>NW_026975671.1:300000-600000 GCF_030014295.1 Loxodonta africana | reverse complement strand
CTGCCCTGGGTCTTGTTTCATTTGGAGATGCCACCAACAGCCTTCTTAAAATGGCCATACTAGCTGGGCTGGTGAGTAGAGCATGAAAGTTCTACACATATCCTCCCCACTGTCCCTGCTACCACTTTCACCTAATTTGTGAATCAGGCTAGTTCTCCAGTCCTTCCTTGGAGAGAGTTCTGAGATTGCCAAATTCATCAATCTTGTTTTTTTCCTCTCATTGTCTTAGGGGGGCGTGAGTGTACCATATTAACGCTGCCTGCTCACTGGAAGTCCTCTTTCTGACCCTTCTTATGTCATCCTTTCTTTATTCAAAATCTACTTCATTGCCATGAATTTTTATTTTCTTTCAGATTTCTGACAAATGGCTTCTACCAGTTTGTTTGTTTCCTGGAATTTTTGTTCAGGGAAGGAATGTGAAGCACTTACGTGAACTCCTCCTCAATTAAATTAAACTAATAATTCTCGGGTGTGGGAGGAATTCAGCATGCATAGTCATTTAGAGAGGAGATAAAGGTTAAAAGGCTTGTAGGTACCTATGACCAAGAACCTGTGGGATTGAAGGAAGAAATTGAAGCTACACGGCAGGTGTTGGTCAAAAACATAGGAACTGACAGAATACCCATGGAGATGCTTCAACAAATGAATGTGGTACTGAAAGCGCTCACAGTAACCTGGCCAATCTACTGGAAGACATCCATATTTGATACTATTCTAAAGAAAGGTGATCCAGCAGAGTGCAGAAATTATCAAAACAATACCATTAATATCACATGCAGGTAAAATTTTGCTGAAGATAAATTAAAAACGGTTGCAGCAGTATATCAATTGGGAACTTCCATAAATTCAGGTTGGATTCAGAAGAGGACACAGAAAAAGTGTTATCATTGCTGATGTCAGATGGGTCATGGCTGAAAGCAGAGAATACAGGAAAGATATCTACATGTGTTTTATTGGCTATGCAAAGGAATTCAATTTTGAGGATCAAAATGAATTATGGATAACATTGTGAACTATGGGGATTTTAGAACACTTAATTTTGCCGATATGGAACCGGTACATGTACCACGCATCATTTCTGAGGTAGAACAAGGGAATACTGTGTGGTATGCACCACGGTTGTATCCTTTCACCATACATACTCAATTTATATGCTGATCAATTAATGCGAGAAGCTGGAGTGTCTGAAGAAAAATCTGCCATCAGGACTGCAGGAAGACTCATTAATAATCTGAGAGAGGCAGATGATACAGCCTTGCTTACTGAAGGCAAAGTGGGCTTGAAGCACTTACTGATAAAGATCAAAGACTACAGCCTTCGGCATGGAATACACCCCAACATAGAGAAAAGAAAAATCCTTAAAACTGGGCCAACAAGCAACATCATGATAAACAGAGAAAAGGTGGAAGTTGTCAAGGATTTCATTTTACTTGGATACACCATCAGTGCCAGCAGTCAGGAAATCAAATGATGTATTGCACTGGGCAAATCTTCTGCAAAAAGACCGCTTTTAAGTGTTGAATAGCAAAGATGTTACCGTGAGGACTAAGGTGCACCTGACCCAAGCCATGATGTTTTCAATTGCCTCATAAGCGTTCAAAAGCTGGACAGTGAATAAGGAAGTCTGAAGAACAGCTGATGCCTTTGAGTTATGGTGTTGGGGAATATTATTGAATATACTATGAACTGCCAGAAGAACGAACAAATCTGTCTTGGGAGAAGTGCAGCCAGAATGTTCCTTGGAAGCAAGGATGGAAAGACTTCATCTCACACACTTTGTACATGTTATCTGAGGGGAAGAACATCATGTTTGGTAGAGGGTCAGCAAGAAAGAAGAAGGCCCTCGACCAAATGAATTAGCACAGTGTCTGCAAACAATGGATTCAAATATAGCAGCCATTGTGAGGATGGTGCAGAGATAGGCAGTGTTTCATTCTGTGGTACACAGAGTCACTATGAGTCAGAATGGACTAAATAGTACCAAACAGCAACAACAACAAAGATGATAGAGTTGGTTACATATCCTGTTATGTAATGTTCAACAAGTACTGCAATCAGACAGCTAGAAAACTTATCCAAGGGAAAATAAGAGGCCAAAGTTCATACCAGCAGGAGCCTGCATTAATATCATAGCAAGAAACAGGTCATGGTTATTGCAGCCAGGAGATTAGCATCTATATCCAACTGAAGAGGAACTCAAGATATGTATACTTGGAAATTAAATCCACATCCCAATAGGAACCCTGGTGGCACAGTGTCTAAGAGTTACAGCTGCTAACCAAAAGGTCGGCAGTTCAAATCCACCAAACGCTCCTTTGAAAACCATGTGGCAGTTCTACTCCTTCCTATAGAGTTGCTGTGCATCAGAAACCACTTGATGGCAATAGTAAGGGGCAGCAGTAAATACGGCATATTTATTACAGTCAAGAGGTTAGCACGCATGCCCAAAGAAAAACACGATGGGTTAAAACAAGCTCTAAGACTAAATATTTACCTAGAATATAGTAATAATATTAACGTCAAAGTTGTTACAGCCATAAAGTTAGCACTCATAGCCAGTGAAATAAATTCATAAAACCTGGAACTCATCCATATCCTAATATAAAGTGGGGCACAATTTTACAAACTCTACAAACAAGGAGAAAGGAGGTTAGGGTTCAAAGAATCATAAGCCTGAAATCATATTTTAGTAGGAGCTACATCATGCTGCTTAAAGCCAGGAAGCTACATTCACATACTAGAGAAGATCAGAGTTCATAAAGCCCTGGTCTGACTCAGATTGTGCTAAGAATTGTGTTACGGTTGCTATAAGCAGGTAAGTAGCAACCACGTTCACGGACAAAAACAGATTAGGGTTCATAAATCTAACAGCCTACATCCATATTCTAGTGAAAACAGCCCATGGTTCTCATGGCCAGGGAGCTAGAATCCATATCCTATGAAACGTAAAGACAGAGTTTAAAGAATCCACATCTGAGTAAAAACCTGAAACCGGATCTGAGTGTTAAAGAGGCCGTGGTTGTTAGAGTCAAGAAACTCACATGTTGGGAGCTGAAGGTCAGGGTTCCCTGAGCCAGAAAAATGCATCCATAGCCAAGGGAAAAGGGGGTCAGAGTAGGTACAGCCAGATAGGTAGTATTCATATTCATGATTAAAGACGGTCAGAGTCCATATGAGAGGAAATTTGCATTAATACCCTACTTAAAAAAAGACACATGCCTTGTGAGGGCTGGAAATTAGCGTCTATACCCAGAGAAACATGAAGGCAGGATTCATAGAGAAGAACCTTAATGTATGTACTGGTGAGGAAAAGGTCATTTTTAACAAAGCTAGAAAGAGACCATCCATAACCTTAAAATAATATCTATGTCTTTACTAAGATATTGACACCATACTAAGGATTATAGCATGACTGTTACAAAAAGGAAGTTACCAAGCATATCCAAGAGGAAAAAAGAATAACAAAAAAGATCAGGTTTCATAGAGCCAGGAGCTTGACCCATATTCCGGTAATGAAATAGTCAAAGGCGGTACAGTTAGAAAGCTAGCATCCTATTCAAGCAGACAAAAGGCCAGGGTTCACAGAGCTTGTTACATGCACATATTTTTTCATAAGAAATATGACGTGAGTGTTACAGCCAGAATCTGCTAATAGAGAAGTTCATGATCCATAGAACCAAGAGACTAAATCAACACCCTATTAAGTTATGGGGCATGGTTCTGGAAACTGGTCAGGTTCTGGAAACTGGTCAGAGTGGCTGGATGCAAGATCTGTGTTGAGTGTAATGAGAGGTAAGGCTGGATGCATACACAGATTTGAATGTTAAGAGTATAGCAAATTGGGTTTTAGATAAAGATAATATTGGGAGTAATTATCAAAAACACAGCTGGGTGTTTCTTTAAGACCCTTAAGGAGTCCCAGGGTGGTGAAAATGGTTAACACACTTGGCTGCTAATCAAAAGTTTGGAGGTTGGAGTCTGCCCAGAGGTACCTTGGAAGAAATGCCTGGCAAGATACTTCCAAAAACTCAGCCATTTAAAACCTCTGTGCTACACAGTTCTACTTGGAGTTGACTCCATGGCAAAAAAAAAAAAAAAAAGTCTCTAAAGGAAACCCTGGTGGCATAATGGTTAAGATCTATGGCTACTAACCAAAAGGTCAGCAGTTCCAATCCAACAGCCACTCCCTGGAATCCCTATGGATCAGTTTTAGTCTGTCCTATATGGTCGCTATGAGTCAGAATCTACTGGATGGCAGTGGGTTTTGGTTTTAAAGGATATATTTCAGTTAATAGAAAATTTCACTTTTGTGTAAAACCATGCACTACTAATGGTATAGGAATAAAGAGATCTATTCTGAAACATCGAAATCTTTGAATCAGCAATTGAAAAAGTTTTCTTTCAGATAATGGAGGAATTTTTATCTTACTTGGCGAAAAATTCTTATGTACACAAACATGAGGACTAAAATGATGAAAAATTCCAATTGAAATCAAGTACAAGTGGAGACAGACTAATTATGGGAAGCAAAAGACTTATAGCCACTAAAAGAATGCCTTTCCCCCACAGCCAAAGATGGGTTTTGGTCCCAGGAAAGATTCAAAGCTGGACAAGTACAGCCAATAATAACCTGGTATATGAGTCGGAATTGACTCGATGGCCACAGGTTTGGTTTTTTGAGTATATATGGGAGTCCCTGGGTGGTGCAAACGGTTAACATGCTTGGTTGCTGGCCCAAAGGTTGGAAGTTTGAGTCCACCCACAGATGCCTCAGAGGAAAGGCCTGGAGTTCTACTTCTGAAAAAATCAGCCACTGAAAACCCTATGGAGCACAGTTCTACTCTGACACACATAGGTTAGAGTTGACACCGTGACAACTTTATATTTTATAGATGATACAGATGAAGACCCATGGGTTAAATATCAAAAGCTAATTCTGATCTTGTGACTTAACGAACGGTGTTCTTCATTGAAACGAAAGTACTAAGAACTTCTTTGATTATTAATTTTAAAATGAAGGTGATCTCCAACAAAGAATGAAAAATCGCACTACCAGAATTCCACTGGAAAAATCAAATAACACAGAAAAAGCAAAAGGTATATTATACCAAAAAAAAAAACTCATTGCCCTTGAGTTGATCCCGACTCAGAGTAATGCTATAGGTTAGAGTCAAACTGCCCCATAGTGGTTACAAGAAACAGCTCGTGGATTCAAACTACCAACTTTTTGGTTGGCAGCCAAATGCTTAACCACTGCCCCATCAGTGCTAAAACAAAACTCTAGCTCAAAAAAAAAAAAAAGGACCAGATTCACTGGCTTGACAGAGACTGGAGATACCTTGAGAGTATGGCCCGCAGACACCCTTTCAGCTCAGTAATGAAATCATTCCTGAGGTTCACCCTTCAGCCAAAGAATGGACAGGCCCATAAAACAAAATGAGACTAAAGGGGCGCACCAGCCCTGGGGCAAGGACTAGAGGGCAGGAGGGGACAGGAAAGCTGGCAATAGGGAACCCAAGGTCGAAAATGGGAGAGTGTTGACATGTCATGGAGTCAGTAACCAATGTTACAAAACAATACGTATACTAATTGTTTAATGAGAAGCTAGTTTGTTTTATAAACATTCATCTAAAGTACACTAAGAAAAGGAAAAAAGAACAAGTGGTTTTCTTGGAGCCTACTTTTTCCCGTATCTGTTTTTGTATGCTGAATATATACGTGTTGTTATTGTTAGGCACAGTCTAGTCCATGTTGACTCAGGGTGATCCCATGTGATAGAGAAGTACTGCTCTGTAGGGTTTTCTAGGCTGTAATCTTTACAGGAGCAGATCCCCAGATCTTTGGCCAGCAGAGCCACAGGATGGGTTTGAACCGCCGACCTGTCAGTTAGCAGTGGAGCGCTTAGCCATTGTGCCACCAGAGCTCTTTGAATATAAACATACCTGTTGAGACAGAATCCATTCCACGGCAACGAGTTTGGTTTGGGTAGATTAAAGAGAATCGTTTAGCAAAGGCAGAAATTAACATTATCTGAATTCTGAAATGATGTGCTCAAAATCACCTACGCAATGTCCTTTCCAAAAAGCTCAAACGGAATCTAATCATGAGAAAGCCATGAAACAAATTCAGGGCAAAGGGCACTCTATGCAATAAGCAGCATGCACTCTTTACACTTGTCAAATATGTGAAACAAACAAACCCAAAAGCAGAGGGACAACTCCATATTAAAAGAGAAGAAAAAGACGTGTCACCCAAAGGACAGGCACATCGTTTACGGAGTCAGGGTTTTAGAAAAAACAAGCATAATGGGCCATTTTGACACGATGGAAAACTTTTAATATGAGAGGGTACATTAGAGGACATTATTGTGTCAATTTTGAAATATCTTAGACATGACAGTGATAATTTTACTATGGTTACGTAGGAGAATGTCTTTGTTATGAGGAGATGCACCCTGAAGGATTCAGTATTTAACATGTCTCGGTGCATTACTTTTAAATGATTCAGAAGTATGTATAAAACCCACTGCTGTTGAGTCTGTTCTGACTCCTAGTGACCCTATAGGAAAGCGCAGAACTGTCCCCTGGAATTTCCAAGGAGTGCCTGGTGGATTTGACTGCCAATCTTTTAGTTAGCAGCCATAGCTGTTAACCTCTACACTACCAGGGTTTCCTAAACCACTATGTATATGTGTATGTATGTATGCATATATATGTGTGTGTGTATACACACATATATACACAATGGTCCTTAGAAGAGAGGATGGTGAGACTTCATCCCAACTACTTTGGACATGCTGTCAGGAAGGACCAGTCCCTGGAGAAGGACATCCTGCTTGGTAAAGAAGAGAGGCAGCGAAAAAGAGGAAGCCCCTCCACAAGATGGATTGACACAGTGGCTGCAACAACGGGCTGAAGCATAACAACGGTTCTGATCATGGTGCAGGGCCAGGCAGTGTTTCATTCTGTTGTACATAGGGGTGCTATGAGTCAGAAATGACTCAACGGTACCTAACAACAACAACATTGAAATATATATATGATATATGCACTCTGGTAGTGCAATAGTTAAGGCCTTGGCTGCTAAATGAAAGGTTAGCAGTCAGAACCCACACAAGAGGCTCTGCGTGAGAAAGACCTGGCAATCTGCTGCTGTAAAGACTACAGCCTAGGAAGCCCTATGCGTCAGTTCTCCTAAGTCACATGGGATTGCTATGAGTCAGAGGACCTGGACAGCACTCAGAACAACAATGTGTGTGTGTGTGTGTGTGTATTTGCACATGGGGAGAGAGACAGAACACAAGCAAACCTCTGTGTTGTTAGTTGGTGTCTAGTCAGCTCTGACTCACGACAACCCTATGCACACTGCCCGGTCCTGCACCATCTTCATGATTGTCGGTCGGCTTGAGTCCATTGCTGTGACCACTGTGTATTCTGGTCGGCTTCCAGCCCGAGGGGCTCATCATCCAGTACTGTATAGGACAGTGTGCTGTTGGGATCCACAGGGTTTTCACTGGCTGCCTTTCAGAAGTAAATCGCCGGGTCTTTCTCCCTAGTCTTAGTCCAGCAGCTGCACTGAAAGCTCTCCACCATGGGCGACCCTACTGGTATTTGAAAGGCCCATGGGATTGCTTCCAGCATCTCAGCAGCATACAAGGCACTGTGGTACAACAAACTAATAAAGGAGACAAAAAAGGTAAAATATTAATAATTAGTGAATCTCCATGAAGGGTATACAGGTGTTCATGGTATTATTCTATTTTTCTCTAGGTTTGAATGTTTTTAATGGGCATTTGAGGGAGAAGTGAAACAGGCCTGACGCTAAATGAGGAAAACACAAGTAAAAGTTAGTAAATACTTCCTACAACAACCTTTCCCTGTCCAGCCATCAACTAGCCCCTGGGTTTTGCTTATCCCATTTGGTCTCTGTATTTTAATAGCATTGAAATTGCTTTGAGAGACAACAAATTTTTTTTTTTTTCCTGTCTCAATGATGTGACATAGTTTTTAAATCTCTGACAGTGGCTTTCAGCCCAGGAAATAACTAAATTTATGCAGAGCTAACTCCCATGAATTAGGTGGGCAATCCAAATGGTAGCATCACAGAGTAAGACAGAATAGAAAGTGAGTTGGAATATCAGACAGAGCCGGTGAGTTCAGGTCTACCTCACAGAGCCACAATCATGGCGCCCCCATGTGTGTCGGAGTAGAACTGAGCTCCCAAGGGTTTTTCAGTGGCTGATTTTTCGAAAGTAGGTTGCCAGGCCGTTCTTCCAAGGCACCTCTGGGTAGACTCCAAACTCCCGGGTTGCCGCTGAGCTTGTTAATTGTTTGTACTACCTGGGGACTCCATAGAGTTGATAGGCGTAACATATATTAGCAAAGTGGGAAATACTGTCTTTGTTAAAATCTAGACATTTTAAAGCTATAAGACTGATTCTTTTTTGTACATCATGTACTATCCTTTCAAAACAATTTCTACCAAAGGAGTTTAAGAAATAGTTTGAATGATGACATTAACATTGTGGAATAACACGGGTTCGTAGATTAGATCCATCAATTTTAAAGCGCTATATTAACCAATGAAACAGGTAACAGGCATTTATATAGGATTACATTTGTATGTTCATATGCAGTTAGGCACATAGTGATAAAAGCGTCAAGTGATATTCTAAAAGCTGCAAAAAAGTGGGACAAAGTCACGAAAAGGAATGAGATAAAATAAATAAGGACAAATTCTGATTCGTCAGGTGTAAAATGAAAACTGTAATTTCTAGCAGACAGATTCAGGCAGATGGTGGGATTTAAAATAGAAATTGGTTCATGGAAACTATTGGTGAGAACTGACTGGCTGAATAATCAAGAACTCTGAAAGAAAAAAAATCACTTTTGTGGTTGTTAGGCGCCATCAAGTTGGTCCCGACTTACGGGAACTATAAATATGACAGAGGAGAGCTGCCCCATAAGGATTCACAGGCTGCAATCTTTACAGGAGGAGATTGCCAGATCTTTTCCCTCTTGACGGCACTGGCTGGGTTCACACTATCAAGCTTTTGGTGAACAGCCAAACACTTAACTACTTGCACAAATACAACCGTCATCTTCATTAATGAGTTGCTTTTCCGAGAGTTATTTTGCTATAACCACCATTAATACCTCTATCCGTGAGGCTCAAGAACTTAATGGATTAACTTTTATTTTCTTGAGATATGAAAGATGAAACCAGACCCCTGGCCAGGGAGTAAATTCTGACTCATAGTGACTCTACAGGACAGAGTACAACTGCTCCATAGGGTTTCCAAGGCTGTCATCTTTATGGAAGCAGACTGCCACATCTTTCTTCTGTGGAGCAGCTGGTGGGTTCAGACCGCCAAATGTTTGCTTAGCAACCAAGCGCTGAGCCGCGAATCCACCAGCCTAATCTCTCTACGTTGTCGATCACATTGTGATTTTCAAAACCACGCCCCTAGCATCACTCTTGTCAATATCCACGCAGGTCTAACAGTATATTTTGTTAACTTTCCCTTCCATAATATCTTGCTTCACCCAGAGCCCATTCCAACTCATGGCACCCCCCATGTGTGTCTGAGTAGAACGGTGCTCCGTAGGGTTTTCAAACGCTGATTTTTTGGAAGTAGATCACCAGGCCTTTCTTCCAAGGTGCCCGTAGGTGGACTCGAACCTCCAACCTTTTGGATAGCAGCCCCAAGCTTGGAACCATTCAGGGACTCCTGGGTTTAAGTCAGCCCAAAAAACAAACCAACCAACCAGCCCAATGCCATGGAGTCAATTCTGACCTATGCTGATCCCATGGGGTTTCCAAGGCTGCAAATCTTTAAGGAAGCAGGCTGTCACATCTTTCTCTCATGGAGCCACTGATGGTTTTGAACCGCAGAACTTTTGGTTAGCAGTTGAGCACTTAACCACTGTGCAACCAGGGCCTCAAAGTCAACAGAGAGTAATTTCTACTAAATAAAATACATCGTTGAAGGGGAAACCACACAGACATCCAGCAGCAGATAAATGGATAAACAAAATGTGGTCTACCCATACAACAGAGTATTACCTGGCCATAAAAAGATCACAGTACTGAAACATACACAACGTAGAAGAACCTTGAAAACATAGTATTAACTGAAGGAAGGCAGTCCCAGAATACCACATACGGTCTTTTTCCACATATATGAAATGTCCAGAACAGGCAAATTTATAGAGACAGAAAGTAGTTTGTTACTGCTGGGTGCTGTGGAGTCAATTCTGACCCCATGTGTTACACAACAGAAGTGCCCCAGGGGGTTTCCCAGGCTGTAATCTTTATGGGAGCAGGTCACCAGGTCTGTCTTCCTCGGAGCTGCTGTGTGGGTTGGAACCCCCAACTTTTTGTTTAGCAGCTAAGCACTTAAGCAGGGCTCCCAGAAGATAGATCAGTGTTATGCTTATTGTTGGAAGCTGGGAGTCATGGGGTGATAATTAAAGGGTAAAAGGGTATGGGTTTCTTTTGGGGGTGATGAAACTGTGCCGAAATTGATTGTGGTGCTGGAAGTCCTATTAACGACCTACAATAGAGGGAGGACACAACCCAGCTTGATGGGGGAGGGGCCTCACGGTCGCGGAAGTGGTCTTGATGCTCCAAAGGGAACATGATGCGAGGAGCTTGGAAAGACGATGCTCCCAGGCACAACCATCAACGCGAGATTGCCTGCCCTTTGGTTTGCAGCAGCCTTTAGACACTACGGCACCAGGGTATCCAACTGAGGACGGAGAGACAAATGAATACCTCTGGAGGTAGGCACAGAAGAGAGGCGCCACCATGTGCCTGTAGGTGCAGCCTGGACCTCCTGCAGCGCTAATGACCAGGGTCCAGCCACGTTCCATCTGGAAGGCCAAGATGACCCCCTCTGTCCTGTGCAGGGCGCCCTCTGCAGGCTGGGGCCCGGTAGTGCAGAGGCAGCTCTGAGTGGGAGGTGGGATTGGTTCCCTTCAGGATAACCGCCTGGGGCAGGGCAAAGCTGGTTCCCGCCGGAAGTGTGCAGACTGTGCATAGCCGGGGTTAGGCACCCGCGCTCTGTATCCACCAGGGGGCGCTTCTTAGAAGAGCGGCTTACCCGGGCCAGGTCGGTCTACCATCCCCGTGACACCTGCCCCAGGGGCCACCAGACCCCATGGTGAGTGAGGCACGGCCTGGGGAAGGCCGGGCTGCCCCGGGACCTTGGGAGGACAGCGGCCTACGAAGTGGCCCTTTAGAGGGACAGTGTGCAGGGTGTCCTGGGGAGCAGTCCCCGGGGAGCTGTAGCGCCAAGGGGGAGCAGGTCGCAGCAGGTGCGCAGGGAAGGACGAGACGCCTGAAGAGGCCGCTGTCTTCTGTGGGGTGCTGGTAGAGGAGAGCGGTGCCGGGAGGGGGAGAGTGGGGGCGCAGGGGGAGGTGGTGGTGGCAGGGGTGGAACTCCGGAGGTGGAGGTCGTGGCCGTGGGAGACGCGCAGCAGCAGGAACAGGCGAAGTAGCAGGAGCACCTCGAAGAGCCCGAGCCCAAGCTGGCCCAGCCTTGGCCTGCACCCTGCAGCCTCGGGCGCTCCCGGGAGGTTGTTCAATAGAGCTGAACGCCAGAGCCAGCAGGGCCTACTTCCGCCTGCGGTGTAAGCTGTTGCAGAGTTGCAAGCCATACCTGGTCCGGAGAAGACTCATCACCCCGTGCATCCCCGGCTTCTGGGTCCAAGCAGTATCCATTCTGTGGCTGCGTCCCAACGGCCTCCAAGGGGTGCAGAGTGGGAGACAGGGCTAAGAGGTAGGAAAGGGGGGTGGGGCTGGTGAGAAGAGACTTGGAAGGGCACAGGTCAGGGCAAAGAGCCAAGACAAGTGGCCAAGAGACACTGGCCAGGGACTGCTAGTGAATCTTTAGGTTCTGTACTGAGCAGGGAAAAAGTTCCCGGGGAAGTAGGTACAGAGTCCACAGAAAGCAGAAGAATTGCTCAAAGACCGGGACACTGTCAGCAGCAGGAGTTACCCGACAGGCCAGATGCACACGGTAGGAGTTTTCGGCCAGCGTACAGCACAGAGGAGACAGAGCTCAGGAGTCTCAGGAGAGAGACTGCTTGTAAGCCTTCGGAGAGCTTCAGATGAGCGCAAAGGCCAACTTCAATGCCCCAAGGGACGTGTGAGGAAGAGCCATGGTTGTGGGGTAGTAGGGGTGGGTGTGGCAATGATAGGAGGTGTGGAAGACTGTCTATCCCAGCCACTGCTTGCTGGCCAGGTGGGCTTTGACTGCTGCTAGCCCTTCTCTCCCTGGCTTCTGAAAGCTCCTTGACCCCATGCAGATTATGAACCACCCCCAGATGTCAGCCCTGATCAGTGAGGAAGAGTAAGACATGCTCAGCTACATGATCAATTTGGAGGTCAGGCCGGGGTCAGGTGGGGAAGGGGTGTGGGAAAGGATTCATCCATGAAAACAGACAAGGGCAGGGCTCCCTGAAAGGCGAGTCACCTAAAAAGATGTTTTTGCTGTCCCCATCTACTCCTTTCTCCCTGGTGGAAAAGCTCATCCATCTTAATAACCAAATGCAAAAATCACATTTCACTTTCAGGGCAGCCCCTATTTTCGGAATGAAGGCATCATCAAAGAGTATGGCCTTAACATCACTGGTAAGAATGGCTTCCTTGATGGGTAGCGGAGAGTGTCAGTATGACGCAGCCCCTTCCCTACATTCTCCTTTTTCTCCAAGGTGTACACCATCTCACTCCACTCTACCCCAGTGGTTCCAGGACCGTGAACATGAGGCTTAGAGCTGCAGGCATCATGACAGCAGCCTCAACTTCTTCAACTGGTTCTCTGGTCTGAACTTCTCAGGGTATAACAGGGTTGCTGAGGTGGGCCTCTGTAGGTAGGGTCAGAAATGGCTTTGGTATGTTCCTAGCTGTGTTTTGAAATGAGGGCTGAACCTGGCATAATCTGTTCTTTTTCTACTATCAGATCAGTGAGGACCTATGCATTAATTCCCTAAAGTACCACCTGAGAGAGGAAGGAAACAGGAGAGGTACTGGAGAGAACAGGTGATGAGCAGGTGAGAATTTCATTCTGTTGTGCATGGATTTGCCCTGAGGTGGAAGGGACAGGAAGCCATCTATCGGTAACAACATGAAAAGTGGAGATTGAGTTACGAATCAAAAACTGATCCACAAAGAAAAGCCCAAGACCATATGGCTTCACAGATAGATTCTGCTAAACATTTAAGGAATTAGCACAAATCCTTCTAAAATGTTTCAGAAAACTGAAGAAGAGGGATCACTTCTCACCTCATTCCATGAGGCCAGCGTTCCTGTGAAAAAAGAGCATAGGAAGACATTGCTAGTAAATTAGTGACCACTTTATTTTATGCTTATGTAAATATAAAGTTATTTTGTGTTAAATTTTGAATCAGTTTTAAGTGCAAATGTTTTAATGATTTCCTTTCAGAGTGCATATTACTGGTGTGGAGAAATACACTGGACTTAGTTCATTTTGTTATTGTGTCCTACAATCTTAATTTACTATCTCTGATGCTTTTTATTTTTCTTTTTTATGATTTTTATACAATTTTTTAATTGTAAGTTTATATGTGGAAGGAGATAGTTTGTCACTTCCGATTTGATGCCATCTATATCTTGCTAAATTTCTCTGGCTAGAGCTTTGGGCGTACTGTTGAATACAAACGGCAAAAGCAGGCATCCTAGCTTTGTTCTTGGTACTAGTGGGGTGCTTCTAGTATTTCTCTATTGAATGTGATGCTAGTTTGGGCTTTTTAATAAATTTCCTTTTGCGGTTAAGCATCCTTCTAATTCTAGTTCGAGGGTTTTCATGATGAAAGCCTGTTGGGTTTTGTCCAGTTTGCTTCTGCACTGAGATGTTGTAAATTTGCCCTTCATTCTCCAATGTGCTGTATTATGTGTATGGATTTTTATGTATTCAGCCAACTTGTATGATGGGAATACCTTCTATTTGAACATGGAATATAATCCTGTAATTATCTGATGGATTTTGCTAGCATTCTCTTCAGGATTTTTGCAGGCATATCCATAAAACGTATTTCTCTGTAGTTGTCTTGTTGTTCCCCTACTGGAGTATTTTTCTAGCTTCGATATCAATGTAATGTTAGACTCATAGAATGAGATAGAAAGTGTTCTCTAAGGTAGTGCTTTTGGAAGACCTTTACTTTGCTTCCTCTCTTGGTGTTTTACTGTCTTTATCGCAGTGCAACTTTTAAGTTTTGTTATAACTTTTTTCTGCATTTTTCATTTTCCTTCTTTATGGTTTCCCTTCAAATTATGTTAACACCTTAAGTTTAGAAAACCTTCATCGTACCTTAATACTAATTTAGTTTTAGTACTATACAGTTGTCCATCTTTTGGGTATGTTGTTATTGTCACACATTACATCTGAACATAATGCAAGTCCAATACCATATGCATAATAATTGTTTTGTACAGTTTTCCTTAAATAATAAATGAGTCAAAAGAGTCATTTCAAAGGAACTACAACAAAATGGTTTTAAATCTTAATTCTATTTATTATGTATAATTTATGCATACATATGTGTATTACATGTGTGTACATATGTGTATTATAATTGCACTGTTATTATAAATATACTCATATAATTATACTTCAGTGTCTATTCTCATTTTTTAGCAGTTAGAATCTTTTCCCCACTCACTTTGTGCTGTCTTTGTCCATGTATTACACATATATTAATTTTGTCCATAGTGTAGGTTCAACAATGCATATCATTTCATATGTTTTGTTTTAAAAGAAGAGGATAAAGAAGGTAGCACACGCATTTTTAACGTATGCATTTTTAAGGTGACCTTTGTCTGTACTGAGTTACCCTTTTAGTCTTTCTCATTAGGGATGAGCTGGAGACAAATTCTCTCCATATTTCTTTAACTGGAAGTTTTTTAATTTGCAATCATTTTTTTAAATTATGCCTTTACCGGATAAAAGGTCCTTGGCTGACATTTTTGTTTCCTTTGATAACTTGGCAGATAGTATCCCTCTGCCTTCTAGCCTCATGTCTTTCTTCTTAGAGATCACCTTTTAATCTTACTGTGTTTCTGTTGTCAATGATGTATTTTTTCTTGCTGCTTTAGAGATTTTCAGGTTGTATTTAGCTTTTAGCATTTCTATTATGCTATTTTATGTTTATTTGTAGATCCCTGCATTTTACCTCCTGGGAAATATTGGAGCTTCCTAGATGTACAGGTTATTTTTTTATATACATTTCTGAACTGTATAGAAATTATTCCTTTTAATTCCTTCCTTCCTCCCCCTTTCCCTCTCATTCTCCCTCCCTCCCTCCCTCTTCTCACTGCTCTCCTTACATTATTCCCGTAACCCATTCAGTGGTGTCCTTAATGGTGCCCCATCTTTTTCTGAGACCTGGTTCATTTGTCGTCATTCTTTATACAGTGTACTTCAGATTGAATAACTTCTGTCAATCTAACTTTAAATTTTCTGGTTACTGGCAAATTATACCCATTGCAACTCTATAATTTCCATTTTAAAAAAGTTATTTATATCTCTGCATTAATATTCTTCGTTAACATGACAATCTCATCACAGCTTTCTTTGCCTTTTCATTCATGCTTTCCTGTAGTTCTGTGAAATTGTTCTCTGTTACAGTCAACTTTTTGTTGGTCTCACAGGCAGTTATTTTGCCTGCATTATTGCTGATATACGGGTCATACTTCAATGTTCCTTTACATGTCTCATGATTTTCTTTCTTTTTTTCATTGAGGAGGAACTAGTCATTTCAGATAGTGCTTTGTACTAACTCTGGATACTGTCCATTCCTTGGTAGCTTGTTATTGTTTGTTTATTTGTTCAGTAACTGAACGGAGTATTTTAGTGAAGTGTGTTCCTTGCCTAAAGCTGTAAGACTCTGATGTTCCTCCTCAGGGAGCCATAAGTTTGGGTAGGTCCACAGTGACTGTGGAATGACAGTTGTACTGGTAGGACTTTGTTTCACTCTTTTCCTGACAACACACCGCACGCTTCAGTAAGCTCTGATTCATAGTGACCTTATATGTAAAGGAATGAAACTCCTCTTCCTGAACCATCCTCACAATAGTTGCTATATTTGAACCCATTGTTGCAGACACTGTGTTAATCGATCTCACTCAGGGTCTCTCTCTATTTTGCTGACCATCTGCTTTCCCAAGTACGTTGTTCTTCTCCAGCGACCAGACCTTCCTTATGATGTGTCCAAACTTACTGAGATGAAGTTTTGCCGTGCTTGCTCCTTAGGAGA
The DNA here is from genome assembly GCF_030014295.1 of Loxodonta africana. NCBI lineage: Eukaryota > Metazoa > Chordata > Mammalia > Proboscidea > Elephantidae > Loxodonta > Loxodonta africana. The sequence goes on along the minus strand of NW_026975671.1, from coordinate 583,723 downwards.
ATTCTGGCTGCACCTCCTCGATACTAATTTGTTCACTTTTCTAGAAGTCGATGGTATATTCAACATTCTTTGCCGGACCTACAATTTCAATTCACTGGTTCCTTTTGGGTCTTCCTTTTTCATTGTTCACATTTTGTATGTATATGAGGCAACTGAAAACAACATGGCTTGGTCATTAGGCATCAATGTGACATTAAGGTACCATCTATATTATTTCAGATTTAAAGAGTTTTGTTTTTTTTTTTTTTTACCAAATACTTTCTCAGTGTGCTACTTTGATCTTGAGTGCCGCTTACATTGGCAGTAATAGTTAATCCAAGTAGAAGGAAATCCTTCGCAAATTCAATTCCTTCTCTGTTTATCAGGATGTTGGTTATTGGCCCAGTTGTGAGGATTTTGTTTTTCTTCGTGTCCAGGTGTAATCTGCACTGAAGACTGAGGTCTTTTATCTCTGCCAGTAAATGCTTCACTCATCTTCATTTTGACAAGGAAATTGAGTCATCTGAATGTTTGTAATATGCTGATGAGTCTTCTTCCAATCCTCATGTCACATTCTTCATGTAGGCCAGGTACTTTTATTATTTGCTGAGCATGCAGGGTGAATAATTAAGGTGAAAGGATGCAGTCTTATCACAAACCTTCTCCAGTTTTAAACCATGCAGTATCCCCATGTTCTGTTTGAACACAGGCCTCTTGTTCCATGTACAGTTTCCATACTATGAGTTCTGGAGTTCCCATTCTTCACAATGTTATCCATATATATATGTGTATTTTATGATCCACACAGCAAAATGCCTTTGCATAGTGGATGGAACAGAGAAATATCTTTTTAGTATTAACCTGCTTTCCTTAAGATCCATCAGACATCAGAAATCATATTTCTTGTTCCATATCCCCTTTTGAATCCATGTTGAACTTCTGGCAGTTCCTGGTCAGAGTACAGCTGAAGCTGTTTTGAATTATCCTCAGCAAAATTTTTCTAGAATGTAATAATAATGATATTGTTTAACAATTTTCTAATCGATCACCTTCCTTTGGAATGTGCACGAATATGGATCTCTTTTACCTGGGTGGCCTGATACCTGTCTCTCAAATAGCTTGACATAGACAAATAAACCCTTCCAGCATTTTATCTGCTTGCTGAAACATATTAAATGGTAATCCATCAATTCCTGGAGGCTTGTTTGCGTGAATTTCTCCCTTCAGTACCAGCAGTTTTTCCTCATATGCAACCTCCTGTTTGGATGAACATTGACCACGCCTCTTGGTACAGTGACTGTGTATTTCTGACATCCTTTTTGTTGCTTCTTGTACCATTCAGCTTTTTTCCCATGGAATACTTCAGTATTGCAACTTGAGTCTTCTTTTCTGTCTTTTCTTTTATAGAAATGTGAATTTTTTTTTTTTTACTCCAGGACTTTGCATGTTTTGGAGCCCTGGTGGCTGAGCAGTTAAGACTCTACTGCTAACCCAAAGGTTGGCATTTTGAATCCACCAGCCACTCCATGGAAACCATATGGAGCAGGTCTCATCTGTCCTATAAGAGCCGGAATTTACTCAATGGCAACAGGTTCTCACATTTCATTACACAGGAAAACCTGCAAAAGCCAGAACCTGGGAAAGACAGAAACTGTCACAGAAGGAACACTCAAATATTTTCCACTAAGATGAGCAAGAGAAAAGTGGTAAACTGCACCTCATTGATAGTCATAGCAGTCATCCTGTTCTCAAGTGGGAGACTCTCAGTCTTCTCCATTCAGTGTTATGCTGGCTGTTGGTTTTTTACAAAAGCACCTTATTCATCCTCAAGAATTTCCCATCTATGCATATACTGTTGACAATTTTTATTAGGAAAGGGTGTTGAATCTTATCAAATGCCTCTTCTCCATCTATTGAGGTGATCATATAGCTCTGTTACTTTGCTCTGTCATTGTGGTGTATTACATTGATAAATTATACAATGTTGAATCATCATGTGTACCTGCAATAAATCGAAACTGTTCATGGTGTATAATTCTTTTAATATGTTCCTGTTTTCTGCTCACCATTATTTTATTCAGAATTTTTTTGTGTATATTCATGAGGGGTACTGGTCTATTTTTTTGTTTTGTTTTGTTGTTTCCTTGCCTGGCTTTGAAATCTGGGTAATGTTTCCTTTATAGAATGACTTACGGAGTATTACTATGTGTTCTATAGTTTAGAAGAGTTTGAGGAAGAAGGTGTTGCTTTTTCTCTGAATAATTGGTAAAGTCCCCCAGGTAATTTTATTTGGTCCCATGATTTCTTGTTGCTGGAAGGTTTTAGCTTCATTCTCTTCTCTTATGAGTTTGTTGAGATTTTCTACCTCTTTTGTGTTAGCTTAGGTAGGTTATGTGTTTCTGGGAATCAACCCATTTTATTTACATTTTCAAATTTGTTGGAATACAACTTTTTATGGTGCTCCGTTGTCCTTTTTTATTTCCATTTTATCTGTTGTAATGTCTTCAGTTTCATTTCTTATTTTTGTTATTTGCATCCTCTGACTTTTGTCAGTTTAGCTGAAGATTTACAACTTTACTGACCTTTTCAAAGAACCAACTTTTGGCTTTGTTGATTTTCTCTGTTGTTCTCCTGTTCTCCATTAATTTGTTTCTGATTTGATTTCTGTTTACCTCAACTGAAATGCTTTTTCATCTCTGTCAAAAATTATTTGTCTCAGCGGGGTCAAGGTGACAGAATAGTGAGATGCTTCCTGTGGTCCCACATATAACAAAGACCTGAAAAAATAAGTGAATTGAATATCTGTCACAATCTGGGGGCCCTGATCATCATAGACAAAGTCGAGGAGTCAGGCTGAGCAATAGCGGGAAGAAGTGTCAGCCGTAAGGTATCCAGAACCCTGTGGGTTAAGTTGCCAGGCACATTCAGGCCAAATCAAACAGCAGCACTCGGGACTTGTTTCTCATGTCAGGCAGTGGAGAGTATGCAGAAACCTCCAGAGCTGAGGGGAAGCAGCACTGGACCTTTGAGAGTTAAGTGCAAGTGTATAACCTACTACATGGGGTCAAAATAGCCCCACCCCCTTCAGGACTTTGACAGCAGAGAAGTGCTAATTTCCACTCACCCAACCCCCTCCCAGCTCTGCTTCTACACCCGATCTGGGAGTATTCAACAAATGCCACCCCCCTAAGCCAGAACTGAGGGCTACCCTCATCAAAACCAGTCTTGCAGCTTCAGAAGAAAAAAATTGGCAAGCTCCCTAAACCTGGAACTCAGGATAGTCTGCCCAAACCACTCTTGTACTTCAAAAATAGATACACCCTGCCAAGCCAGGAACCCAGGGCAGGCACTGCCCCTTTGCCTCGGCACTGGCATAAGGGTGAGTCCATGAACTTACGACACCCTTCAACCCTGCCTAGACCTGTGTAGGGTGATTCAGCACTGCAGGTCCTCATTAATGCCACACCCCAAGCTGGGAACTCTACATCATTCACCCCTAAACCAGTCTAATGCTTTCAAAAATTGCCATGCTCCCTAAGCCAGAAACTCAGGACAGGCGCTATCCCTTTGCCTCAGCATTGGCATAAGGAGTCCATGGACCTGTAACACCCTTCATCTCTGCCTAGACCTGCGTGGGCTGATTCAACAGTGTAGGCCCTCATTAACATAGAACAACAGCGCATGTACCTGAAGCCTATTTTTACAGCAGAAACCAAGGGGGAGTTGCAGATTCATGACATTTGACATCACCCTGCCCATTAAGCAGGGTCCTCACCCACCCACATAAGAGGCCTGAAGCCTGGTGATATTGCCCATTCCATATAGCTATAAGCGACAGAGGCCAGGAATAAGTGGTGCCTCCCAGTGCTTTTTGCCAACGGCACTGGGTACCCAAAGTCCAGTTGCAAAACCCACCCACCTACACACTCTAGGGGACATGGATATGTCTTCCACCCAGGGAGTCAGGGACAGCTCTCAGCCCTGAGCCTTGCTGAGCACATAGGCTCCTACTGTAACCAGATGCCTTTACCCACTCCAAACACCCCTATATATCCCTGCCCATCTAGGACGTTAGGATAGAGTCTGCAACACATACTCGGTGACTGATGACCAGGACACCAGAGCTGAATCTGCACAAGAGACCTGAACGGACTCCTGAACTCACATACCTAGTGACAGAACCTGAAAGCTTCAAAGACACCAATAAGAAAAACAGCTCTCATGCCCAGCCAACTACTTGGACATATCAGAACAAATGAAAAAGCTAGGAAAGAGTAAGCAAACATACAATAAATAAATATAATAACTTATTGATGGCTCAGAGACTGGAGTCAATATCAAATCACATAAAGAACCAGGTCAGGATGGCTCCAGAAAGCGATCAAAGAGCCAGGAAATCTTCCCAGTCAAGAAAAGCTCTTAGAATTACCAGAGTTAGAATTCAAAAGTTTAATATTCATAGCTCTTGAAGAGATCAGGAAGGAAATTAGGCAAAACTCGGAATAACCCAAGGAACACCCAGAAAAAGCAATAGAGGAATTCAAGAAAGCAGTACAAGAACAGAACAAGAAATTTAACAGGCTGCTAGAAATCGTAGAGAAACAGCAACTACAATAAAATTTCTGAGTTAGAGTTAGACAACCCAACAGGAAGTCTCAGGAACAGAATTGAGGCAATGAAAGTCAGAATTAGTGAGACTGAAGATAAATGCCTTGAAACTAATTTATTTGAAGAAAAATTAAAGACTTTTTTAAAAAATGAAGAAACTGTAAGAATTATGTGAGACACCAACAAGAGAAAAGATTTAATAATGATTGTAGTACCAGAACGGGCAGTGAGAGGAAATAATAGGAAATGCAGAGAGAATTGTTAAAGATTTGCTGGCAGAAAACCTCCCTGATATTGTTAAAGATGAGAAGATATCTATCCAAGAAATTTATTGGACCACACTCAGATTGGATCCCAAAAGAAAGACACCAAATCATATTATAATCAAACTTGCCAAAAACAAAGATAAGACCGATTTTTAATAGTAGCTAGGGATAAACAAAAAGTCACCTACAAAGGAGAGTCAATAACAGAAAATGCTGACCACTCAGCAGAAACAATGCAAGCAAGAAAGTAATGGGATGACATATATAAACCCTTGATGGAAAAAAAAAAAAGTATCAGCAAGATTTTATATATCTAGCAAAACTGTCTTTCAGATGTGGTGGCAAAATTAGGACATTTTTAGATAAACAGAGGGTAAGGGAATTTGTAAAAACAGAACAAGTATTATAAGAAATATTAAAAGGAGTTCTTCGGCTAGAGAACCAAGAATATCAGACAACGACCCAAGGTTAGAACACAGGACACAACAACCAGGTATCAACCCAGATAGGTTAGTTGCAAAAATAAATCAAATTCAAAAGACTGAAAATAGGAAATAGTGACATCAATATGTAAATGATAACAACATTAAAACAGAAAAAGAGGGACTAAATACTGTAGTCATAGAACTTCAATATGGAGAGAATGGTAAGGTGATACTGAGAAGTAAAAACGACTCAACACAGAAAATTAAGTAGAACAAAGAAACTGTCAACACCACACACACACACACACACACACAAATCAAAATGATATCACTAAACTCAATCTATCAATGATTACACTGAATGCAAGTGGATTAAATGCACCAATAAAGAGACAGAGAGTGGCAGAATGGATAAAAAACATGACTGTTCTATATGCTGCCTACAAGAGTCACATCTTAGACTCACAGAGAAAAAAAAATATCAAAGATAGAAAAAAAAATATATATCAAATGAAAACTAAAAAAGCAGGAGTGGCAATATTAATCTCTGACAAAACAGACTTTAACATAAAATATACCACAAAAGACAAGGAAGGACATAATATATTGCTTAAAGAGTCACTACACCAGAAGGACTTAACAATAATAAATACATATACACCAATGATAGGGCCCTAAAATACATAAAACAAAATCTAACAGCATTGAAAAGAGAAACAGAAGCTCCACAATAATAGTAGGAGACTTCAACACACCACTTTTGGTGAAGGACAGGACATCTAGAAAGAAACTCAATAAAGACACGTAAGATCTAAACGCCACAAGCAATCAACTTGACCTGATAGACATATACAGAACACTCCACATAACAGCAGCCAATTATACATTTTTTCCAATGCACATGGAACATTGTCCAGAGTAGAACACATTTCAGGCCACAAAGCAAACCTTAACAGAATCCAAAACATCAAAATATTACAAAGCATCTTTTCTGACCAAAAAGCCATAAAAGTAGAAATCAGTGACAGAAGTAGCAAGGGGAAAAAAAATCGAATACATGGAAACTGAGCAACACCTTGCTCAAAAACTACTGGGTTGTGGAAGAAACCAGGGATGGAATAAAGAAATTCATAAAATCAAATGAGAATGAAAACAAATCTTACCAGAACATTTGGGACATAGCAAAAGCAGCACGTAGAGGTGAATTTTTTGAGACAGGCGATACCACAGCAGACTCAACTGAAATGAAAATTCTCAGAAAAATTATACTCCAACAAATTTGAAAACCAAAAGGAAATAGACAAATTTTAGAAATACAGATATAAGTAAATTAACACAAACCCAGGTAGAAAAACTAAATAAACCCAAAATAGGAGAGATTGAAGAGGTAATAAGTTCCTCCAAATCCCCCTCCCCCTCCAAAAAAAAAAAAAAGCCCTGGCCCTGATGGCTTCAGTGGAGAATTCTTCCAAACTTTTAGAGAAGAGTTAATACCAGTACTACTAAAGGTATTTCAGAACATGTACACAGAAGGAACACTCCCAAACACATTCTATGAAGCCAGCATAACCCTGAAGCCAAAGCCAGATAAAGACACCACAAAAAAAGAACATCACAGATCAATATCCCTCGTGAGTATAGACACCAAAATCTTCAACAAAATTCTAGCCAATAGAATACAATAATGTATATAAAAAAAATAATTCATCATGACCAAGTGAGATTCATATCAGGTTTGCAGGGATGGCTCAACATTAGAAAATCAATGTCGTCCATCACATAAATAAAAGAACCACATGATCTTATGAAATGATTCAGAAAAGGCATTTAACACAGTCTAATGAACATTCCTGATTTAAAAAAAAAAAAAATCAGCAAAATAGGAATTGAAGGGAAATTCCTTGACATAATAAAGGGCTCTTAATTTTTTTTTTTTTTTTTTTTATACAAAGCCAACTGCCAATATCAATCTAAATGGAGAGAGTCTGGAAACAGTCCTGTGAGAGCGATAACCAGACAAGGATGCCCTTTATCAGCACTGTTATCCAGCATTGTGCTGGAGGTCCTAGCCAGAGCAACAAGGCAAGAAAAAGAAATAAAGGGCATCTACATTGGTAAGGAGGAAATAAAAGTATCCCTATTCACAGATGATATGATTTTATACACAGAAAACCTCAAAGAATCCACGAGAAAACTATGGGAAGTAATAGATTTCAGCAAAGTATCAGGATTTAAGATAAATGTAGGAAAATAAGTAGGATTTCTCTATATGAACTAAGAAAAAAATTTTAAAAGAAAATCATGAAATGAATACCATTTACAGTAGCCCCCTAAGAGATAAAGTACTTAGGAATAAACCTACCCAGAGATGTAAAAGATGTATACAAAGAAAACTACAAGACACTATTGCAAGAAACCAAAAGAGACCTACATAAGTGGAAAAACATGTTGAGAGGAAGACTCAACATTGTGAAAATGTCCATTCTACCCAAAGCGATCTACAGATACGATGCAATCAGGATCCACATTCTAATGGCATTTTTTATCAGGATGGAGAAACAAATCACTAACAGCATATGGAAAGAGAAGAGGACCCAGATAAGTAAAGCATTATTGAAGAAGAGGAACAAAGTGGGAGGTCTCCCACTACCTGGCTTTAGAACCTGTTATACTTCCATGGTAATCAAAACAGCCTGGTATTGGTACAAGTACAGATACATAGACCAATTGAACAGAATTGAGAACCTAGACATAAATTCAGTCACCTATTAGCAGCTGATATTTGGCAAAGGCCCAAAGTCCGCTAAATGGGAAAATGTCTCTTTAACAAATGGTGCTGGCGTAATTGGATACCCATCTGCCAAAAAAAAAAAAAAAGAAACAAGACACATATCTTACACCACGTAAAAAACTAACTTAAAATGGATCAGACCTGAATATAAAATCTAAATGATAAAGATCATTGAAGAAAAATTAGAATACTAGGAGCCCTTATACATGGCATGAATAGTATACAAACCATAACTAACAATGCACAAACACCATACACACACACACAATACTATACTAAAGAAAAATAAAATCATTATTACACACAAAAACTTGTACGTGGATATTTATAGCCATGTTGTTCATAATAGACAAAAGGTAGATACAACCCAACTATCTATAAATGGTTGATTGAATAAACAAAATATGGTAGTATGATGCACTGATACATGGCACAACATGGGTGAATCTTGAAAATATGCTAAATTAAAGAAGCCAGTGACAAAAGACTGTATATTACTCCTTTTATATTAAATATATAGAATAGGCACATCTATAGGGACAGAAGGTAGTGCAAATGGTTTTCATTGTGCTCATGAGAAACCTTTCCATAGATTGAGGCAGTTGTTGGGCAGAACAAGGGGATACTGATTGGTTTAAAGTCAGGAAAGGTGTGCGTCAGGGTTGTATTCTTTTACCATACCTGTTTAATCTGTATGCTGAGGAAATAATCTGAGAAGCTGGACTATATGAGGAAGAATGGGGCGTCAGGACTGGAGGAAGACTCATTAACAACCTGCGTTATGCAGATGACACAACCTTGCTTGCTGAAAGTGAAGAGGACTTGAAGCACTTACTAATGAAGATCAAAGCCCACAGCCTTCAGTATGGATAGCACCTCAACATAAAGAAAACAAAAACCGTCATAACTGGACCAATAAGTAACATCATGATAAACGGAAATAAGATTGAAGTTGTCAAAGGATTTCATTTTCCTTGGATCCATAATGAACAGCCATGGAAGCAGCAGTCAAGAAATCAAAGGATGCATTGCACTAGGTAAATCTGCTGCAAAGGACCTCTTCAAAGTGTTGAAAAGGAAAGATGTCACCTTGAGGACTGTGTAGTGCCTGACCCAAGGCATGGTATTTTCAATCACATCATATGGATGTGAAATCTGGACAGTGAATAAGGAAGACCAAAGAAGAATTGATGCCTTTGAATTGTGGTATTGCTGAAGAATATTGAATATACCATGGACTGCCAAAAGAACGAACAAATCTGTCTTGGAAGAAGTAAAACCAGAATGCTCCTTAGAAGCAAGGATGGCCAAGACTGCATCTTACAAACCTTGGACATGTATCAGGAGGGATCAGTCCCTGGAGAAGGACATCATGCTTGGCAACTAACAGGGTCAGTGGAAAAGAGGAAGGCCCTCAAGGAGGTGGATTGACACAGTGGCTGCAACAATGAGCTCAAGCATAGCAATGATTGTAAGGATGGCACAGGACAGGGCAGTGTTTTGTTCTGATGTGCATAGGGTCGCTATGATTCGGAACCGAATTGGTGGCACCTAATAACAACAACTAAAGCTAAAGTTTCTTGTTTCTAACCCATGCCTTGTCTCTGCAGAAGAAAGGCCTGGCAATCTGCTTCTATAACAATTACAGCCAAGAAAACCCAACTCTGCACAGTTCTACTTTGAAATATTTGTGATTGTCAGGAGTCAGAATCCACACAATAGGGACAGAAAGTGGTTACTTTGAGCTGGGTGTGGGGATGGAACAATTGGTAGTTGAAATGTACATGTTTCTTTTTAACATGATTAAAATGACTCTAAAGTGGAACTGATAATATTTGTAGAGTCCTTGGGTGGTACAAATCTCTAATGTACTTGCTAACCATAAGGTTAACAATTTGTGTTCACCCTAGAGGTATGCGGGAAGAAGGGCTTTGTGATCTACTTCCAAAATATCAGCCATTGAAATCCCTATGGTGTCCTCTGACATACATGGGGTTGTGCTGAGTTGGGATGAGTGTTAGAGTACTGGTTTTGTCATGGCTGCACACATCTCTGAATATATTTAAAAAACTGAAATGTTCTTTATATATGAAATGTATAAATTACATCTCAATAACACTGCTAAAAATCAGTTGCACGTGTTTGTGTAGTTTTATTTCAAGGTCCTCTGTGCTGTTGTTTTGATTAGTGTACCCCGTCCTTCACAGATACCACACTGTTTGATTACTGTAGCTATTTAGGGAGCCTTGACTTTTGGATGTCACCACCCATTTGTCATCTTGTTGTATTATTACCTCATAAGCAATTTTGTTTTTCTTTCAAAAACAGCTGCAAATAGGGAAGTGTATACATCGGGGCCATTTGGACAGCTCAGTACACCTAAGGAAGCTTTGATGACAAAGGACATTTCTTCTCTGGTCTAACTTGCCTGTTGCTATTGATGCGTGCCTTTGAGTTGATTCTAATGTACGATGACCCCATGTGGTGGAGCAGAGCCGACCATAGGGATTCCTAGGCTGTAATCTGTATGGGAACAGATCTCCAGGACTTTTCTCCTGCAGAGCGGCTCTTGGGTTCAAATCGCCAGCCTTTTGTTTAGGCTCTGAGCACTTAGTGATCTATGTGTCAAAGATATTCTTGAGATTGTTCTAACTTCATGTGGGATGTGCTCAAGGTCATACTTTGGCTCTCACGGACTTGTTCTAATTTTCTTCACCTTCAATTTTGACTTATATGTATATATGAAGTAAGCCTTCCTAGCCCTGAACAGAGAATGTCTACTTAGTCCTTTTCTGATTTCTCTTAATCATAATTTACAATTTTATGTGTATAATCTTTCACTTTTCTGGTTAAATATATTCCTAGATACTTTAGTCTCTTAGATGCTATCATAAATGCTAGTTGCTTTATTTTTCCCCTTGCTGATACTGATGTGTAGAAACCTGAGTGATCTGTGTATATTGACAATGAACCCTGATACTTTGGTAAATTAATTTACTAGGTCTAATAGCTGTTGGGGTTTTTATGTACAGAATCCTATCTGTTTTCTTTCCTTCTCCATTTAAATACTTGTTTTTTGGTAGCCTAAAAGTCATTTGTATCTCCAGAATAATTTCAGATGATCACTGGTGATAGTGGATCTACCTGTAGTTACAACAGAATTCCCCTCCCCACCCGCCGCTGCAAAATATATATTGTAAATCCTAACCTCTGTAAGTTCTAAGGAAACCCTGGAGGCACAGTGGTTAAGAGCTACGGCTGCTAACCAAAAGGTTGGTGGTTCGAATCTACCGGGTGCTTCTCAGAAACCCTATGAGGCAGTCCTACTCTGTCCTATAAGTTCGCTATGAGTCAGAATCTAGTTGATGGCAAAGAGTTTGGGATTCTATAAATCTTAACCTCCATAATCCCATTTGGGAATGGGTTTTCTTTGTTATGTTAATGAGGAAGTGTGTCAGGTGTGCCTTAATTCAATCTCTTCTGATATACAATAGAGCCAGGAAGTAGAGGAAACACTGGAGGCATAGTGGTTAAGAGCTGCTACAGGAAAGTTCAGCATCTTGGATTCACCAGGCGCTCCTTGGAAACTCTGTGGGGCAGTTCTACTCTGTCCTATAGGGTTGCTATGAGTCAGAATCGACTGGACGGCAATGGGTTTGGGTTTTTTGTTTCAAAGGAAGTAGAGATGGGAGAAGTTAAATGCCATGCCACATGTAGATCACTGATGAGTAGAAAAGAGGCTAGGACACTCCCCTAGAAAACCCAGAGACAGGAAGCCTTCCACTACCTGGCACCCTGAATTTCTCACTCCCACCCTGCTTATTTTGAGAAAATACATTTCTGTTAATTAAACCCACCCTCTCATGTCATTTCTGTTATAGCAGCACTAGATATCTGAAACACTTGCCTTGCTCCTTGTCTTAAAAAGAAAAATATCAGTCTTTCTCCACTGAGCAGTATTTTTTTTTAAGCCTTTATTATATCGAGAAACTTCTCTTCTAATCCTATATTATTCAGTGTTTTTTAACATGGAAGAGTATTAAATTCCGTCAAGTGCCTTCTCTGTATCAGTTGAGATGATCCTGTGTTTCTTTTATTTTGCCCTATTAATGTTTGTTTTTTGTCATTTATTTCCTCCAATAATACCTTGTTTTGTGCTAAGCTGATTTTTTAAAGCTATTTTGATTCCCTTCGCCTTTCCTTTTATGTATATCTTTAGATACTTTTTGTGGCAACCTTAGAATTACATTTAACATCAAAACTTAAAACAATTTAGTTAGTATTGTTACTCACTTAACTTCAAAAGCATACAAAGCCTTGTTCCTATGCAGAACTATCCTGTCCCTCTTTTTTTTATTTTTACTGTTATCACAAATTACACTTTTATACATTGTGTGCCCATTAACTTACAATTTTATTTTTATTCCAGCATTTTAAATATGCTATCTAACTCTCTTCTTGCCTCTTTGGCTTTTGGTGAGAAATTGGATTTTAATTTTATTAAGATCCTTTGTAAGATGATTCACTTTTGTCTTACTGCTTTTAGAAGTCTCTCTTAAACTTTGCGTTTTTTCTTATTGTGCTTTAAGTGAAAGTTTACACTTGAAGTCAGTCTTTCATACAAAAACTCATACACACATTGTTATGTGACCCTAGTGGTTCTCGCTGTAATGTGACAGCAGCACAGTCCTCCTGTCTACCCTCTATTCACCATGTCTGTTCAGCCAGCTCCTGTCCCCTTCTGCCTTCTCATCCCCCCTCCTAACAGGAGCTGCCCATTATGTTTCATGTTTCTACTTGTGCCAAGAAGCACACTCTTCACCAGCATCATTTTATGTCTCATAGTCTAGTCTAATCTATGTCTGAAAAGTTGGCTTTGGGAATGGTTCTAGTTCTGGGCCAATGGAGAGTCCGGGGACAGGCCTCCTGGGGTCCTTCCAGTCAAGTCTGGTATTTTTACTAGAATTTGAGTTATGCACCCAACTTTTCTCCTGCGCCATCATGGACTCTCTGCTGTGTTCCCTGTCAGGTGGTCGGTGGCGGTAGCCCAGCACCATCTAGTTCTTCAGGTCTCAGGCTGATTGAGATTCTGGCTTATATGGCCCTTTCTATCTCTTGGGCTCATATTTTCCAAGGGACCTTGCTGGAAGGGCTCACCAGTCCTGATTTCTAATTTGTTCCTCTACAAAGTGGCCTTCATCAGAACATTGTCTAACTTTTCTTTTTGAAGGAAAGAAATATGATTATAACCTTAAAAGAACTCAGTAGACATTAAAATGCTGTATTATTAGAAGCTGGACTTTGCATTTTGCCTGAGGCAGACTTCTGCAGATCACAGCTAACAACACCCTCACTCTCCTCAGGTCTGGGGAAGGAAAGAACAATCAGGAAATCCACTTGTGCATTTCTTTGATGTATAAGATTTTCACTCTCCACATTCAGCTCTGGGTATACAGGGCAAGGTGTCCGGTTTCTCCTCTTGCCTCCATAATTTTGAAATGTTGCCTTGTTTTGCATTCTGCTACAAATGCCACTGGTGATGCAGCAGTTAAGTACTCGGCTCCTAACCAAAAGGCTGACAGTTCAAGCCCACCCAGCAGCTCCACAGGAGAAAAGACCTGGCGATCTGCTCCAGTAAAGATAACAGCCTTGAAGACCATATGGGGCAGCTCTATCATGCCCTGTAGTGTAGCTGTTACTTGGAATCAACTTGGCAGCACACACAACAACAACTTGAACTTCCAAGAGTTGGAAAAAAACAAAATGAAACAAACATTCCAGTGAATATTGAAATGGGTTGATTTATTCATTGGGTCAGCAATGCTCAAGGACAATCCTACATCGTAAAACAACAACTGTTTGGGCAAAGTTAATGAAACACCTGAGCACAGTGCAAAGAGAGTCACATTGTCTTTCTAGATTCAGTGTTTAGATCCTATATACATACCACAAAGATGGTATTCAGTGGAGATAATGGGAGTTTAGACCCCAAAGAACTCGAAATATGATCAGTGACAAACTTTGTATTAAAAGGGCCATTACCTTTACCATCAAGTTGATTCCAACTCATAGCAACTCTATAGCACAGAGTAGAACTGCTGTATAGGGTTTCCAAGGCTATAAGTTGTTACAGAAGCAGACCGCCACATCCTTCTCCTGTGGCTGGAACCACTGACCTTTCAGTTAGCAGCCGAGTGCTTAACCATGGTGCCACCAGGGCTCCTAGAAATGAATATTAGGAACGTAAAGTCCCCATCATGCTTACACGTGATGGGCTTTCTGAAGCGCTCAGATATATAGACCCAACTATGGTGAAACATTATTGATTACAGATTTATAAGGAAAAAAAAGAAGAACTGTAACTCAGACCTCTCTCTGCTGGCTACATGATGTATGGGCACATTCATCCACTCTGTCCTGTTCAGAGCTTTTGTCTGGAATATTAAGTTTTTCCCCTGCAATTGAGCAGTTCCAGAATTTTGTATTCTCCCAGAGTCAAATGCCTCATTCTTCTTAACTGGCTCATTAAGTCCCTCTAACGTTCCTTGTAAAATATGTTATTGCCTTACAGTTTTCTATCATAATTAACTATTAGGGTGACTTGGGAGCTCTAAGTATTCAAATTCATCGCTGCATCTGTGAATTGTATTTTGGAAAAACAGAATGTATGTAGAGAATATATATATATATACACACACACAAATGTGTGTGTGTGTGTGTGTGTGTGTGTGTATATCTACCTGGCCCCCACATATCTGTCAGTTTGTCATACTGTGGGGGCTTGTGTGTTGCTGTGATGCTGGAAGCTATGCCACCGGTGTTTAGATACCAGCAGGGTCACCCATGAAGGACAGGTTTCAGCTGAGCTTCCAGACTAAGATAGACTAAGAACAAGGACCCGGCAGTCTACTTCTGAAAAGCACTAGCCAGTGAAAGCCTTATAAATAGCAGCGCAACATTGTCTGATATAGTGCTGGAAGATGAGCCCCCCAGGTTGGAAGGCACTCAAGAGATGACTGGGGAAGAGCTGCCTCCTCAAAGTAGAGTCAGCCTTAATGACGTGGATGGAGTAAAGCTTTTGGGACCTTCATTTGCTGATGTGGCATGACTCAAAATAAGAAGAAACAGCTGCAAACTTCCATTAATAATTGGAACCTGGAATGTACAAATTATGAATCTAGGGAAATTGGAAATCATCAAAAATGAAATGGAATGCATAAACATTGATATCCTAGGCATTAGTGAGCTGAAATGGACTGGTATTGGCCATTTTGAATCAAACAATCATATATAGTCTACTATGCTGGGAATGACAACTTGAGGAGGAATGGTGTTGCATCCATTGTCAAAGAGAGCGTTTCAAGATCACACAAAGGAGGGTTATTCATGTCTATATGTACATTTCAGCATTTAAAAAATTTGTGTATTTGTCTGTGCCCTATTTTATGCAAATAATGCATGCTGTACTGTTTTTTCCCCCATGTGTCTGTCCGTTTGTCGTACTGTGGGGGCTTGTGTGTTGCTGTGATGCTGGAAGCTATGCCACCGGTGTTCAGATGCCAGCAGGGTCACCCATGGAGGACAGGTTTCAGCTGAGCTTCCAGGCTAAGGCAGACTAGGAAGAAGAACCCGGCAGTCTACTTCTGAAAAGCATTAGCCAGTGAAAACCTTATGAATAGCAGTGGAACATTGTCTGATACAGTGCTGGAAGATGAGCCCCGCAGGTTGGAAGGCACTCAAAAGATGACTGGGAAAGAGCTGCCTCCTCAAAGTAGAGTCGACCTTAAATACGTGGATGGAGTAAAGCTTTTGGGACCTTCATTTGCTGATGTGGCATGACTCCAAATGAGAAGAAACAGCTGCAAACATTCATTAATAATCAGAACCTGGAATGTACGATTCGTACGATTTGGAATGAAGAACAGAAAAGGACGATATGTCTGCTAATGAAATAAAATCACCTCTTTTTTTTTCAAACTTACATCATTAAAGTCACTAAGGAGTTACCTGATATTAATGAATGCTGTTATCCAGATTTTTTTTTTTTTTTGCACGAATGCATGAAATGATGCCATATTACCAAACAGGATTTGACCCTCCAGGGGTTTGCCCTTCATTATAAAACCCTTTTTAATCTCTTCCATGAAATACTAGACAAAAGAAATCCCAAAGGAAACCGCCATATGAATACGCATAGGACAAAACCCACTTACTGGATAAATTATGGACTTTGCATAATGAGTTGTTCAATAAATGGTTTAAAAGAAAAAAAAAAAAACCCACATGATCATTGTGATGGAATGTAAAGGAAAGAAGACAGGCTCTGATATCAGAGGACAGGCCATTTGTTGGATGTGAGAATTCGCCCCAGTCTCTCAACTTCACCCAACTTCAACGCCATTCCTGTAAAATGGATGTAACTCTGTAAGGGTGAAGATGAGATTACATCAGGCAGTGAGGCGTGAGTGGGCAGTGTGCACTGTGACCCATTCTGGAAACCTGCATTGTTGCACAATTTGAACCTTTCTCTTGCTCTTGTGGTATTTTCTAGATTCTTACGTTTTGTACTTATTAAGTTCAATTAATGAGGCAATGGTGTTTCCCTAGTAAAATTCTCTCCTTCCATGTGGGACACTTGGGCTCTATTCCCAGCCAGTGCACCTTATGCCCGGCTACCACCTGTCTGTCAGTGGAGGCTTGTGTATGGCTACAATGCTGAACGGGTTTCAGCGGAGCTTACAGACTAAGACAGACGAGGAAGAAATGCCTGGCAATCAATCTACTTCTGAAAATCAGCCAGTGAAAAACCTCTGGAGCACAATGGTCCGATCCACAACAGATCATGGGGATGGCCGTTAGTCGGGGTCAACTCTCCAGCAGCTAACAACAATACCACATTGAGTATTGTATTTCACTGTCCTGCTAGTACTAGATACTTGGCGAAGATGCTTATCTCATGCCTGGATGGCTCGTATTTGATAATGTTCTTTACCCTCCAGGAATGGACTGGTGAAATCTAAGTAGTCCATTCCAGGGTCAGTCATCAGGGCGTGCTTCTTGCTGTAAGGGTCTGCAGGAAACCCAGGTAGCAGGTTAGGGCAGCTAGGACACAGAGGACTTACACTGAACAAGATGTTGTTAGTTGCTATATCAGCGGCTCCAACTTATGGCAGCCCTTGTACAACAGAACGAAACATTGCCTGGTTCTGTGCCGTCTTCTAAAGGATCATTGGGGGCTCAGTAGTTAAGCACTTGGCTGCTAACTGACAGGTCAGCAGTTCAAACCCACAGAGCGGTTCCTTGGGAGAAAAGACCTGGCAATCTGCTTCTGTAGAGATTACAGCCTAGGAGAACCTGTGGGGCAGTTCTGCTCTGTCTCACATGGGGTCGCCATGAACGGAAATTGACTGGAGGGCAATGGGTTTGTTCTGGCGCCGTCTTCATGATGGGTGATAGGTTGCAGTTCACTGTGGTGGCTATTCTGTCTTTCCATCTCATGGATGGTTTCTCTCGTTTTTACTGACCCTCTACTTTACCAAATATGGTGTTTCTTTCTAGTGATTGACCTTTCCTGGTGGTGTCTCCAAAGTAAGCGAGACAAAGTCTTGCCATTCTTGCTGGCCTTAAAAAAATGAATAAACATTGTGTAGTGAAGTACTACCAATACGTATATCTGTTTGATATTAGAAAATTCCATTAATTTTTTTTACTTCTCAAAGTTTAAAAAAAATTAAAAACAAAAATTCTGAAATGAAGATGTTCTTTGCTAAAGAATAAAACCCTGGAAATATGGTAATTCTATTACTGATCCCTTAAAATTATAAAGGTTACGGTTCTCCCATTATGCTTTAGTTGATGTTTAGATTTTTCTTAACATTTTTCTTGCATTGTGTTCAGACAGGGTGATGGTTGGGGCTGATTAGTATTCGCTGGTCTTTCTTGAAGAATGAGCTCTGTGGTTTCCATTTGATATTTCGGGATAGATTCCACCTGAAAGAGGAAGACATGGTCAGGTATTCAAGGAGCAGCAGAAATGGCTAAATAAAACCCCTACTCTCATCCCTCTGATGATTCAATTCCACTGTGTTTAGATTAGTAAAAAGTTAAGCTTTTGTCCCTAACACACATGAATTAAATCTCCAAAGTTCTCAAATAAATTTGTTCAAGATGTGTTGGGAAAATACAGGCCCATTTATATCATGTGAAGTGTAGTTGATTTTATTTGTTTAAAAGCCACAATAAAAAATAGACAACATCTTGGAACCGGTAGGAGCAAGCATAAATGTGTCTGTTCATGAGCAAAGCAAGCTGAACACTGATCTCTAAGCCCCATGAGGTCAGGGAGAGTTTCTGTCTTGTTCTCTTCTGCACACAAAGCGTTGGCCTTGTAGATGAAGAAATGCTGAAATCAGTGAATAAACTCATCCAACACAGTGGAGACCATCCAAGCAATTCAGTTCAGGAGCTCCAGACCCTAATATCAGAGTCCCCGCCAGCATTTCAATACCCATTGCCAAGGAATAAATGCCTTGCGATATTACTGAATTTGAAAATTATTAGTAGTTTCAAATCTCGTTCACTCTGAACAATACTAGAACAGCTCAGTATCTATTAAGGCCGTTCACTCTGATAATAAATCACAGACGATAAAAACCACAGTCTGTAATGTGCCAGAGTGAACCTGATAAAATTCAACATCTATTCTGACTCAAAAATATGTAATACAATAGGATGATAGTTTGACTATAGAAGAAATAAGTATTTTCAGCCAAGAACCAGCACCTTAATTAATATGGAAATCTTAGAAAAATTCCTGTTAATGTCAGGTGTAAGGTAAGAACGCCTTCGGCCATTGCTGTGGCTTCACATTTTTCTGAAATTGCTAGTCAATTCAGCTGGACAAAAGGAAGAAAGAAGAAGGACAATTATTGAGGATATGAATGTATATGTGAAAAAATAATCAAGAGTATTATGTGAATCCTGTTAGAAACAAGAAGGCAACGTACTAATTTTACACATATAATGAACTCTGTTGTGTGCTCGTGGCAACCTGAAGTACAACAGGACAAAACGCTGCCTGGTCCTGCACCATCTCCATGATCGTTGGTGTGTCTGTGTCTGTCGTTGAGGCCTTTGTGTCAACTCCTCTCATTCAGGGTTTTCTCTCATTTTTGCTGACCCTCGTCTTCACCAAACGTAACGTCTTTTTCTAGCAATTGGTCTTTCCTGACGACATGTCCAAATTTAGCAAGGCGAAGTCCTGCCATCCTCACTTCTAAGGAGCATTCTGTTTGTACACTTTCTAATATATATATATATGCAAAGCAGTCCTAGAGCATGTATATAGATATAGATATGACCTCTGGTGATGCAGTAGTTAAGCGCTCATTTGCTAACTGAAAGGTCAGCAGTTTAAACCCACCAAGCTGCTCCGAGGGAGAAAGATGTGACTCTCTGCTTCTGTGAAGATTTACAGCCTTAGAAACCTATGGGGCAATTCTATTGTATCCTATAGAGCTGTAGCATTGCTAAGGGAGTGCAGGGGTGTGGATCACGCAAGGTGACACCGTCAGAGGGGGTGACACCAAAATGACTCTCTATAAAATATCCTGTAGTTGGTTATCATGACAAAACATTTTTCATCAGCCAAGCTTACAGGTGTCAATGTACCTACAAGGCTGCAACTCCATGCTGACTTACTTTTTGAACCTTCTAATGCACTCTGTTCAGAGCTGTCATTATTACCCAATTATACTTTGAACTGGAAACCCTGGTGGTGCCGTGGTTAAGAGCTATGGCTGCTAACTCAAAGGTCGGCAGTTGGAATCTACCAGGCGCTCCTTGGAAACTCTATGGTACATCTCTACTCTGTCCTATAGAGTCGCTAGGAGTTAGAACGCACTTGAAGGCAGTGGGTTTACAAGTGGTTTCATCTGTACGTGCTCTTGTATTCTTTGCTGCCGGTGTTTTTACAGTCACTGATTTTGTCAAATTTCCCAGTGTTTTAGCTACAATATTGTGGTAATTCGTATTTGTGAACCTATGTCAATAACTTTTTTGAGAATGAAGTAGTAATTAAAGGAAAAGAAGGAGTGATATATGGGAATTACGATTTACAAGTAACATTAGTACAAAAGCATGACTAAGGATTCTGCATGACCAGGTACAGGAGGAGGTCCATGGGGCAGGGGAGGTGACACCATGAGTTACAGCACTGGGTGAGCCCAACCCTAGTGACGCCACTGCTAAAGGGTGGCTATGAGTTGGAATAGACTCGACAGCAATGGATTTGGTGTTCTTTGTTTGAGGTATATATATACATACATATATCTATATGGAGCCCTGGTGGCACAACGGTTAAGCGCTCAGCTGTGACCAAAAGGTAAGTATTTTGGACCAGCCCAGCCACTCTGAGGGAGAAAATACCTGCCAGTCTGTACTTGTAAATATTACAGCAGAGAAAACACTATGGGGCAGTTGTATACAGTCACTATGAGTTGGAATCAACTAGATGGCCCACAACAACAATATACGTATGTGTATACGCATTTATAATATGATGCTATACAAGTTCATAGGTATTAAGTTTATCTGGAAAAACAAATATGAGAATTACTTTTAAAATTTCTAAAAAAGATAAGTAAGAAGGCGAGGCTAGGCCACTTGATGTTGAAACATGGTATCCAGTAATGTTTATAAAAGTTGAGTATGGGTTCATGAAAAAACCAGAAAACAAAACCTGTTGCCGTCAAGTGGATTCCAAGTTATTGTGACCATATAGCAGCTCTATATACAAAGTAGAACTGAGTATGGTTTTCTTGGATGTAATCTTTACAGAAGCAGGTTGCCAGGCCTTTCTTCTGTGAAGCCACTGGGAGGGCTCAAACTGTTAACCTTTAAGTTAGCAGCTGCTCACAAATTGCTTGCACAACCCAGGCTCCCATGGTGGGAGTCTAATGTTCTGTTAAAACCAAAACCAAACCCGTTGTCGTCGAGTCGATTCTAACTCACAGTGACCCTAGAGGACACAGAAGAACTGCCCCATAGAGTCTCCAAGGAGCAGCTGGTGGATTTGCACCGCCAACCTTTTGGTTAGCAGCCCAGCTCTTAACCACTGTGCCACCAGGGCTCCCCATGAAAAGATAGATCAATTGTCCTTATTGTTAGGTATCATCAAAGTGGCTCTGACTCATGACAACTCGATGCATAACAGAAGGAAACATTACCAAGTCCTCTGCCCTCCTCACAATCTTTGATTTGTTTGAGCTTATTCCTACATGAATAGACAGATTAATAGGAGAACATAAAATCATGAAATTGCCCCAGTACATATGAAAAGTTTTTTTTAATAAAAACAGCATTTCAAACCAATGTCAAACACACAAATCTCCCTGCGTATGGCATTGGGTCAATTAACTGAAGGTTTGAGGGGAAAAACAAAGACGAATATCTATCTCAGTCCTTCTAACAAAATAAATTGTACGTGTTTCAAAAATTAAAGTTCAAAAGGGTAAAAAGCACAGACTAGCAGAGGTCGGAAAATATTTCTTGAACAATCTCAGGGTATACAAGGCATTTCTAGCAAATCAGAAAGCAGGAAACTGTAAAGATTTATAAATTTGATGATATAGAAAAAATTCCTGTCCAAATAGCAGGGGAAGGCAAGAGAATAAAATAAGGCAAAACATCATATGCGAAGCCTTAATATGCCTGATGTTTACATAGTTTTTATAAGTTAATAAGGGGACAAGAATCCAACAGGGGGAAAAATGGACGAAGGATGTGAACAGATATTTTTACAAAAAGAGAAAAGTATATATATAGATACAGTTTGCTTATAGACGGATGAAAGGTTGCTCAGCCACGTTCATAATATTAAAAGGAAAATTAAAATAGTGAAAAAAAGTACTTTTAACCTGTTTTTCTTTGACAAAGCTCAAAAGATCTGAAAATAAATAATGTTTCTAAAAATGTGGGAAAAAGAGGTTCACTTGTAGAGGATACTGGTGGGGATGTAAACTGGTGCAACCTCTTTGGAAGGAAACTTGATCTAGCAATTCCAAATCTAAGTATGTATGCTACACGTCCATTCAAATACAGGCATGATGTCCAACAGACAAAAGTATTCTTTCCAGCGTTGTTCATAAAGGAAAAGACTAGGAACAAACCTCATGGCCGTAACTGGGGACTAGTTACATCAGCTATACTACACAGCATAAATAGGATTGTTTTGATGCTATCATCTATGCGTGTGCAACAGTGAGCTGAAAGAAAAAAAAGCTACAAAATAATGTATATAAATGTGCATAAATATCTAACATTTGTGAAAAAAGACGATGCTGCATATATGTATATTTATTCGTTGCCATCAAGTCCAATCCGATTCATAGCGACCCCAAAGGACAGAGTAGAACTGCCCCATAGAGTTTCCAAGGAGCGGCTGGTAGATTCCAACTGCCGACTTTTTGGTTACCAGCCAAAGGCTTATTAACCACTGTGTCACCAGGGCCTCATATATATGTATAGGTATAGGTGTAAGGAAAAGAGGAAGATGCTTAACGAAGTGGATTGACACAGTGATTACAACAATAAGCTCAAGCATAACGATGATTGTAAGGATGGCTCAGGACCAGGCAGTGTTTTGTTCTTTTGTGCGTACGGTCACTATGAGGCGGAACCGACTCAACGGCACCTAACAACAACAACAAAGGTATAGGTATAGGACTGAGGTATGTCCCACCCAAACCATGGTGTTTTCAGTCACCTCATAAGCATGTGGAAGCTGAACAATGAATAAGGAAGACCTAAGAAGAATTGACACCTTTGAATAATGATGTTGGGGAGGAATATTAAATATACCACGTACTGCCAGAAGAACGAACAAATCCATCTTGGAAGAAGTACATCCAGGATGCTCCTTAGAAGCAAGAATGGCAAGACTTCATCTCATATAGTTTGGGCATGTTATCAGGAGAGATCAATCCGTGGAGAAGGACATCATGCTTAGTAAAGTACTGGGTCAGATAAAAAAAGGAAGACAATCAACGAGATGGATTGACACAGTGGCTGCAACAATGGGCTCAAACAAGCATAGCAACAATCTTGAGGATGGCACTGGACCCAGCAGTGTTTTGTTCTGTTGTACATAGGGTCGCTATGAGTGAGAACTGCCTCAATGGCACCTAACAACAGGAACAACATGTATATATATGTATGCGTGTATGTTGTAAATGGCAACTCCATGTACAAATGAATGAAACAATGCCCAGTCCTGCGCCATCTTGGTGATCATCAGTATGTATGCTCGAGTTCATTGTTACAGCCACTGTATTTTTGTATCGGACAGCATTCTGTTGTGATCCATGGGATTTTCCTTGGCTGTTTTTCAGAAGCAGACCGTCAGGTCTTTCTTCCTAGTCTGTCTGAGTCTGGAAGCTCCACCGAAACCTGTCCACCGTGGGTGACCCTGCTGGTATTTGAAATACTGGTGGCATAGCTTCCAGCATCACAGCAACATGCCAGCCACCACAGTAAGACAAACAGACAAGTGGTGGATATGTATACATACACATCCACAAAAATACACACCTACAAACACATGTACACACAATAAGAATGTACGAATAATATGAAAATAGTTCTTGGTATAAGACAGAGTTTTATTCTTCATTGCATATCTCTTTTTCCTTTTGAGTCCCCCCACCCCACGTATGTGTATTGCTTTTGTTTTTCTAACTAAAAAGCAAGTTAAAAAAAAAACAAACTAAACGAAAGCCCAACATTTAAATAAAATATATTCAAGTCACCTTACTCCTATTATTATTCTGTTTTACATCTTTTTACTCAAAGTTACTCTCTTTGGAGAGCCAAACAAAAGCTGACAACCTCTGAGTTTTTTTTTTTTTCTCTTGCACATAAAAACAGATTACTTGCTGGATATAAACTAAAATTAATCTCAGTTTTGTCCTGAGTGCATTCATAATTTAAGATTTCTGCAACAAATTGGAAGACGTACTGGGAATTTGCTGAGCCTTAGGCTCACGTGCAGGGCTATCAGTTACTGTTGTGCATTGGATGTCCTGACATCTAGGTCAATAATAAGAGGAGTACCTTTTGAGAGAATGCTAGTTAAGCTACCCTTTCCTGACGTTCTTGTTTATCTCTTTCTCTTCCCATTGATGATCTATTTTTGCTTTATCTTTCCCATCCCATGATCATCTCCCTGAGCGTAGCGCCATAGCCAGCCTGTTGTCCTTGTTGTCATCAGTCACTGTCAAGTGGATTCCGACTCATGGCGACCCCATATGTGCAGAATAGAGCTGAGCTGCTCCATAGGTTTTCAAGGCTGTGACCTTTTGGGAGCAGATCCCAGGCCTGCTTCCAAGACACCTCTGAGTGGGTTTGAATAGCCAACCTTTGGGCTAATAGTTGATCACTGAGTTGTTTTCACAACCCAGGGACTCCTATAGCCAGTCCCCACCTAGTACTTTTGGGTATGTAATAGTTAATAAACATTTCCTTAATGATTAAAAAATAAATACATAAAACAATATTCTTGGTAATAATGATTGTTGTCATTAGTTGCTGTTGAGTTGGCTCCAATTCATAGTGACCCCATGCAGAATATAGTAAAACGTAGCCTTGTCCGGCGTTATATCACGACCACTGGTATGTTTGAGGTCATTGTTATAGCCACTGTGTATTTTGAGTGCCTTCCAATCTAGGGGGTTCATCTTCCAGCACTATATCAAACTATATTCTGTTACGGTCCTTGAGATTTTCACTGGGCTGCTTTTCTTTAGCAGGTCACCAGGTCTTCTTTCCTAGTCTGTCCTAATCTGGAAGTGTTGTTGAAATCTGTCTACCACGGGTGACCCTGCCTGTGTTTGAAATACTTGCTAGCATAGCTTCAAGCGTCACAGCAACGCTCAAACCACCAAAATAAGACAGACTGACAGACGGGTGGAGGAATAATGATTCCTGTTAAAAACCCATTGCCATCGAGTCGATTCTGCCTTATAGTGACCTTATAGACAGAGTAGAACTGCCACCATAGGGTTTCCAGTTTCCAAGGAGTGGCTGGTAGATTTGAGCTGCCGACGTTTTGGTTAGCAGCCATAGCTTGCCGCGTAGCTCTTAACCACTGCGCCACCAGGGCTCTGCAATAAAGGTTAGGAAGGGCTAAAATTAAAACTCAGCACTAGTTTGCAGGATTTTAGTAGTCCATGAAAAGATCACCTCTGTCTACTTTGGGTTCTGTGAAGACAGGCACTACAGAAATACAAAATAGTATTACCTCTGTCACTACAGCACCAACCTGTCAAACAGGCATCCCCACCACGCTCCTTGGGTACTAGACAGTCACTTAAAAGCGGCCACTTCCTGCCTGCCCTCCCTCTCCAAATACAGAGCCTTATGTCATAGCATTAAATGTCTGTGTGTTTTTAATACACTGACTCCATAAAGAGGCTCTGCTGATTGGGAAATTATAGAATTAAACCACCACACATGTCACTGGAATCTACATCAACTGCAGGCATGTGTGTGGCCTTTTTGCTGATGACATTCCCTGTGTGATTATTTTTAGAGTTCAGCAGCACTTGTTGGCTATGCCAAAACCAAGTGAGTGACAAATAGAAAGGTTGAAAATGCAGCCTAGTCAGGGATGAGGACGGTTTAGGCTCTGTGACAGTTCCATGTGTCTTGTATTTAGGTCATCTGTCACAATCACAAATCAGGTGACCTATTTCGCCTACATTTGGGTGATGGACAGTGGATGTCAGCTCATCCACGTGCGGCTGGATGATGAAGAAGGGAGAAGAGATTCAGGCAAAGCTTGGACGCGGGAGCAGAGTGGAACATCCTGGTATCGGAGACCAGATAGTCATGGCAGATAAGGTTGGATAATTCCATCGGCTCATGAGGACATTCAGGGTTAGGGAACTGGATTCTTCTTTTTTGTCCCTTTTGGTTTTGTTCTTATGGTTTTTTGTTATCAGAGACTTTTAAGAGCAGCACAGCAATGGTTCTCAGGAACCTACCCTTGCGGTGTGAGGCAGTGGTGATTCAGCAGTAAAACTGTCCCCCTTCCACATGGGAGACCCTGGTTTGATTCCTGGCTGATGCATCTCACTCACAGCCACCACTGGTCTGTCGGTGAAGGCTTGCGTGTTGCTAGGGAGCTAAACAGGTTTCAGCAGAGCTTCCAGACTAAGACAGACTAGGAAGAAAGGCCTGGAAATCTACTTCTGAAAATCAGCCAATGAGAAGCCTAATGATCACAAGGGTGTGATCCATGACTGATCATGAGGATGGCACAGGACCACGGGGACAGTGTCATTCCTTTGTGCATGGAGTCGCCATGAGTCAGGGGTAACAGAGGTCCCACGATAGCACTTTCAACATGAATTCAATTAGCACCCTTATCAGACTTGAAAACCAAGTTTGTTCTCACTTGAATTGAAGATATTACTAATAAAACCAAAAAAACCAAACCGGTTACCATCAAGTCGCTTCCAACTCATAGTGACTCTATAGGACAGAGTAGAACTGCCCTGTAGGGTTTCCGAGGAGCGGTTGCTGGATTTGAACTGCCCACAATTTGGTTAGTAGCCATAGCTCTTAACCATTACGCTACCAGGGCTCCATGTTACCAACAGGCAGTAACAAAATCTGTTTTATAAGAATCTCCAACCCATAAGTTTCCCACTCTCAGCTTGGTTGTTGCTGTTACTGTTGCCGTTGAGTTGATTCCATTTCATGTTGACCTGACATAACAGAGTGAAACTGCCCCACCGGGTTTCCTAGGCTGTAATCTTGACTTGGTAGTTTGTGATTAATTACCTGCTCAGAGCAAATTAGGTAATCTCACTAATACTAATTCAGCAACAGGAAAAAACAGAGAAATTCTAGAGTTTTGTCTCCATCTGCACTAGGGGACTAGGTTAGTATAGTTAAGCATTTTGATAGGTTTGAGGGATAAAATCAAAGGTCATTGTCTTAGGCTGGGTTCTCTGGAGAAGCAAAAGCAGTCACTGTCCATATACATGCAGAAAGAGATTTATGTCAAGGAGATGGCTCATGCGGTTGTAGAGGCTGGAAAGTCCCAAGTCTGTGGGTCAAGCTGGAGGATTCTCCTGACTTACACAGCTGCAGACTCTGGTGAAGCCAAGATCAGCCGGTCAGAGAGCAGGCCTCTGGCTCACAGCCTGTGAAGATCAACGAATCCGAAGATGGGCAGGTAAGCCGCTGGTTCAAGTCCCCAGAATCAAGGTCAGATGAAGAGGAGCCAGCTGCAGGATCCAGAGTGAGCAAATGCCAGGGAGCCTTGACATCTGTCTATGTTGGATGCAGGCCACATGCCCAGGGAAACTCTCTTTCAACTGTTGGCTACTCACACCAGATCCTATCATCGAGGTGATCACATTATATTAGTTCTCATCATGGAGGTGATTACATCATCACACGACTGCCAAACTACATCGTATCTGCCAAACCACTGAGAATCATGGCTCAGCCAAGTTGATACACAACCTTAACCATCGCAGTCAATATACATCCTTTTAATATTTTTATAGAGAAAAACTTACATCATTTGTGCCAACGAGAGATAAATCACTGGAGTGTAAAATCCTTAACAATTTTAAATCCTCAAATTTTTTCTCCATGTGAAAAGTGTCTCTTAAATTTATAAAATGATTTAAAAAAAATTCTGGTCATACTTCTTCAGGAATTTTTTTCCCCCTCTGAGACTTTAAAGCAAAAAACCAAACCCATTGGCCATGGAGTTAATTCTGACTCATGGCGACTCCATGTGTTATAGAGTAGAATTGATCTACAGGATTTTCTATGCTATAGTCTTCATGGAAGCAGATCTCCCAGTCTTTCTTCTGAGCTGCTGCAAATCACAAACCTTCAGGTTAAAAGTCAAGCACAGTAATTGTTTTTGTCACCCAGGGACTTCCTGAGCCTTTAAGAATGGGTTATTAACTAGAAGAATAAAGAAAGAGCATAGTGTGATGTCTTGGTTATCTAGTGCTGCTATAACAGAAATACCACAAGTGGATGGCTTTAACAAACAGAAATTTATTGTCTCACAGTTTGGTAGGCTAGAAGGCCAACCTCAGGGCACCAGTTCCAGGGGAAGGCTTTCTCTCTGTCAGCTCTGGAAGAAGGTCTCTGTCATCAATCTTCCCCTGATCTAGGATCTTCTCAGTGCAGGGAACTTGGGTTCAAAGGATGCTTGTTCTTCTCCTGGCTCTTGTTTCTTGGTTGTCTGGGTTCCCTGTGTCTCTCTACTTGCTTCTCTGTTTTATCTCTCAAAAGAGATTGGCTTAAGACGCAATCTAATCTTGTAGATCTCATCAGCGTAACTTCCGCTAAGTGTGTGGTTGATAGGAATTGACTTTAGGCCTTTCGCTTTTTCTTTTGAAAGCAAATTTACTTTATCAGCAAATGTCTCAGGACCCCTCTGTCTGATAGAACCCCAACTCCAGGTCACCATATTTTTTCCTCATGTTATATTCAAAACAGCCTTCAAGTCTTGGATTTGATGAGGCAGCCTTTTCACTACTATCTTAGTTATTTAGTGCTGCTATTACAGAAATACCACAAGTGGGTGGCTTTAAGAAAGAGAAATTAATGTTTTTACAGATTAGGAGGATAGAAGTCTGAATTTAGGGTGCCAGCTCCAGGGGAAGGCTTTCTTTCTCTGTCAGCTCTGGGGGAAGGTCCTTGTTATCAATCTTCCCCTGGTCTAGGAACTTCTCAGCACAGGGACCCAGGGGCCAAAGGACACACTCTGCTCCTGGCTCTTGTTTCTTGGTGGTATAACGTCCCCCTGTCTCTCTGCTCACTTCTGTCTTTTGTGCCTCAAAAGAGACTGATTTAAGACACAACTTGATCTTGTAGATTGAGTCCTACCTCATTAACATGGCTGCTTCTAACCCTGCCTCATTAACATCATAGAGATTAGGATTTACAACACATAGGAAAAACAAAATGGTGGACCATCACACAATACTGCGAGTCATGGCCTAGCAAGGCTGACATGCATTTTGGGGGATACAGTTTAATCCATGACAACTGTGTAACCCCAAATGCCTCTTTCTTGGTTTGCAGGAACCTTGGAGGTAAGTTAAATCCTGTGTATAGACTCAATTATGTACGCACTGTAAGATAAGGCTCTTTTTGCTTTCTGAGGGAATTGTTCATAAAGTTGGTGGCAATAACAACTCCTTTCTTCTCAGGGCAGGTTTACATCTTAGTGTTCCATGTAATGCACCGAGGAGAAGTGCCAATGGCAGCAGCTGAACACCCCATGAGCTGGAGAATTGGAGGCACTAGTGTCATAATCCCGATCGCTGTACAATATAGGTATAGGGGAGGCTTTCTGGAAAATGTTTGTGGTTTTAGCTTCGGTTCTCAAAAAGTGAATTTGGACTTGAACTTGGCCATGTGGCCAAGACATTGTAGTTCAGACATAAGCTGATCCTCCCTCTGTAGATTTTACTTCACATTACGTAGTGAAAAAGCTGCCTCATTGAAACCAACACTGGTAGGCTATTCTCAACATGGTGGCGGGGAGAAATGGTGGCCTGGAGTTGCGTTTCTGTCAGGAATGTGTCTCCCTTCTCATCCCTCCATTGGCCTAGATAATGTATCCATAAAGTGTTAAGTATTTCACAGTTCACAAAAATATTTTTTCCACATGCCCCTTGTCCCATGATCTTCACAACGGATCTGCGAGGAGGCAGGTGGAACGGATATTTGTGCACTTTGCACTGGAAGAGACAGTGTTTTGGAGGTTTCACACATGGCCAATGTCATGTGTGGACGTTAAGAAGCAGCAGTGGAATTGGAGTGGGATATTCTGACCTTCAATCACATGTTCTCCCCATGATGTGACTCCGTCTCTGTTGTTGTTGTTGTTAGGTGCTGTTGCGTTGGCTCTGACTCATAGCGACCCTAGGTACAACAGAACGAAACACTGCCTGGTCCTGCACCATCCTCACAATTGTCGTTATGCTTGAGCCCATTGTTGCAGCCACTGTGTCAGTCCATCTCTTTGAGGGTCTTCCTCTTTTTTGTGACCCTCTACTTTACCAAGCAGGATGTCTTTCTCCAGAAACTGGGTTAGATGTTATATAAGAAAGCAACCATGCTTGGGAAGAGGAGCAGAAATGCAGTAATTTAGAGGAACAGAATGGTTCCAGGCTGTCTTCATAATCTTTTATGCTTGAGTCCATTGTTACAACTCTTATGCCAATCCATCTCACTTAGAATCTCCCTCGATTTCACTGACCCTCTACCAGCCCAGAGGTACTTTTCTAGCAATTGGTTTTTTCAGATGACATGTCCAAAGTAAGCAAACCAAAGTCTCTTCGTCCTCAACTCTAAGGAACTTTCTGGTTGTATTTCTCCTTAGACAGATTTGTTGGTTCTTCTGGCAGTCCATGGTATATTCAATATTCCTCACCAATACCACAATTCAAATGTATCAATTCTTATGTCCTCCTTGTATGGAATCTGTTTCTCTGTACATCTCTTTTAATGCCACTGAGCAAGTGCATGGGTTCATTGATGTACCAAGGGATGTATATTTAGGTGATACATTGACCCAGTTCTCTTGCCATTAAGACTGAAAATATTTGTTTCCTTTATTATTGGGTAACAACACTAAATTGTAGTTGTCTTGGGTACCTGGTGTTGCTATAACAGAAATACCACATGTGGATGGCTTTAATAAACAGAACTTTATTCTCTTACGGTCCGGTAGGCTAGAAGTCCAAATTCAGGGCATCGGCACCAGGGGAAGTCTTTCTCTCTCTGTCGGCTCTGGAGGACGGTCCTTGTCATTAATCTTCCCCTGGTCAAAGAGCTGCTCAGGACAGGGACCTTGGGTCCAAAGGATGAGCTCTGCTCCTGGTGCTTCTCTCTCAGTGGTGTGAAGTTCCCCCGTCTCTCTGCTCACTTCTTTCTTTTGTATCTCAGAAGAGACTGGCTTAAGACGCTGTCTAATCTTGTAGATCTCCTCAATATAACTGCCACTAATCCACTTCGTTACATCACAGTGGTAGGATTTACAGCACATAGGGGAATCACGTCAGATGACAAAATGATAGTCAATCACACGATACTGGGAATCATGACCTAGCCAAGCTGACAGATATTTGGGGAGGCACAATTCAACCCATGACAGTGGTTCTAATTTTTTTGCTGTTAGTAAATTTTCTGAAGTATTTTTTCTCCCATTTTTCTGCTTCAAAAAATCTTTGCACTCTAAAATCTGGGATATTTTTGAAATTACAAAGGGATTCCTTAGGGAATAGCTTTACTTCAAAAGTGGAATTTTAGTTTTAATTAGTTAGTTATTAACTGGTTAATTTTCAAGGCAATCTGATTCCAAAATGCCATCCAAAATATGACCTCTGTATTTTTCAGTTTTCAAGGAGACTGTTTATAGGTAAATACATTCTTATCTAGAAAAACTTGGTGGGGTTCTCTAAAAATATTGGTTGTGTCTAATTTTTATTAACACATACAACTTCTAAGCACAGTTAAGAAATTAAAAAAAAATTGTAGTTGTCTAGATATTAATTCGCCAAAGTGTCCAGTTGATGGCTATGGATTGACTTTGTATAATAAAACTCTTTTTTTCCCCAGAATTCCACAACTAGAAATATACAAATTGTCGATATTCTATACTGTTAGCATTACATAGATTTTTAATACTCATATTAGAATTATTTGCCTATGAGCCAACAGTGAGGCTGTCTCAGGTTGACCATATATTGCATGGTGACTAGTTAAAAATATTTGATAATATGATTTTCTCTTCTACATAAATCGACATTAAAAATCCAGTCCAAGAGCTGGCATAGAGCTGCCATGGACACAAAGCTATTTTTATAATAAAGATAAAACCAGCATCATTGCTTCATAATGATGTTTTGAGAATGTTCTGAATAGAACTGAACACTCCATTGTTCTAAAAAACATTGAGGTTATTAACCAAAGACAGTCAATTAACCCTTTTATGGATAAATTATTATTTTTTTGGAATTTTCTGGTGATGCAAAGTTTTTTCCACTAATGGAATGAAAGCTGAATCATTGTTTGCTGGTAGTGTTTTTTTATTTGAAAAAGTGGGATGACAATTGCAAATGGGACATATTGGTCCCATAATACTATCTCTCTATGACACATGTGGTACATATTGGTCCAATGGGGCATTACACATCCTGGTTACACTTCAGCCATAAAAGATCTTAATCAGCTTTCCAAAAGTACACACAAAATGTTAAATAAACATTGCACTTGCTGCACATAATTGTTATCAATTTGATTTAGAGTGGACCATATCGATCCCATGTTCCATGATGCACATCGCACATGTGGGACCTATTGGTCCCATGGCCCCGGGAGTGCTTCACACACTGCATTCCCAAATGCCAGCAATGGTACCTTCCCAATAACACAAAGGAAATAGTACACATACTTGCAAGCTTTGTCTCACTGGACAGAAGCCAAAAGACACGAAAGTTTCACACAATCACTCCTCCGGGAAGCATCCCCTCATTCGAGTGGCTCTCGGCACTCAAATGTGGTGCAAATCAACTTCCTTGTCTTTTAGGCAATCGCACCAGTATGTGCCATGACACCAGAATGTACTAAAGTGGCTCAAATGCCTAGCATTAAACGTCCAATGGTGAAAACATGTAACAGGAGCATTATCCCTTGGTCCATGAAAGGGCTAAGGAAAAATTAAAAAGGAGACTCTATTTGGATTAATGAAGAAGGGAAAAGTCTCATTTTTTGGAAATTACATGATATCTGAAGCCTGACTGAGTTGATCTATAATATTTAATGAAAGCTGACATACCCAAAGCCTTGCAGTAGTAAACTCAAAGAATCACTAAAACAGAAATGGAGAGAAGAAACTCAACATTTTCACAATTCAGCTGGGACCTTTCCTGAATTATTTAGATATGTAGGCTAAATGGCAGAAAACCCCAAAGGCTGTTGCCCATGAGTGCTGTGATTTTTTTTTCCCAAAGACAATCTTAGAATTTCTCTCATTTAGTAGATTAATTTTTAATTGAGCTGTCAGTGGTTCACATCTTCAGGGATGCCGTATGAGGGTAGGTAGTATAGAAGAGTGTTTTAAGGTGCAGATGGTAAATACCAACTCTATTACTGTGATCGTTAAGGTTGTTTGTCACCTTGGCTGGGCCGTGATTCTCAGTGGTTTGGCAGTTACGATGCAGTTTGGCAGCTGTATGAGGATGACAGCTATACACATGGACTTTGCCAAATGGAACACACAGGAATCAAATGGACTATACCTTTAGAAAGAGACGATGGAAAAGCTCAATATCATCAGTCAGAATAGAAAGAGACGATGGAAGAGCTCAATATCATCAGTCAGAACAAGTACAGGCACTGACTGTGGAACAGACAATCAACTGCTCATGTGTAAGTTCAAGCTGAAACTGAAGAAAATCATTGCAAGTCCACGAGGACCACAATACGACCTTAAGTATATCCCACCGGAATTTAGAGACATCTCAAGAATAGATTTGATGTGTTGAACACTAATGACTGTAGACCAGATGAGTTGTGGAATGACATCAAGGACAGTCATACACGAAAAAAGCAAGAGGTCATTGAAAAGACAGGACAGAAAGAAAAGACCAAGATGGGTGTCAGAGGGGACTCTGAAACTTGCTCTCCAACATTGGGCAGCTAAAGGGAAAGGAAGAAATGATGAAGTAAAACAACTGAACAGATTTCAGAGGGCAGCTCGAGAAGACAAAGCAAAGTATTATAATGACACATGCAAAGACCTGGAGATAGAAAACCAAGAGGGAAGAACATGCTCGACGTTTCTCAAGCCAAAAGAACTGAAGAAAAATTTCAGGCCTCAAGTTGCAGTAGTGAAGGATTCCATGGGGAAAATATTAAACTACGCAGGAAGCATCAAAAGAAGATGGAAGAAATACATAAAGTCATTATACCAAAAAGAATTAATGCATATTCAACGATTTCAAGAGGTGGCATGTGATCAGGAACCGATGGTACTGACAGAAGCCCAAGCTGCTCTGAAGGCATTGGCAAAAAACAAGGCTCCAAGAATTGATGGAATATCAATTGAGATGTTTCAACAAACAGATGCAGCGCTGGAGGTGCACACTTGTCTATGCCAAGAAATGTAGAAGACAGCTTCCTGGCCAACCGACTGGAAGAGATCCATATTTATGCCTATTCTCAAGAAAGGTGATCTGACCAAATGTGAAAATTATCAAACAATATCATTAATATCATGCAAGCAAATTTTTTCTGAAGACTATTCAAAAGCGGCTGCAGCAGTATATCAACAGGGAACTACCAGAAATTCAGGCCAGATTCAGAAGAGGATGTGGAACTAGGGATATCACTGTTGTTGTCAGATGGGTCCTGGCTGAAAGCAGAGAATACCAGAAGGATGTTTACCTGTGTTTCATTGACTATGCAAAGGCAATCGACTGTGTGGATCATAACAAATTATGGATAACATTGCGAAGAAAGGGAATTCCAGAACACTAAATTGTGCTCATGAGGAACCTTTACATAGATGAAGAGGCAGTTGTTTGGACAGAACAAGGGGATACTGAGTGGTTTAAAGTCAGGAAAGGTGTGCGTCAGAGTTGTATCCTTTCACCATACTTATTCAATCTGTATGCCGAGCAAAGAATCCGAGAAGCTGGACTATGTGAAGAAGAACAGGGTATCAGGATTGGAGGAAGACTCATTAACAACCTGTGATAGCAGATGATACAACCTTGCTTGCTGAAAGTGAAGAGGACTTGAAGCACTTACTGATGAAGAACAAAGACCGCAGCCTTCAGTATGGATCACACGTCAACATAAAACAAAAATCCTCACAAGTGGACCAATAAGCAACATCATGGTAAACAGAGAAAAGGTTGATGTTGGCAATGATTTCATTTTACTTGGACCCACAATCAACACCCATGGAAACAGCAGTCAAGAAAACAAAAGATACATTACATTGGGCAAATCTGCTGCAAAAGACCTCTTTGAAGTGTTGAAAAGCAAAGATGTCACCTTGAAGACTAAGGTGGGCCTGACCTAAGCCGTGGTATTTTCAATTGCATTGTGCTTGCATGTGAAAGCCGGACAATGAATGAGGAAGACCAAAGAGGAATTGAAGACTTTGAATTGTGGTGTTGGCAAAAATATTGAATATAACATGGACTGCCAAAAGAACAAACAAATCTATCTTGGAAGAAGTACAACCAGAATGCTCCTTAGAAGCAAAGATGGCGAGACTGAATCTTAAATATTTTGGACATGTTGTCAGGAGGGATCAGTCCCTGGAGAAGGACATCATGCTTGGTAAAGTACAGGGTCAGTGGAAAAGAGGAAGGCCCTCAATGAGGTGGATTGGTACAGTGGCTGGAACAATGGGCTCAAGTGTAACAATTGTAAGGATGGTGAAGGACCAGGCAGTGTGTTTGGTTCTGTTGTGCATAGAGTCGCTGTGAGTTGGAACTGACCCGACTGTACCTAACAACAGAACAACAACAATGATGATGTGATCACCTCCATGATGAGATTTGATATCAAAGATAATCTAAGAATTTCTGTCATTTATTAGATTGGTTTTTAATTGAACTATCAGTGGTTTGTGTCTTCAGGGATGCTGTATGAGGGTAAGTAGTAGAGAAAATTGTTTTAGAGTGCAGACGGTAATTACCAACTCTATTGGTGTGATGGTTAAAGTTGTGTGTCACCTTGGCTGGTCCATGACTCTCAGTGGTTTGGCAGTTATGATGTAGTTGGGCAGTCGTACGATGATGTGATCACCTCCATGATGAGATTTGATATAACGTGATCACCTCCATGGTGGGATCTGCTGTGATCAGCTGATCAGTTGAAAGGGAGTTTCCTTGGGAATGTGGCCTGCACCCAGTGTAGGTAGACTTTCTGGCAAGGCTCAAGGTTTTTGCTCACTCTGGATCCTGCAGCTACCCCATTTTTGTCTGATCTCTGGTTCTTATGACTTGAGCTAGCAGGTTACCTGCTGTCTTGCCTGCTGATCTTGGCATTCACCAGTCTCTGCAGCCTGTGAACCAGAGCCCTGCTCTCTGTCCTTTCGGTGTTGGGTTTGCCAGCCCCTGCAGCTATGTGAATCAGGAGAAGCCTGTATCCTGGCCCATTAGACTTATGATAAGATTTGGCCAATGAAAAACATTGTTTTATGAAGTCAGTGAACAATGAATGAAATGCTGTTTAAATGCTGTCAGAAGAAGAACAAGTAAGCCAAGACTAGAAGCTGGGACAGAGATGGCTCGGTCTGAATACTATGCTGTGTCTGAATGGGAGGTGTAGAGTACAGACAGAAGACTAAACTTGGGGAGTACTGCCCCAGGGGTTAAGAGCTCGGCTGCTAACCAAAAGATCAGCTGTTCAAATCTATCAGCCACTCCTTTGAAACCGTATGTCGTATAGGGTCTCTACAAGTTGGAATCGATGGCCGCAGGTGTGTGTGTGTGTCTGTGTGCGTGTATGTGTGTGTGGGCTAGTTGCTGTGAAGTCATTTCCAACTCATTGTGACCCCATGTGTTTCAGAATAGAACCACATTCCATATGGTTTTCAATAGCTGATCTTTCAGAAGTAGATTGACAAGCCTTTCTTCCTAGGTGCCTTTGTGTGGATTTGAACCACCAATCTTCTGGTTAGCAGCTATCTCAGTTATCTAGTGCTGCTACAACAGAAATACCACAAGTGAATGTCTCTAATAAAGAGAAATTTATGCTGTCATAGTCCAGGAGGCTAGAAGTTCAAATTCAGGCTTTCTCTCTCTGTCACCGTATCATAAAATAACGATTGCAAGGCCACCTAACTCTATATAACCCAGCCCCTAACTGAGGATGAAAAACACAGGGTTATTAAAATTATTCTTTATAAACATATTAGGCTATGGAGGGCCAATAACATCTTGCAGAAGTTCTTAGGCTGCCTTTCATATATGACACCTGAGCTCCCACCAGGAGGATATTTGTGGTGATCAAATAATAAACCTGGTGTTGCTCCAGAAATTTAGAGAAAGGCAGTTGGCCTCCACCTTGCACAGAAATGAATCCTGATACTCAGCTCAGCTTCTGGTAAGGAATTAACCTTGGAAGTCATCCAGGATGTAAACTCAAGTTTTATTTTGACTACAGAGTGACTGCTTCCTAGTCATCGTCACCACCATCATCACCATTACCACTGTCATCATCCCCACTACCATCGTCATCACAATCATCATCATCACCACCATCACCATCATTATCACCATCATCCTCACCTTCATCATCACCATTATCACCACCATCACCATCACTATCATCACCATCATCATCTTTATGATTACCACCATTATGACCACCATTACCATCATCGTTACCATCATCAGTGCCATCATCATGACCTTCATCACCATCACCATTATCACAGCCATCACTATCATCATCACCACCATCATTATCACCATCATCATCACCACCACCAACTTCATCACCATTACCATTATCACCACCATCACCATCATCATTGTTACCATCATCACTGCCGTCATCATGACCTCCATCACCATCACCATTCTCACAACCATCACCATCATCACCATCATTTCCACCATCATCATCACCATCATCAACACCATCAATATCATCATCACCAATATCATTGTCATCAACACTTCCACCATCACTCGTCTGATCTTTCCTGTTGAGAAAGCATTTTCATGTGATTTCTTGTTAGATGTAAATGGCGTGGCTGATTTCTGTCTTCAAGAACAGTAGGTGAAATGGGCGGGAAACTTGAGACTGATTAACAGTGAACAAGAGTTAAGTGCTGGCTTAATTACAATATATAAACACTCAGGAGTTAATAAGGGAAAGTGCCTTAGCACTGAAGAAAAATGAAAGATGTTAGGAGCAAACTTCTCGGAGAAGTGAGACAGTAAAATGCATTTTGGCTTCTTTTAGACATGTCGGCGGAAAACAGCAATTACTAGAAAAGATGTCATGTTGGTAGAGGGTCAGCAGAAATAAGGGAAGCCTCTATGAGATGGGCTGACACAACAGCCACAAAAATGAGCCCGAACAGCGATGGGCTCAAACATACAAACAGTCATGAAAATGACGTGGGAGTGGGCATTTCGTTCTCTTCGTTGTGTATAAGGTCGCCCTGAGTCTGAGCTGACTCAACAGCAACTACCAGCAACAGGGCTCCCCTGAAAGCAGAAGGAACGGTTTGAGGGCGGGCCATTTACGTAGGAACGTGGTCTACGGAAGTAAGAGTCTAAGACACAGGGAGTGAGATGGAGAAGGGGGAACGGCCAGTACAAAGATGCTTCATCAGTGGTGCAAATGGTCAAGCCCTCAACTGCAATCTGAAAGGTTGGCGTTTCAAACCCCCCCCAGAGGATTCTGAGAAGACGGCCTGGTGACCTGCTTCTGAAAGTTGACAGCCACCGAAAACCTTATGGAGCAGTTGTACTCTGCACACACAGGGTCGCCATGAGTCATGTCCACCTGATGGTAGCTAACAACAACAACAGAAGACTGGGTCAATCCACTGGGGACCTTCGTAGCAACGTTTTGAAATGCATCTCAGAACTGTCCACCTGCGGCCCAAAGGGAGCAACGATGATCTCCTGACTCTTGTTGACCATCGGCCAAGGGAGACCTCATGTGTGTTTACAGCTGTATGATTTGAAGTTGCATATCCGTGAGTACAAAGCTGGCTTTGCAGATGTCTCATTTTGAGGTGTCATAGGAACCCCTAGGCAGGCAGAAGGAAAGGAACACTCTCCAATTGTACCCAAGTGAGTCACTGGGTGGCACAAATGCTTAAGGCACTCAGCTGCTAACTGGAAGGTTGGAGGTTCAAGGCCACCCAGAGGTGCCTCAAAAGAAAGGTCTGCAGGTCTACATGCAAAAAATCACCCATTGCAAACGCTATGGAGCACAGTTCTCCTCTGACACACATGGGGCCCACACGAATCGGAGGCAACTCTACGGCAGCTGGTAAAGCACCGTAGCTGTGGTGGCTGGAGTTGAGAGGATATTGAAGCAGTACACACAAGATTTCTAACACGACCACATTATAGAAGTATCCATTCCATTCTTTATTAATGATACTCTTTCAAAAAAATACATACTTTTTCTTAATGCCAGCGAGGGGGGAATTTAACTTCGTTTTTTCTTGACAGGCAACCTTAAGATAACTGCTTAGTCTCTTAAATGACGATGAAAAGATTTGTATTAATTGGAAGATTATAAATATAGCCAGACACTCATTTTATTATTTGCATATTCTACAGTCTACTTTTCAAATAAGCCTTAACAAAGTTGATACCGATTTTTAATAAATAAAACAAATTAACGCCTCACAACATTGGAGTTAGAGCTTTTGGAGCGGATTTTCTTTCTAGACTATTAATCTTTATTATTTTTTTTTAGGCTCTCTTTTCTTAGAGTTCAGATAAGAAATATGTCTTTAAATAATACGTGATTTTTGAAAGAAAAAAGACGTACATTTTAGAGCGAGAATTGCAGTTATGTGAGTGATGGGTAGCCTGATAATGTGTATGAAAAGGCAACTTACCTAAAATGTCAGATTGAGATTAAAGTAGTGGCTCTTAACCTTGGCTGTGTATTAGAATCGCCTGGAGTATTTTTGTTGTTGTTTTGTTGTTCAGGCCACATCCCAGAGATATTCCATCAGATGCTTCCCAACAGACCCCGATGTACAGCTAAGACTGAGAACTATTGGTCTAGAGAACTATTTCTCAGACTTTAATATGCATTGGAATCTCCCAGTTATCTTGTCAAAACGGAAGGTCTAATCTAGTTGATCTGAGGTTGGGGCTGAGATTCTGCATTTCTAACAAGCTCCAGTAATTCCTGTTGTTATGGGTTGAGTTGTGTCCACCCATAAAAATAGGTTGTGGTCCTAACTCCTGGTACCTGTGACCTGGTTTGGAAATGTGACCTTTGAAGATGTTATCAGTTAGGTTAGCATGAGGTCATACTGGGGTAAGGTGCGTCCCAATCCTGTATGATCAGTGTCCTTATAAAAGAGAAGATACACAGAGACAAGGGAGATAGCGGAAGGACACCGAGTGATGCTGCAGCTGAAAGCTGAGGAATGCCTGGGACCAGCAGACGTTAGGAGAGATAAGGGAGAGTTCCTGACCCAGAGCCCTCAGAAGGAATCTACACAGCCGATACCCTGACTCAGACTTCCACTTCAGAACTGAGAGACAATAAATTTCGTTCTTACGATCCACCCAGTTTGCAGTCTTTTGTTATGGTGGCCCTGGGAGGTTAACACACCCAAGCTGCTAGTCTGTGAACCACACCGGAGGAGCAAGGGCAAGTGCTTGGACAACTGACCACATGATTGTCTGATTGAAAATGGCCAATACCAGTCCATTTCAGCAGTCTGAATCCAGCAGCCACTTATTGGAAACCCTACGGGGCAGTTCTACACTGTCCTGTAGGGCTGCTATGAGTTGGAATCGACTCGATGGCAGTGGGTTTGTTTTTTTGGAAGGGGCTGAGTATTGCTGCTATTTTCACAAAAATAATCTTAAAGGTCTGCAATCCTTATTAAAGCAAGTCAGCTGGAATGTTCTCTAGTTGTTCTTCTCATCGTAAGAATATGCTTTATGGTTGGATACCATCATTTTAAATATTCATGCAACCTCAGTTTAAACTCAGCTAAAGAAGAGTTTCCTTGCCAGTAAATAAAGCATAAAGTCCAAAGGAAGCAGTCTGAATACAGACTGAACCAGTAAAGTCTTACCTCTTGAACACGAGTGGCTTCGGAAGTGTGTCCTTTCTCCATATCCTAGCTTTTGCTCTGTGGCATTCAGGCTCAGCTATTCCAGTGTGCTATGAATGGAAGCCTTTTACCCTGGCACACAGTATTGAAAATTTAGCAATTGACCCTGTGATCTGATTGACAGGCCTGCATCAACTGTCTGCAAAGTAGCTTAGTGGCGTTTATTTTTCCGTATAAAAACCAGAGGTATTGAAATGCGGCACAGCACAATTTACTCCAGCTTAGTGACAACTGATTAACTACTTGGGTCCAATTTAGAATAACTCATTTCTACTAGAGATAGCCCATAAATCTTAAATTGAAGAGGACACAAATCCCCAGTGCCTTCTAGAGAATGGAATTTACATCATTTCCCTGCAAAAGACTCTCTGAAAAGTATTTGCTATTTGGAAGGGGACAGTTGGTCGAAATTACATAAAACATAAAAAAAAAAAAAAAAGGATTTTCATGTTGCAACTGAACAAAGCTGAAATCAGGTGAATGATTAACTTAAATTTCTGAGTTTCTTGCCAAGAAAACAAGAAGACACTGAGGAACTTAACATTCCCACCGATCTCAAGGTATATACCGGATGTCCATGTCAGAAAGATAAGATTTTTTTTCTCCCCAATAAATTGAATCATTTGAAAAGGCCCTGTCTGTGACTTTGAGAAAATCGCTAAATGGGTTTGACTTTTTCAAAAACCCATTTGGCATACAGAGCGGGAGATGTGGCATGGCCTTTCTCAAAGAGATGCCTGTTCTTAACAAAAAATTATCTAATCTGTCTCCTGAGTTCGTTCATCTTTACTTGATTAAGAATATAATTGTTTTCCCTGCT
Source organism: Loxodonta africana (assembly GCF_030014295.1). Taxonomy (NCBI): domain Eukaryota; kingdom Metazoa; phylum Chordata; class Mammalia; order Proboscidea; family Elephantidae; genus Loxodonta; species Loxodonta africana. The sequence goes on along the minus strand of NW_026975671.1, from coordinate 541,929 downwards.
CACTCAGAGTAAACTGTTTAAAGGCCCGCCGAATAAATAAATGTGGGTGTGTGTCTTATAGGAGCCAGAGGCAGGACACGGCTGGGAGAAAATCATGGAAAAAACAGGGCAAGGGGAGGCTGGGGACTCATCAGGAAGAGTGGGTAGTGGGAGGGAAGTGAAAAGACCAGCCGCATGATACCCAAAACCCATTGCTCTCAAGTCCATTCCGACTCCTAGCGACCCTATAGGACAGAGTAGAACTGCCCGGTAGAGTTTCCAAGGAGGGCCTGGTGGATTCAAACTGCCGACCCTTTGGTTAGCAGCCGTAGCGCTTAACCACCATGCAACCAGGGTTTCTAGCTGCATGATAATTGGAGCCGTATCATAGTCACATCCATTTATCTGTGAAAGACCCCCACAGGGGAGCGCCGTGTTATTGAACACTCATTCCGCTCCCCACTTCCGCCGATTGCTGTTGTGGTCGAAAATAAGAACTTAACCAAAATCTAATTCTTACTTTTGCTTTGCCTGTCCAAGGAAGGCTCAGACACCACCCTCCTGTCAGTGGAGGCTTGTGTGTTGCTGTGATGCTGAACAGGTTTCCAAGGAGCTTCAGACCAAGACAGACTAGGAAGAAAGACCTGGCAATCTGCTTCCAAAAATCAGCCAGTGAAACCCAATGGCCCAGTTCAAAACCAATCATGGGAATGGAGCAGGACCAGCCAGCGTTTTGTTTTGTTGTGTGTGGGGTCACCATGAGTCAGGGCCAACTCGACGGCAGCTAGCAACAACAAGAGCGTTTAAGGAAGAGAGATAAAAGATATGTAGTTGTCGTTGTGGGCTGCTGTCGAGTCATCCCCCGACTCATGGAGACCCCATGTAGAATAGAACTACTCCACCGCCTTCTCTTGGCTGTAATATTTACCAAAGCGGATCACCAGGCCTTCTTCCACAGAACCTATGAGCAAGTTCAAGTAGCCATTCTTTAAGTTTGCCAAAAAAAAAAAAAAACCATTGCCATTGAGTCAATTCTGACTCATAGCGACCCTATAGGACAGGGTAGAACTGCCCCATAGGGTTTCCAAGGAGTGCCTGGTACATTCAAACTGCCGACATTTTGGTCAGCGGCTGTAGCACTTAACCACTGAGCCACCAAGTTTCCTTTAAGTTAGCAGCTGATGGCAAATCATTTGTACCACTCAGGCTCCTCTGATAAAAGATAAGCCTTGTGTAATTATAGATAACAACTAGGTCCCATTTGGGAAAGCAAGCATGCAATTAAAACCTGAACTGTTACCTAGTGTTATAATGGAACAAGGGGATTATTGAAGGGCCAAATTTTTTTTTTTTTGTAATAGGAAGCATTTGCTTCCTTGTTACTTGCTTCACACTCCCATTTGGCTGCAGCCAGTATCTGCCCACATTTTCTTTCAGAAAGATGCCAAACAAACAAACAAACAAAACCCACTGCCATCAAGTCTATTCCAACTCATAGCTATCCTATAGGGCAGAGTAGAACTGACCCATAGGGTATCCAAGGCTGTAATCATTTTTTTTTTATTGTACTTCAGATGAAGGTTTACTGAACAAACTAGTTTCTCTTTAAACGGTTAGTACACACATTGTTGTATGACATTGGTTAACAACCCCACGAAATGTCAACACTCTCCCTCCTCAACCTTGGGTTCCCTACTACCAGCTTTCCTGTCCCCTCCTGCCTCCTAGTCCTTGCTCCTGGGCTGGTGTGCCCTTTAGTCTCATTTCGTTTTTTGGGCCTGTTCAATCTTTGGCTGAAGGGTGAACCTCAGGAGTGACTTCATTACTGAGCTACAAGAGTCACCAGGGGCCATACCCTCAGGGTTTCTCCAGTCTCTGGTCAGGCCAGTAAGTCTGGTCTTTTTTTGTGAGTTAGAATTTTGTTCTACATTTTCCTCCAGCTCTGTCTGGGACCATCTATTGTGATCCCTGTCAGAGCAGTTAGTGGTGGTAGCTGGGCACCATCTCGTTGTACTGGACTCAGTCTGGTGGAGGCCGTGGTAGATGCAAGACAGTAATCTTTACAGAAGCAGACTGCCACATCTTTCTCCTGAGGAGTGGCTGGTGGATTCGAACCGCCGACTTTTCAGATGGCAGCCAAGTGCTTAACCACTGTGCCATCAAGGCTCCTTCGAATAGCAAGCAAAGAGATAAACATTCTAGACAAACCAGCATCGCGTCTGCTTCTGTACCATGTCCGTCTTGGTGTGTTCCTCTTGCCTTCTGTTACTTAATGCTCTTTGCTCAGTAGCCAGTTGCTGTGGTTTATGAATATTAAGTTAAAGTCTTTGTGTGTGTGTGTCTGTGTGTGTGTTTCAAAGTCCCAGACAGAAGCCTCTTTCTTGTAGCTGCCCTTCTCAGCACCTGCCAGCCCCTGACCGTGGAGTGACGTGAACATCAGCATTCAGTGACCAGGACACAGGTAGCTCTCTGCGTCCCCCTCCGCCCCAGATCTCCTTCCAAGTAGCCAGAGCAGCAGAGCACACAATTCCAAACCTGCACGTCTTGCGCTCTCTGGCACGCACCATCCATCTGGAAAGAAATGCTGCCACCTCTGAGCATGCACAAAAAGAAAAAGGCAGCTGCGGGCTGGGTCCCCAGCCCCAATCAGCTGCCACCTATAAGTAACTCCCATCATCATCTCTTGGAGCACCGTAGAGAATCCATTAACCCATTGTTCACAGCTCAACATATTCTGTCTAAACGTGACCATATCAAAGCCCAGCGTGTTTCTTTGCAGTTTGGTGGTGAGTCATGGTCATGCATCGATGTTAAGTAAATTCTGCCGTGTATTGACATCTCTGTCAGATGCATTTCAATTACAGATCCTACAGAAAAGAGGAAAAGGTGAAGAGCCTGTTGGGCCTTCTTTAAGTGTTTTTATTACCTTGTGGTGAGCAGAACTTGGTCAGGTTTTTTAAAGACTCCCAAATAAGCCTTACAGAGCAGGCAGCTTTATCACAAGCACAACTCTTTGTACTTGGGCGTGGGGATTGACAGGGAGGGCTCTGTCCACCTTATCATCTTCCCAGGAGCGTGCTACAGAGGGTGAAGAAATGGGCAATGGGAGGAACGTAGTGGTGACTTTGATTTACGTCTTTGCCACCTCGCTTTGGCTAGGGAGCTCCCTAAAGATGGGTGGTCTGAACCCACTCGGTGGCATCGCCAAAGAAAAGGCCTGTTGATCTGCGCCCATTAAGACTACAGCCAAGAAATCCCTGTGGAGCACAGCTCTATTCTGGCACATACGGGGTCGCCACGAATAGGAATGGGCTCAGGGACAACTGACGACAACACCTTCAAGACAAACCCAGCGACGGAATCTCTACCTTTCAGTGGCAAACGGTCATAACCGGTGGCATTTTTCATCCAGGTTACAGGGGTGAAAGTTCATTCTATTTACATGATTTTCGTAAATTTTTTTCCGTCGCCCCCTCCCTTGAATCACAAACCAGATACGATGGAGTCAGATCTGACTCCCGGCATCGCTATGTGTGTCAGAGTAGAGCTGTGCTCCCTGGGGTTTTCCATGGCTGATTTTTCAGAGGTAGATCACCAGGCCTTCCTTCCGAGGTACCTCTGGGTACAATAACCAGGCCTTCCTACCGAGGTAACTCTGGATACAGTCACAAGGCCTTCCTTCCTAGGTACCTCTGGGTACAGTCACCAGGCCTTCCTTCCGAGGTACCGCTAAGTAGAGTCACCAGGCGTTCCTTCCGAAGTACCTCTGGGTACAGTCACCAGGCCTTCTTTGCGAGGTACCTCTGGGTACAGTCACCAGGACTTCCTTCCGGCGTACCTCTGGGTACAGTCACCAGACCTTCCTTCCGAGGTACTTCAGGGTACAGTCACCAGGCCCACCTTCCGAGGTACCTCTGGGTACAGTCACCAGGCTGTCCTTCCGAGGTACCTCTGGGTACAGTCTCCAGGCCTTCCTTCCGAGGTACCTCTGGTTACACTCACCAGGTCCTCCTTCCAACGTATCTCTGGGTACAGTCACCAGGCCTTCCTTCCGAGGCATCTCTGGGTACAGTCACCAGGCTTTCCTTCCGAGGTACCTCTGGGTACAGTCACCAGGCTTTCCTGCCGAGGCTCCTCTGGGTACAGTCACCAAGCCTTTCTTCCGAGGTACCTCTGGGTACAGTCACCAGACCTTCCTTCAGAGGTACCTCTGGGTAGAGTCACCAGGCCTTTATTCCGAGGTACCTCTGGGTACACTCACCAGGCCTTCCTTCTGAAGTACCTCTGGATACACTCACCAGGCCTTCCTTCTGACGTAACTCTGGGTACAGTCACCAGGCCTTTCTTTCGAGGTACCTCTGGGTACAGTCAGAAGGGCTTCCTTCTGAGTTACCTCTGGGTAGAGTTACCAGGCCTTCCTTCCGAGGTACCTCTGGGTACAGTCACGAGGCCTTCCTTCTAAAGTACCTCTGGGTACAGTCACCAGGCCATCCATCTGAGATAACTCTGGGTACAGTCACCAGGCCTTCCTTCCGAGATACCTCTGGGTACAGTCACCAGGCCTTCCTTCCGAGGTAACTCCAGGTACAATCACCAGGCCTTCCATCCGAGGTACCTCTGGGTACAGTCACAAGGCCTTCCTTCTAAAGTATCTCTGGGTAGAGTCACCAGGCCATCCTTCTGAGGTACCTCTGGGTACAGGCACCAGGCCTTCCTTCTGAGATACCTCTGGGTACAGTCACCAGGCCTTCCTTCTGCGGTACCTCTGAATGCAGTCACCAGGCCTTCCTTCCCAGGTACCTCTGAGTATGGTCATCAAGCCTTCCTTCCGAGGTACCTCTGGGTACGGTCAACAGGCCTTCCTTCCGAGGTACCTCTGGGTGCGGTCACCAGGCCTTCCTTCCCAGGTACATCTGGGTACAATCACCAGGCCTTCCTTCCGAGGTTTCTCTGGGTACAGTCACCAGGCCTTCCTTCCGAAGTACCTCTGGGTATAGTCACCAGGCCTTTCTTCTGAGGTAATTCTGGGTACAGTCACCAAGCCTTTCTTCTGAAGTACCTCTGGGTACACTCACCAGTCCTTCCTTCCGAGGTATTTTTGGGTACAGTCACCAGGCATTTCTTAAGAGGTAACTCTGGGTACACTCACCAGGCTTTCCTTCTGAAGTACCTCTGGATACAGTCACCAGGCCTTGCTTCTGAGGCACCTCTGGGTACAGTCACCAGGCCTTCCTTCTGAGGTACCTCTGGGTACAGTCACCAGGCCTTCCTTGGGAGTTACCCAGGGTACAGTCACCACGCCTTTCTTCCGAGGTACCTGTAGGTACAGTCATCAGGCCTTCCTTCTGAGGTATCTCTAGGTAAAGTCCCCAGGCCTTCCTTCCGAGGTACCTCTGAGTACAGTCACCAGACTTTCTTTCCGAGGTACCTCTGGGCGCAGTCACCAGGCCTTCCTTCCGAGGTAGCTTTGGATACAGTCACCAGGCCTTCTTTCCGAGGTAACTCTGGGTACACTCACCAGGCCTTTCTTACGAGGTACATCTGGGTATAGTCACAAGGCTTTCCTTCTGAGTTAGCTCTGGGTACAGTCACCAGGACTTCCTTCCGAGATACCTCTGGGTACAGTCACCAGGCCTTTCTTCCAAGGTACCTCTGGGTATAGTCACCAGGCCTTCCTTCTGAGGTACTTCTGGGTACAGTCACCAGGCCTTCCTGCCGAGGTACCTCTGGGTACAGTCACCAAGCTCTCCTTCTCAAGTACCTCTGGGTAGAGTCACAAGGCCTTCCTTCCGAGGTACCTCTGGGTACGGTCAACAGGCCTTCCTTCCGAGGTACCTCTGGGTGCGGTCACCAGGCCTTCCTTCCCAGGTACATCTGGGTACAATCACCAGGCCTTCCTTCCGAGGTACCTCTGGGTACAGTCACCAGGCCTTCCTTCTGAAGTACCTCTGGGTATAGTCACCAGGCCTTTCTTCTGAGGTACTGCTCGGTACAGTCACGAGGCCTGTCTTCTGAAGTACCTCTGGGTAGAGTCACCAAGCCGTCCTTCGAGGTATTTCTGGGTGAAGTCACCAGGAATTTCTTAAGAGGTAACTCTGGGTACAGTCACCAGGCTTTCCTTCTGTGGTACCTCTGGGTACAGTCACCAGGCCTTCCTTCCTAGACACCTCTGGGTACAGTCACCAGGCCTTCCTTCCCAGGTACCTCTGAGTACAGTCACCAGGCCTTTCTTCCGAGGTACGTCTGGGTACAGTCACCAGGCCTTCCTTCTGAGGTACTTCTGGGTACAATCGCCGGGCCTTCCTTCCGAGGTACCTCTGGGTGCACTCACCAGGCCTTTTTTCCGAGATAAATCTGGGTACAGTCAACAGGCCTTCCTTGGGAGTTACCTTGGGTACAGGCACCAGGGCTTTCTTCCAAGGTACGTTTGGGTACAGTCACCAGGCCTTCCTTCTGAGGTACTTCTGGGTACAATCGCCAGGCCTGCCTTCCGAGGTACCTCTGGGTGCACTCACCAGGCCTTTTTCCCGAGGTAACTCTGGGTACAGTCACCAGACCTTCCTTCTCAGGTACTTCTGGGTACAGTCACCAGGCCTTCCTTCCGAGGTACCTCTGGTTACAGTCACCAAACTCTCCTTCTCAGGTACCTCTGGGTAGAGTCACAAGGCCATCCTTCCGAGGTACCTCTCGATACAGTCACCAGGCCTTCCTTCCGAGGTACCTCTGGGTGCAGTCACCAGGCATTCCTTCCGAGGTTACTCTGGGTACAGTCACCAGGCCTTCCTTGGTAGTTACCCAGGGTACGATCACCACGCCTTTCTTCCGAGTTACCTGTAGGTACAGTCATCAGGCCTTCCTTCTGAGGTATCTCTGGGTAAAGTACCCAGGCCTTTCTTCCAAGGTACCTCTGAGTACAGTCACCAGACTTTCTTTACAAGGTACCTCTGGGCACAGTCACCAGGCCTTCCTTCCGAGGTACCTTTGGACACATTCACCAGGCCTTCTTTCCGAGGTAACTCTGGGTACACTCATCAGGCCTTTCTTACGAGGTTCATCTGGGTATAGTCACCAGGCTTTCCTTCTGAATTAACTCTGGGTACAGTCACCAGGCCTTCCTTCCGAGAAATCTCTGGGTACAGTCATCAGGCCTTTCTTCCGAGGTACTTCTGGGTACAGTCACCAGGCCTTTCTTCCGCGGTATCTCTGAGTACAGTCACCTGGCATTCCTTCTGCGGTATCTCTGGGTACAGTCACCAGGCCTTCCTTACCAGGTACCTCTGAGTACAGTCGCCGGGCCTTCCTTCCGAGGTACCTCTGGGCAGAGTAACCAGGCCTTCCTTCTAAAGTACCTCTGGGAGGAGCCTCCAGGGCATCCTTCTGAGGTACCTCTTGGTACAGCCACCAGGCCTTCCTTTTGAGATACCTCTCGATACAGTCACGAGGCAATCCTTCTGCAGTACCTCCGAGTACACTCACCAGGCCTTCTTCCAGGTACCTCTGTGTACAGTCACCAAGCCTTCCTTCCCAGGTACCTCTGGGTACGGTCAACAGGCCTTCCTTCCAAGGTACCTCTGGGTGCGGTCACCAGGCGTTCCTTCCAAGGTACCTCTGGGTGCGGTCACCAGGCGTTCCTTCCAAGGTACATCTGGGTACAATCACCAGGCCTTCCTTCCGAGGTACCTCTGGGTACAGTCACCAGGCTTTCCTTCGGAAGTACCTCTGGGTATAGTCACCAGGCCTTTCTTCTGAGGTACTGCTGGGTACAGTCACCACGCCTTTCTTCTGAAGTACCTCTGGGTAGAGTCACCAGGCCTTCCTTCCGAGGTATTTCTGGGTACAGTCACCAGGAATTTCTTCAGAGTTAACTCTGGGTACAGTCACCAGTCCTTCCTTATGAGGTACCTCTGGGTGCAGTCACCAGGACATCCTTCTGTGGTACCTCTGGATACAGTCACCAGGCCTTCCTTCCTAGGCAACTCTGGGTACAGTCACCAGGCCTTCTTTCTATGGTACCTCTAAGTACAGTCACCAGGCCTTTCTTCCGAGGTACTTCTTGGTACAGTCACCAGGCCTTTCTTCCGAGGTACCTCTGGGTACAGTCACCAGGCCTTTCTTCCGAGGTACCTCTGGGTACAGTCAAAAGGCCTTCCTTGGGAGTTACCCTGGGTACAGTCACCAGGGCTTTCTTCCGAGGTACGTCTGGGTACAGTCACCAGGCCTTCCTTCTGAGGTACTTCTGGGTACAGTCACCAGGCCTTCCTGCCGAGGTACCTCTGGGTACACTCACCAAGCTCTCCTTCTCAGGTGCCTCTCAGTACAGAAACAAGGCCTTCCTTCCGAGGTACCTCTGGGTACGGTCAACAGGCCTTCCTTCCGAGGTACCTCTGGGTGCGGTCACTAGGCCTCCTTCCCAGGTACATGTGGGTACAATCACCAGGCCTTCCTTCTGAAGCACCTCTGGGTATAGTCACCAGGCCTTTCTTCTGAGGAACTGCTGTGTACACTCACCACGCCTGTCTTCTGAAGTACCTCTGGGTAGAGTCACCAGGCCTTCCTTCCGAGGTATTTCTGGGTACAGTCACCAGGAATTTCTTAAGAGGAAACTCTGGGTACAGTCACCAGGCTTTCCTTCTCAGGTACCTCAGTGCACAGTCACCAGGCCTTCCTTCTGAGGTACCTCTGGGTACAGTCACCAGGCCTTTCTTCTGTGGTACCTCTGGGTACAGTCACCAGGCCTTCCTTCCTAGTCACCTCTGGGTACAGTCACAAGGCCTTCCTTCCGAGGTACCTCTGGAGACAGTCACCAGGCCTTCCTTCTGAGATAGCTCTGGGTACAGTCACCAGGGCTTCCTTCCGAGGTACCTCTGGGTACACTCAACAGGCCTTCCTTCTGAAGTACCTCTGGATACACTCACCAGACCTTCCTTCTGACGTAACTCTGGGTACACTCACCAGGCCTTTCTTTCGAGGTACCTCTGGGTACAGCCAGAAGGGCTTTCTTCTCAGTTACCTCTGGGTACACTTACCAGGCCTTCCCTCCGTGGTACCTCTGGGTACAGTCACCAGGCCTTCCTTCTAAAGTACCTCTGGGTACAGTCACCAGGCCTTTCTTCGGAGGTATGTCTGGGTAGTCACCAGGCCTTCCTTCCAAGGTACCTCTGGGTACAGTCACCAGGCCTTCCTTCCAAGGTACCTCTGGGTACAGTCACCAGGCCTTCCTTCCGTGGTGCCTCTGTGTACAGACACCAGGCCTTCCTTCTGAGGTACCTCTGTGTAGAGTCACCAGGTCTTGCTTCTGAGATACCTCTGGGTACAGTCACCGGGCCTTCCTTCCGAGGTACCTTTGGGTACAGTCTCTGGACCTTCCTTCCGAGGTACCTCTGGGTAAAGTCACTATGCCCTCCCTCCGAGATACCTCTGGGTACAGTCACCAGTCTTTCCTTCGGAGGTACCTCTGGGTATAGTCACCAGGCCATCCTTCCGAGGTACCTCTGGGTACACTCACCAGGCCTTTTTTCCGCGGTACCTCTGAGTACAGTCACCAGGCATTCCTTCTCAGGTACCTCTGGGTACAGTCACCAGGCCTTCCTTACGAGTTACTTCTGGGTACAGTCACCAGGCCTTCCTTCTGAGATACCCCTGGGTACAGTCACCAGGCCTTCCTTCTGCGGTACCTCCGAGTACTGTCACCAGGCCTTCCTTCCCAGGTACTTCTAAGTACCGTCACCAAGCATTTCTTTCGAGGTACCTCTGGGTACGGTCACCAGGCCTTCCTTCCGAGGCACTTCTGAGTTAAGCCACCAGGCTTTCCTTCCGAAGTACCTCTGGGTACAATCACCAGGCGCTCCTTCTGAGTTAGCTCTGGGTACAGTCACCAGGCCTTCCTTCTAAAGTACCTCTGGGTACAGTCACCAGGCCTTTCTTCGGAGGTATGTCTGGGTAGTCACCAGGCCTTCCTTCCAAGGTACCTCTGGGTACAGTCACCAGGCCTTCCTTCCAAGGTACCTCTGGGTACAGTCACCAGGCCTTCCTTCCGTGGTGCCTCTGTGTACAGTCACCTGGCCTTCCTTCTGAGGTACCTCTGGGTACAGTCACCAGGTCTTGCTTCTGAGATACCTCTGGGTACAGTCACCGGGCCTTCCTTCCGAGGTACCTTTGGGTACAGTCTCTGGACCTTCCTTCCGAGGTACCTCTGGGTAAAGTCACTATGCCCTCCCTCCGAGATACCTCTGGGTACAGTCACCAGTCTTTCCTTCGGAGGTACCTCTGGGTATAGTCACCAGGCCATCCTTCCGAGGTACCTCTGGGAACACTCACCAGGCCTTTTTTCCACGGTACCTCTGAGTACAGTCACCAGGCATTCCTTCTGAGGTACCTCTGGGTACAGTCACCAGGCCTTCCTTATGAGTTACTTCTGGGTACAGTCACCAGGCCTTCCTTCTGAGATACCCCTGGGTACAGTCACCAGGCCTTCCTTCTGCGGTACCTCCGAGTACTGTCACCAGGCCTTCCTTCCCAGGTACTTCTAAGTACCGTCACCAAGCATTTCTTTCGAGGTACCTCTGGGTACGGTCACCAGGCCTTCCTTCCGAGGCACTTCTGAGTTAAGCCACCAGGCTTTCCTTCCGAAGTACCTCTGGGTACAATCACCAGGCGCTCCTTCTGAGTTAGCTCTGGGTACAGTCACTAGGCCTTCCTTCCGAGGTACCCCTGGGTACAGTCACCAGGCCTTTCTTCCGAGGTACGTCTGGGTACAGTCTCCAGGCCTTCCTTCCGAAGTACCTGTGGGTACAGTCATCAGGACTAGTTTCCGAGGTACCTCTGGGTACACTCACCAGGCCGTTCTTACGAGGTACCTCTGGTTACAGTCTCCAGTCGTTCCTTCTGAGGTACCTATGGGTACAATCACCAGGCGTTCCTTCAGGGGTACCTCTGGGTACAGTCAAAGACCTTCCTTCTGAGGTTCATCTGGGTACAGTCACTCTGCCTTCTTTCTCAGTTCCCTCTGGGTACAGTCACCAGGCATTTCTTCCGAAGTCCCTCTGGATACAGTCACCAGGCCTTTCTTCCGAGGTCCCTCTGGATACAGTCAACGGCCTTCCTTCTGAGGTACCTCTGGGTACAGCACCCGGGCTTATTTCTGAGGTCCCTCTGGGTACAGTCACCAGGCCTTCCTTCCGAGGTACCTCTAGGTACAATCACCAGGCCTTCCTTCTGAGGTACCTCTGGGTACAGTCACGAGGTCTTTCTTCTGAGTTAGCTCTGGGTACAGTCACCAGGCCTTTCTTCCGAGGTACTTCTGTGTACAGTCACCAGGCCTTCCTTTCGGAGGTATCTCTAGGAACAATCACCAGGCCTTCCTTCTGAGGTACCTCTGGGTACAGTCACCAGGGATTCCTCCCGAGGTACCTCTGTTTAGAGTCACCAGGCATTTCTTCCGAGTTACCTCTGGGTACAGTCACCAGGCCTTCCTTCGGAGGTAACTCTGGCTACAGTCAGCAGGCCTTCCTTCCGAGGTACCTCTGGTTACAGTCACCAGGCTTTCCTTGGGAGTTACCCTGGGTACAGTCACCAATCCTTTCTTCCGAGTTATCTCTAGGTACAGTCACCAGGCCTTCCTTCCGACGTACCTCTGGGTACAGTCACCAGGCCTTCCTTCTGAGGTACCTCTGAGTACAGTCACCCGGCCTTTCTAAAGGGGTACGTCTGGGTAGAGTCATCAGGCCTTCCTTCTGAGGTACTTCTCGGAACAGTCACCAGGCCTTTCTTCCGAGGTACCTCTGGCTGAAGTCACCTGGCTTTCCTTGGGAGATACTCTGGGTACAGTCACCACGCCTCATTCGGACTTACCTCTAGGTACAGTCACCAGGCCTTCCTTCCGAGGTACCCCTGGGTACAGTAACAGGCCTTCATTCTCAGGTACGTCTGGTACAGTCACGAGGTATTTCTTCTGAGGTACCTCTGAGTACAGTCACCAGGCCTTCCGTTCCAGGTACCTCTGGGTACAGTCAGCAGGGCTTCCTTCCGAGGTACCTCTGGGTAGTGTCATCAGGCATTTCTTCCCAGGTATCTCTGGGTACACTCACCAGGCTTTCCTTCTGAGGTACCTATGGGTAGAGTCAACAGGCCTTCCTTCAGAGGTATCTCTGGGTACAGTCACACGACTTTCTTTCTGAGGTCCCTCTGGGAACAGTCTCTAGGCCTTTCTTCTGAGGTACCTCTGGGTACAGTCACCAGGCCTTTCTCACGAGGTACCTCTGGGTACAGTCACCAGGCATTCCTTCAGAGTTAGCTCTGGGTACAGTGACCAGGCCTTCCTTCCGAGGTACCTCTGGGTACAGTCATCATGCCTTCCTTCTGAGGTACCACTGGGTACAGTCACGAGGTTTTTCTTCTGGGGTACCTCTGAGTACAGTCACCAGGCCTTTCTTCGGAGGTACGTCTGGGTAGTCACCAGGCCTTCCTTCCAAGGTACCTCTGGGTAGAGTCACCAGGCCTTCCTTCCGTGGTGCCTCTGTTTACAGTCACCAGGCCTTCCTTCTGAGGTACCTCTGTGTAGAGTCACCAGGTCTTGCTTCTGAGATACCTCTGTGTACAGTCACCGGGCCTTTCTTCTGAGGTACCTTTGGGTGCAGTCTCTGGACCTTCCTTCCGAGGTACCTCTGGGTAAAGTCACTATGCCCTCCCTCCAAGATACCTCTAGGTACAGTCACCAGTCCTTCCTTCGGAGGTACGTCTGGATATAGTCACCAGGCCATCCTTCCGAAGTACCTCTGGGTACACTGACCAGGCCTTTTTTCCGTGGTACCTCTGAGTACAGTCACCAGGCATTCCTTCTGAGGTACCTCTGGGTACAGTCACCAGGCCTTCCTTACGAGTTACCTCTGGGTACAGTCACCAGGCCTTCCTTCTGCGGTACCTCCGAGTACTGTCACCAGGCCTTCCTTCCCAGGTACTTCTAAGTACCGTCACCAAGCATTTCTTTCGAGGTACCTCTGGGTACGATCACTAGGCCTTCCTCCGAGGCACTTCTGGGTTAAGCCACCAGGCTTTCCTTCCGAAGTACCTCTGGGTACAATCACCAGGCGCTCCTTCTGACTTAGCTCTGGGTACAGTCACTAGGCCTTCCTTCCGAGGTACCTCTGGGTACAGTCACCAGGCCTTTCTTCCGAGGTGCTTCTGTGTACAGTCGCCAGGCCTTCCTTCCGATGTACCTCTGACTACAGTCACCAGGCCTTTCTTCCGAGGTACGTCTGGGTACAGTCTCCAGGCCTTCCTTCCGAAGTACCTGTGGGTACAGTCATCAGGACTAGTTTCCGAGGTACCTCTGGGTACACTCACCAGGCCGTTCTTACGAGGTACCTCTGGTTACAGTCTCCAGTCGTTCCTTCTGAGGTACCTATGGGTACAATCACCAGGAGTTCCTTCAGGGGTACCTCTGGGTACAGTCAAAGGCCTTCCTTCTGAGGTTCATCTGGGTACAGTCACTCTGCCTTCTTTCTCAGTTCCCTCTGGGTACAGTCACCAGGCATTTCTTCCGAGGTCCCTCTGGATACAGTCACCAGGCCTTTCTTCCGAGGTCCCTCTGGATACAGTCAACGGCCTTCCTTCTGAGGTACCTCTGGGTACAGCACCCGGGCTTATTTCTGAGGTCCCACTGGGTACTGTCACCAGGCCTTCCTTCCGAGGTACCTCTAGGTACAATCACCAGGCCTTCCTTATGAGGTACCTCTGGGTACAGTCACTAGGGATTCCTCTCGAGGTACCTCTGTTTAGAGTCACCAGGCATTTCTTCCGCGTTACCTCTGGGTACAGTCACCAGGCCTTCCTTCGGAGGTAACTCTGGCTACAGTCAGCAGGCCTTCCTTTCGAGGTACCTCTGGTTACAGTCACCAGGCTTTCCTTGGGAGTTACCCTGGGTACAGTCACCACACCTTTCTTCCGAGTTATCTCTAGGTACAGTCACCAGGCCTTCCTTCCGACGTACCTCTGGGTACAGTCACCAGGCCTTCCTTCCGAGGTACCTCTGAGTACAGTCACCCAGCCTTTCTTAAGGGGTACGTCTGGGTAGAGTCATCAGGCCTTCCTTCTGAGGTACTTCTCGGAACAGTCACTAGGCGTTTCTTCCAAGGTACCTCTGGCTGAAGTCACCTGGCTTGCCTTCGGAGATACCCTGGGTACAGTCACCACGCCTCATTCGGACTTACCTCTAGGAACAGTCACCAGGCCTTCCTTCCGAGGTACCTCTGGGTACAGTCACCAGGCCTTCATTCTCAGGTACGTCTGGGTACAGTAACGAGGTATTTCTTCTGAGGTACCTCTGAGTACAGTCACCAGACCTTCCTTTCCAGGTACCTCTGGGTACAGTCAGCAGGGCTTCCTTCCGAGGTACCTCTGGGTAGTGTCATCAGGCATTTCTTCCCAGGTATCTCTGGGTACAGTCACCAGGCCTTCCTTCCGAGGTACATCTGGGTACAGTAACCAGGCATTCCTTCTGAGGTATCCCTGGGTAAAGTCCCCAGGCCTTCCTTCCGAGGTACCTCTGAATACAGTCACCAGGACTTTCTTCCGAAGTGCGTCTGGGTACAGTCACCAGGCCTTCCTTCCGAGGTACCTCTGGGTACAGTCACCGGGCCTTCCTTTCCAGGTACCTCTGGGTACAGTCACCTGGCCTTCCTTCCGAGGTCCCTCTGGGTAGAGTCAGCAGGCCTTCCTTCCGAGGTACCTCTGAGTACAGTCATCCGGCCTTTATTAAGGGGTACGTTTGGGTAGAGTCATCAGGCTTTCCTTCTGAGGAACTTCTCGTTACAGTCACCAGGCCTTCCTCCCGAGGTAACTCTGGTTACAGTCACCAGGCTTTCCGTGGGAATTACCCTGGGTACACTCACCACGCCTTTCCTACGAGTTACCTCTTGGTACAGTCACCAGGCCTTGCTTCTGAGGTACCTCTGGGTACAGTCACCAGGCCTTTCTTACGAGGTACCTCTGGGTACAGTCACCAGGCATTCCTTCAGAATTAGCTCTGGGTACAGTGACCAGGCCTTCCTTCCGAGGTACCTCTGGGTACAGTCACCAGGCCTTCCTTCTCAGGTACCTCTGGGTACAGTCACGAGGTATTTCTTCTGAGGTACCTCTGAGTACAGTCACCAGGACTTCCTTTCCAGGTACCTCTGGGTACAGTCAGCAGGGCTTCTTTCCGAGGTACCTCTGGGTAGTGTCATCAGGCATTTCTTCCCAGGTACCTCTGGGTACAGTCACCAGGCCTTCCTTCCGAGGTACCTCTGACTACAGTCACCAGGCCTTTCTTCCGAGGTACGTCTGGGTAGAGTCTCCAGGCCTTCCTTCCGAAGTACCTGTTGGTACTGTCATCAGGACTAGTTTCCGAGGTACCTCTGGGTGCACTCACCAGGCCGTTCTGCGAGGTACCTCTGGTTACAGTCTCCAGTCGTTCCTTCTGAGGTACGTATGGGTACAGTCACCAGGCGTTCCTTCAGAGGTACCTCTGGGTACAGTGAAAGGCCTTCCTTCTGAGGTACCTCTGGGTACAGTCACCCTGCCTTTTTTCTCAGTTCCCTCTGAGTACAGTCAGCAGGCCTTTCTTCCGAAGTCCCCCTGGGCACAGTCACCAGGCCTTTCTTACGAGGTCCCTTTGGGTACAGTCACCAGACTTTTCTTAGGAGGTACCTCTGGGTAGAGTCACCGCCCTTCCTTCTGAGGTACCTCTGGGTACAGTCACCCGGGATTATTTCTGAGGTCCCTCTAGGTACAGTCACCAGGCTTTTCTTCCGATCTACCTCTGGGTACAGTCACCAGGCCTTCCTTCCTAGTCACCTCTGGGTACAGTCACAAGGCCTTCCTTCCGAGGTACCTCTGGAGACAGTCACCAGGCCTTCCTTCTGAGATAGCTCTGGGTACAGTCACCAGGGCTTCCTTCCGAGGTACCTCTGGGTACACTCAACAGGCCTTCCTTCTGAAGTACCTCTGGATACACTCACCAGACCTTCCTTCTGACGTAACTCTGGGTACACTCACCAGGCCTTTCTTTCGAGGTACCTCTGGGTACAGTCAGAAGGGCTTTCTTCTCAGTTACCTCTGGGTACACTTACCAGGCCTTCCCTCCGTGGTACCTCTGGGTACAGTCACCAGGCCTTCCTTCTAAAGTACCTCTGGGTACAGTCACCAGGCCTTTCTTCGGAGGTATGTCTGGGTAGTCACCAGGCCTTCCTTCCAAGGTACCTCTGGGTACAGTCACCAGGCCTTCCTTCCAAGGTACCTCTGGGTACAGTCACCAGGCCTTCCTTCCGTGGTGCCTCTGTGTACAGACACCAGGCCTTCCTTCTGAGGTACCTCTGTGTAGAGTCACCAGGTCTTGCTTCTGAGATACCTCTGGGTACAGTCACCGGGCCTTCCTTCCGAGGTACCTTTGGGTACAGTCTCTGGACCTTCCTTCCGAGGTACCTCTGGGTAAAGTCACTATGCCCTCCCTCCGAGATACCTCTGGGTACAGTCACCAGTCTTTCCTTCGGAGGTACCTCTGGGTATAGTCACCAGGCCATCCTTCCGAGGTACCTCTGGGTACACTCACCAGGCCTTTTTTCCGCGGTACCTCTGAGTACAGTCACCAGGCATTCCTTCTCAGGTACCTCTGGGTACAGTCACCAGGCCTTCCTTACGAGTTACTTCTGGGTACAGTCACCAGGCCTTCCTTCTGAGATACCCCTGGGTACAGTCACCAGGCCTTCCTTCTGCGGTACCTCCGAGTACTGTCACCAGGCCTTCCTTCCCAGGTACTTCTAAGTACCGTCACCAAGCATTTCTTTCGAGGTACCTCTGGGTACGGTCACCAGGCCTTCCTTCCGAGGCACTTCTGAGTTAAGCCACCAGGCTTTCCTTCCGAAGTACCTCTGGGTACAATCACCAGGCGCTCCTTCTGAGTTAGCTCTGGGTACAGTCACCAGGCCTTCCTTCTAAAGTACCTCTGGGTACAGTCACCAGGCCTTTCTTCGGAGGTATGTCTGGGTAGTCACCAGGCCTTCCTTCCAAGGTACCTCTGGGTACAGTCACCAGGCCTTCCTTCCAAGGTACCTCTGGGTACAGTCACCAGGCCTTCCTTCCGTGGTGCCTCTGTGTACAGTCACCTGGCCTTCCTTCTGAGGTACCTCTGTGTAGAGTCACCAGGTCTTGCTTCTGAGATACCTCTGGGTACAGTCACCGGGCCTTCCTTCCGAGGTACCTTTGGGTACAGTCTCTGGACCTTCCTTCCGAGGTACCTCTGGGTAAAGTCACTATGCCCTCCCTCCGAGATACCTCTGGGTACAGTCACCAGTCTTTCCTTCGGAGGTACCTCTGGGTATAGTCACCAGGCCATCCTTCCGAGGTACCTCTGGGAACACTCACCAGGCCTTTTTTCCGCGGTACCTCTGAGTACAGTCACCAGGCATTCCTTCTGAGGTACCTCTGGGTACAGTCACCAGGCCTTCCTTATGAATTACTTCTGGGTACAGTCACCAGGCCTTCCTTCTGAGATACCCCTGGGTACAGTCACCAGGCCTTCCTTCTGCGGTACCTCCGAGTACTGTCACCAGGCCTTCCTTCCCAGGTACTTCTAAGTACCGTCACCAAGCATTTCTTTCGAGGTACCTCTGGGTACGGTCACCAGGCCTTCCTTCCGAGGCACTTCTGAGTTAAGCCACCAGGCTTTCCTTCCGAAGTACCTCTGGGTACAATCACCAGGCGCTCCTTCTGAGTTAGCTCTGGGTACAGTCACTAGGCCTTCCTTCCGAGGTACCCCTGGGTACAGTCACCAGGCCTTTCTTCCGAGGTACGTCTGGGTACAGTCTCCAGGCCTTCCTTCCGAAGTACCTGTGGGTACAGTCATCAGGACTAGTTTCCGAGGTACCTCTGGGTACACTCACCAGGCCGTTCTTACGAGGTACCTCTGGTTACAGTCTCCAGTCGTTCCTTCTGAGGTACCTATGGGTACAATCACCAGGCGTTCCTTCAGGGGTACCTCTGGGTACAGTCAAAGACCTTCCTTCTGAGGTTCATCTGGGTACAGTCACTCTGCCTTCTTTCTCAGTTCCCTCTGGGTACAGTCACCAGGCATTTCTTCCGAAGTCCCTCTGGATACAGTCACCAGGCCTTTCTTCCGAGGTCCCTCTGGATACAGTCAACGGCCTTCCTTCTGAGGTACCTCTGGGTACAGCACCCGGGCTTATTTCTGAGGTCCCTCTGGGTACAGTCACCAGGCCTTCCTTCCGAGGTACCTCTAGGTACAATCACCAGGCCTTCCTTCTGAGGTACCTCTGGGTACAGTCACGAGGTCTTTCTTCTGAGTTAGCTCTGGGTACAGTCACCAGGCCTTTCTTCCGAGGTACTTCTGTGTACAGTCACCAGGCCTTCCTTTCGGAGGTATCTCTAGGAACAATCACCAGGCCTTCCTTCTGAGGTACCTCTGGGTACAGTCACCAGGGATTCCTCCCGAGGTACCTCTGTTTAGAGTCACCAGGCATTTCTTCCGAGTTACCTCTGGGTACAGTCACCAGGCCTTCCTTCGGAGGTAACTCTGGCTACAGTCAGCAGGCCTTCCTTCCGAGGTACCTCTGGTTACAGTCACCAGGCTTTCCTTGGGAGTTACCCTGGGTACAGTCACCAATCCTTTCTTCCGAGTTATCTCTAGGTACAGTCACCAGGCCTTCCTTCCGACGTACCTCTGGGTACAGTCACCAGGCCTTCCTTCTGAGGTACCTCTGAGTACAGTCACCCGGCCTTTCTAAAGGGGTACGTCTGGGTAGAGTCATCAGGCCTTCCTTCTGAGGTACTTCTCGGAACAGCCACCAGGCCTTTCTTCCGAGGTACCTCTGGCTGAAGTCACCTGGCTTTCCTTGGGAGATACTCTGGGTACAGTCACCACGCCTCATTCGGACTTACCTCTAGGTACAGTCACCAGGCCTTCCTTCCGAGGTACCCCTGGGTACAGTAACAGGCCTTCATTCTCAGGTACGTCTGGTACAGTCACGAGGTATTTCTTCTGAGGTACCTCTGAGTACAGTCACCAGGCCTTCCGTTCCAGGTACCTCTGGGTACAGTCAGCAGGGCTTCCTTCCGAGGTATCTCTGGGTAGTGTCATCAGGCATTTCTTCCCAGGTATCTCTGGGTACACTCACCAGGCTTTCCTTCTGAGGTACCTATGGGTAGAGTCAACAGGCCTTCCTTCAGAGGTATCTCTGGGTACAGTCACACGACTTTCTTTCTGAGGTCCCTCTGGGAACAGTCTCTAGGCCTTTCTTCTGAGGTACCTCTGGGTACAGTCACCAGGCCTTTCTCACGAGGTACCTCTGTGTACAGTCACCAGGCATTCCTTCAGAGTTAGCTCTGGGTACAGTGACCAGGCCTTCCTTCCGAGGTACCTCTGGGTACAGTCATCATGCCTTCCTTCTGAGGTACCACTGGGTACAGTCACGAGGTTTTTCTTCTGGGGTACCTCTGAGTACAGTCACCAGGCCTTTCTTCGGAGGTACGTCTGGGTAGTCACCAGGCCTTCCTTCCAAGGTACCTCTGGGTAGAGTCACCAGGCCTTCCTTCCGTGGTGCCTCTGTTTACAGTCACCAGGCCTTCCTTCTGAGGTACCTCTGTGTAGAGTCACCAGGTCTTGCTTCTGAGATACCTCTGTGTACAGTCACCGGGCCTTTCTTCTGAGGTACCTTTGGGTGCAGTCTCTGGACCTTCCTTCCGAGGTACCTCTGGGTAAAGTCACTATGCCCTCCCTCCAAGATACCTCTAGGTACAGTCACCAGTCCTTCCTTCGGAGGTACGTCTGGATATAGTCACCAGGCCATCCTTCCGAAGTACCTCTGGGTACACTGACCAGGCCTTTTTTCCGTGGTACCTCTGAGTACAGTCACCAGGCATTCCTTCTGAGGTACCTCTGGGTACAGTCACCAGGCCTTCCTTACGAGTTACCTCTGGGTACAGTCACCAGGCCTTCCTTCTGCGGTACCTCCGAGTACTGTCACCAGGCCTTCCTTCCCAGGTACTTCTAAGTACCGTCACCAAGCATTTCTTTCGAGGTACCTCTGGGTACGATCACTAGGCCTTCCTCCGAGGCACTTCTGGGTTAAGCCACCAGGCTTTCCTTCCGAAGTACCTCTGGGTACAATCACCAGGCGCTCCTTCTGACTTAGCTCTGGGTACAGTCACTAGGCCTTCCTTCCGAGGTACCTCTGGGTACAGTCACCAGGCCTTTCTTCCGAGGTGCTTCTGTGTACAGTCGCCAGGCCTTCCTTCCGAGGTACCCCTGGGTACAGACACCAGGCCTTCCTTCCGAGGTACCTCTGACTACAGTCACCAGGCCTTTCTTCCGAGGTACGTCTGGGTACAGTCTCCAGGCCTTCCTTCCGAAGTACCTGTGGGTACAGTCATCAGGACTAGTTTCCGAGGTACCTCTGGGTACACTCACCAGGCCGTTCTTACGAGGTACCTCTGGTTACAGTCTCCAGTCGTTCCTTCTGAGGTACCTATGGGTACAATCACCAGGAGTTCCTTCAGGGGTACCTCTGGGTACAGTCAAAGGCCTTCCTTCTGAGGTTCATCTGGGTACAGTCACTCTGCCTTCTTTCTCAGTTCCCTCTGGGTACAGTCACCAGGCATTTCTTCCGAGGTCCCTCTGGATACAGTCACCAGGCCTTTCTTCCGAGGTCCCTCTGGATACAGTCAACGGCCTTCCTTCTGAGGTACCTCTGGGTACAGCACCCGGGCTTATTTCTGAGGTCCCACTGGGTACTGTCACCAGGCCTTCCTTCCGAGGTACCTCTAGGTACAATCACCAGGCCTTCCTTATGAGGTACCTCTGGGTACAGTCACTAGGGATTCCTCTCGAGGTACCTCTGTTTAGAGTCACCAGGCATTTCTTCCGCGTTACCTCTGGGTACAGTCACCAGGCCTTCCTTCGGAGGTAACTCTGGCTACAGTCAGCAGGCCTTCCTTTCGAGGTACCTCTGGTTACAGTCACCAGGCTTTCCTTGGGAGTTACCCTGGGTACAGTCACCACACCTTTCTTCCGAGTTATCTCTAGGTACAGTCACCAGGCCTTCCTTCCGACGTACCTCTGGGTACAGTCACCAGGCCTTCCTTCCGAGGTACCTCTGAGTACAGTCACCCAGCCTTTCTTAAGGGGTACGTCTGGGTAGAGTCATCAGGCCTTCCTTCTGAGGTACTTCTCGGAACAGTCACTAGGCCTTTCTTCCGAGGTACCTCTGGCTGAAGTCACCTGGCTTGCCTTCGGAGATACCCTGGGTACAGTCACCACGCCTCATTCGGACTTACCTCTAGGAACAGTCACCAGGCCTTCCTTCCGAGGTACCTCTGGGTACAGTCACCAGGCCTTCATTCTCAGGTACGTCTGGGTACAGTCACGAGGTATTTCTTCTGAGGTACCTCTGAGTACAGTCACCAGACCTTCCTTTCCAGGTACCTCTGGGTACAGTCAGCAGGGCTTCCTTCCGAGGTACCTCTGGGTAGTGTCATCAGGCATTTCTTCCCAGGTATCTCTGGGTACAGTCACCAGGCCTTCCTTCCGAGGTACATCTGGGTACAGTAACCAGGCATTCCTTCTGAGGTATCCCTGGGTAAAGTCCCCAGGCCTTCCTTCCGAGTTACCTCTGAATACAGTCACCAGGACTTTCTTCCGAAGTGCGTCTGGGTACAGTCACCAGGCCTTCCTTCCGAGGTACCTCTGGGTACAGTCACCGGGCCTTCCTTTCCAGGTACCTCTGGGTACAGTCACCTGGCCTTCCTTCCGAGGTCCCTCTGGGTAGAGTCAGCAGGCCTTCCTTCCGAGGTACCTCTGAGTACAGTCATCCGGCCTTTATTAAGGGGTAAGTTTGGGTAGAGTCATCAGGCTTTCCTTCTGAGGTACTTCTCGTTACAGTCACCAGGCCTTCCTCCCGAGGTAACTCTGGTTACAGTCACCAGGCTTTCCATGGGAATTACCCTGGGTACACTCACCACGCCTTTCCTACGAGTTACCTCTTGGTACAGTCACCAGGCCTTGCTTCTGAGGTACCTCTGGGTACAGTCACCAGGCCTTTCTTATGAGGTACCTCTGGGTACAGTCACCAGGAATTCCTTCAGAATTAGCTCTGGGTACAGTGACCAGGCCTTCCTTCCGAGGTACCTCTGGGTACAGTCACCAGGCCTTCCTTCTCAGGTACCTCTGGGTACAGTCACGAGGTATTTCTTCTGAGGTACCTCTGAGTACAGTCACCAGGACTTCCTTTCCAGGTACCTCTGGGTACAGTCAGCAGTTCTTCTTTCCGAGGTACCTCTGGGTAGTGTCATCAGGCATTTCTTCCCAGGTACCTCTGGGTACAGTCACCAGGCCTTCCTTCCGAGGTACCTCTGACTACAGTCACCAGGCCTTTCTTCCGAGGTACGTCTGGGTAGAGTCTCCAGGCCTTCCTTCCGAAGTACCTGTTGGTACTGTCATCAGGACTAGTTTCCGAGGTACCTCTGGGTGCACTCACCAGGCCGTTCTGCGAGGTACCTCTGGTTACAGTCTCCAGTCGTTCCTTCTGAGGTACGTATGGGTACAGTCACCAGGCGTTCCTTCAGAGGTACCTCTGGGTACAGTGAAAGGCCTTCCTTCTGAGGTACCTCTGGGTACAGTCACCCTGCCTTTTTTCTCAGTTCCCTCTGGGTACAGTCAGCAGGCCTTTCTTCCGAGGTCCCTCTGGGTACAGTCAACGGCCTTCCTTCTGAGGTACCTCTGGGTACAGCACCCGGGCTTATTTCTGAGGTCCCTCTGGGTACAGTCACCAGGCCTTTCTTAGGAGGTACCTCTGGGTACAGTCACCGCCCTTCCTTCTGAGGTACCTCTGGGTACAGTCACCCGGGATTATTTCTGAGGTCCCTCTAGGTACAGTCACCAGGCTTTTCTTCCGATCTACCTCTGGGTACAGTCACCAGACCTTCCCTCTGAGGTACCTTTGGATACAGTCACCAGCCCTTGTTTCCGAGGTAAGTCTGTGTACCCTCACCAGACCTTTCTTACGACGTACCTGCGGGTACAGTCACCAGGCTTTCCTTCTGAGTACGTACGGGTAGAGTCAACAGGCCTTCCTTCAGAGGTATCTCTGGGTACAGTCACACGGCCTTCTTTCTGAGGTCCCTCTGGGAACAGTCTCTAGGCCTTTCTTCTGAGGTACCTCTGGGTACAGTCACCAGGCCTTTCTCACGAAGTAACTCTGGGTACAGTCACCAGGCATTCCTTCAGAGTTAGCTTTGGGTACAGTGACCAGGCCTTCCTTCCGAGGTACCTCTGGGTACAGTCATCATGCCTTCCTTCTGAGGTACCACTGGGTACAGTCACGAGGTTTTTCTTCTGGGGTACCTCTGAGTACAGTCACCAGGCCTTTCTTCGGAGGTACGTCTGGGTACTCACCAGGCCTTCCTTCCAAGGTACCTCTGGGTAGAGTCACCAGGCCTTCCTTCCGTGGTGCCTCTGTGTACAGTCACCAGGCCTTCCTTCTGCGGTACCTCCGAGTACTGTCACCAGGCCTTCCTTCCCAGGTACTTCTAAGTACCGTCACCAAGCATTTCTTTCGAGGTACCTCTGGGTACGATCACCAGGCCTTCCTTCCGAGGCACTTCTGGGTTAAGCCACCAGGATTTCCTTCCGAAGTACCTCTGGGTACAATCACCAGGCGCTCCTTCTGACTTAACTCTGGGTACAGTCACTAGGCCTTCCTTCAGAGGTACCTCTGGGTACAGTCAACAGGCCTTTCTTCCGAGGTGCTTCTGTGTACAGTCACCAGGACTTCCTTCCGAGGTACCCTTGGGTACAGTCTCCAGGCCTTCCTTCCGAAGTACCTGTGGGTACAGTCATCAGGACTAGTTTCCGAGGTACCTCTGGGTACACTCACCAGGCCGTTCTTACGAGGTACCTCTGGTTACAGTCTCCAGTTGTTCCTTCTGAGGTGCCTATGGGTACAATCACCAGGCGTTCCTTCAGGGGTACCTCTGGGTACAGTCAAAGGCCTTCCTTCTGAGGTCCCTCTGGGTACAGTCACTCTGCCTTCTTTCTCAGTTCCCTCTGGGTACAGTCAGCAGGCCTTTCTTCCGAGGTCCCTCTGGGTACAGTCAACGGCCTTCCTTCTGAGGTACCTCTGGGTACAGCACCCGGGCTTATTTCTCAGGTCCCTCTGGGTACAGTCACCAGGCCTTCCTTCCGAGGTACCTCTAGGTACAATCACCAGGCCTTCCTTCTGAGGTACCTCTGGGTACAGTCACGAGGTCTTTCTTCTGAGTTAGCTCTGGGTACAGTCACCAGGCCTTTCTTCCGAGGTACTTCTGTGTACAGTCACCAGGCCTTCCTTTCGGAGGTATCTCTAGGAACAATCACCAGGCCTTCCTTCTGAGGTACCTCTGGGTACAGTCACCAGGGATTCCTCCCGAGGTACCTCTGTTTAGAGTCACCAGGCATTTCTTCCGAGTTACCTCTGGGTACAGTAACCAGGCCTTCCTTCGGAGGTAACTCTGGCTACAGTCAGCAGGCCTTCCTTCCGAGGTACCTCTGGTTAAAGTCACCAGGCTTTCCTTGGGAGTTACCCTGGGTACAGTCACCACTCCTTTCTTCCGAGTTATCTCTAGGTACAGTCACCAGGCCTTCCTTCCGACGTACCTCTGGGTACAGTCACCAGGCCTTCCTTCCGAGGTACCTCTGAGTACAGTCACCCGGCCTTTCTGAAGGAGTACGTCTGGGTAGAGTCATCAGGCCTTCCTTCTGAGGTACTTCTCGGAACAGTCAGCAGGCCTTTCTTCCGAGGTACCTCTGGCTGCAGTCACCTGGCTTTCGTTTGGAGATGCCCTGGGTACAGTCACCACGCCTCATTCGGACTTACCTGTAGGTACAGTCACCAGGCCTTCCTTCCGAGGTTCCCCTGGGTACAGTCACCAGGCCTTCCTTCTCAGGTACCTCTGGGTACAGTCACGAGGTATTTCTTCTGAGGTACCTCTGAGTACAGTCACCAGGCCTTCCTTCGGAGGTACCTCCGGGTATAGTCACCAGACCATCCTTCCGAGGTACATCTGGGTACACTCACCAGACCTTTTTCCGCGGTACCTCTGAGTACAGTCACCAGGCATTCCTTCTGAGGTACCTCTGGGTACAGTCACTAGGCCTTCCTTCCGAGGTACCTCTGGGTACAGTCACCATGCCTTCCTTCTGAGATACCTCTGGGTACAGTCAACAGGGCTTCCTTCTGCGGTACCTCCGAGTACAGTCACCAGGCCTTCCTTCCCAGGTACTTCTGAGTACCGTCACCAAGCATTTCTTCCGAGGTCCCTCTGGGTACGGTCCCCAGACCTTCCTTCCGACGTACCTCTGGGCGCGGTCACCAGGCCTTCCTTCCGAGGTACATCTGTGTACAGTCACCAGGCATTCCTTCTAAGTTATCTCTGGGTAAAGTCCCCAGGCTTTCCTTCTGCGGTACCTCTGAGTACAGTCACCAGAACTTTCTTCCGAGGTGCGCCTGGGTACACTCACCAGTCCTTCCTTCCGAGGAACCTCTCGGTGCAGTCACCAGGCCTTCCTTCCGAGGTAACTCTGGGTACAGTCACAAGACCTTCCCTCCGAGGTACCTCTGAGTACACTCACCAGGACTTTCTTCCGAGGTACGTCTGGGTACTGTCACCAGGCATTCCTTCTGCGGTACCTCGGAGTACAGTCACCAGGCCTTCCTTCCCAGGTACCTCTGAGTGCTGTCACCAAGCCTTCCTTCCGAGGTATCTCTGGGTACGCTCAACAGGCCTTCCTTCCGATGTACCTCTGGGTACAATCCCCAGGCCTTCCTTCCGAGGTACCTGTGGGTACAGTCACCAGGCATTCCTTCCGAAGTACCTCTGGGTATAGTCACCATGCCTTTCTTCTGAGGTGCTTCTTGGTACAGTCACCAGGTCTTTCTTCTGAAATATCGCCGGGTACAGTCACCAGCTGTTCCTTCCGAGGTATCTCTGTGTACAGTCACCAGGCATTTCTTAAGAGGGAACTCTGGGTACAATCACCAGGTTTTCATTCTGAGGTACCCCTGGGTACAGTCACCAGGCCTTCCATCTGAGGTTCCTGTGGGTACACCCACCAGGCCTTCCTTCTCAGGTAACTCTGGGTACAGTAACCAGGCCTTCCTTCCGTGGCCACTCTTAATACAGTCACCAGGCCTTTCTTCAGAGATACGTCTGGGTATAGTTACCAGGCCTTCCTTCCGAGGTACTTCTGGGTACAGTCACCAGGCCTTTCTTCCAAGGTACGTCTGGGTACGGTCACCAGGCCTTCCTTCCGAGGTACCTCTGGGAATGGTCACCAGGCCTTCCTTCCGATGTACCTCTGGGTATAGTCCCCAGGCCTTCCTTCCGAGGTACCTCTGAGTACAGTCATCAGGCTTTGTTTCCGAGGTACCTCTGGGTAGAGTCACCAGGCCTTCCTTCTAAAGTACCTCTGGGTAGACTCACCAGGCCATCCTTCTGAGGTACCACTGCGTACAGTCACCAGGCTTTCCTTCTGAGATACCTTTGGGTACAGTCACCAGGCGTTCCTTCAGAGGTGCCTCTGGGTACAGTCAAAGGCCTTCCTTCTCAGGTACCTCTGGGTACAGTCACCCGGCCTTCTTTCTCAGTTCCCTCTGGGTACAGTCACCAGGCCTTTCTTCCGAGGTCCCTTTGGGTACAGTCACCAGGCCTTTCTTAGGAGGTACCTCCGGGTACAGTCACCCGGGATTATTTCTGAGGTCCCTCTAGGTACAGTCACCAGGCTTTTCTTCCGATCTACCTCTGGGTACAGTCACCAGACCTTCCCTCTGAGGTACCTTTGGATACAGTCACCAGCCCTTGTTTCCGAGGTAAGTCTGTGTACCCTCACCAGGCCTTTCTTACGAGGTACCTCCGGGTACAGTCACCAGGCTTTCCTTCTGAGGTACCTATGGGTAGAGTCAACAGGCCTTCCTTCAGAGGTATCTCTGGGTACAGTCACACGGCCTTCTTTCTGAGGTCCCTCTGGGAACAGTCTCTAGGCCTTTCTTCTGAGGTACCTCTGGGTACAGTCACCAGGCATTCCTTCAGAGTTAGCTCTGGGTACAGTGACCAGGCCTTCCTTCCGAGGTACCTCTGGGTACAGTCATCATGCCTTCCTTCTGAGGTACCACTGGGTACAGTCACGAGGTTTTTCTTCTGGGGTACCTCTGAGTACAGTCACCAGGCCTTTCTTCGGAGGTACGTCTGGGTAGTCACCAGGCCTTCCTTCCAAGGTACCTCTGGGTAGAGTCACCAGGCCTTCCTTCTGAGGTACCTCTGTGTAGAGTCACCAGGTCTTGCTTCTGAGATACCTCTGGGTACAGTCACCGGGCCTTTCTTCCGAGGTACCTTTGGGTGCAGTCTCTGGACCTTCCTTCCGAGGTACCTCTGGGTAAAGTCACTATGCCCTCCCTCCGAGATACCTCTAGGTACAGTCACCAGTCCTTCCTTCGGAGGTACCTCTGGGTATAGTCACCAGGCCATCCTTCCGAAGTACCTCTGGGTACACTCACCAGGCCTTTTTTCCGTGGTACCTCTGAGTACAGTCACCAGGCATTCCTTCTGAGGTACCGCTGGGTACAGTCACACGGCCTTCTTTCTGAGGTCCCTCTGGGAACAGTCTCTAGGCCTTTCTTCTGAGGTACCTCTGGGTACAGTCAACAGGCCTTCCTTCAGAGGTATCTCTGGGTACAGTCACACGGCCTTCTTTCTGAGGTCCCTCTGGGAACAGTCTCTAGGCCTTTCTTCTGAGGTACCTCTGGGTACAATCTCCAGGCCTTCCTTCCGAAGTACCTGTGGGTACAGTCATCAGGACTAGTTTCCGAGGTACCTCTGGGTACACTCACCAGGCCGTTCTTACGAGGTACCTCTGGTTACAGTCTCCAGTCATTCCTTCTGAGGTACCTATGGGTACAATCACCAGGCGTTCCTTCAGGGGTACCTCTGCGTACAGTCAAAGGCCTTCCTTCTGAGGTCCCTCTGGGTACAGTCACTCTGCCTTCTTTCTCAGTTCCCTCTGGGTACAGTCAGCAGGCCTTTCTTCCGAGGTCCCTCTGGGTACAGTCAACGGCCTTCCTTCTGAGGTACCTCTGGGTACAGCACCCGGGCTTATTTCTGAGGTCCCTCTGGGTACAGTCACCAGGACTTCCTTCCGAGGTACCTCTAGGTACAATCACCAGGCCTTCCTTCTGAGGTACCTCTGGGTACAGTCACGAGGTCTTTCTTCTGAGTTAGCTCTGGGTACAGTCACCAGGCCTTTCTTCCGAGGTACTTCTGTGTACAGTCACCAGGCCTTCCTTTCGGAGGTATCTCTAGGAACAATCACCAGGCCTTCCTTCTGAGGTACCTCTGGGTACAGTCACCAGGGATTCCTCCCGAGGTACCTCTGTTTAGAGTCACCAGGCATTTCTTCCGAGTTACCTCTGGGTACAGTCACCAGGCCTTCCTTCGGAGGTAACTCTGGCTACAGTCAGCAGGCCTTCCTTCCGAGGTACCTCTGGTTACAGTCACCAGGCTTTCCTTTGGAGTTACCCTGGGTACAGTCACCACTCCTTTCTTCCGAATTATCTCTAGGTACAGTCACCAGGCCTTCCTTCCGACGTACCTGTGGGTACAGTCACCAGGCCTTCCTTCCGAGGTACCTCTGAGTACAGTCACCCGGCCTTTCTGAAGGGGTACGTCTGGGTAGAGTCATCAGGCCTTCCTTCTGAGGTACTTCTCGGAACAGTCAGCAGGCCTTTCTTCCGAGGTACCTCTGGCTGCAGTCACCTGGCTTTCCTTGGGAGATACCCTGGGTACAGTCACCACGCCTCTTTCGGAGTTACCTCTAGGTACAGTCACCAGGCCTTCCTTCCGAGGTACCTCTGGATACAGTCACCAGGCCTTCCTTTCCAGGTACCTCTGGGTACAGTCAGCAGGGCTTCCTTCCGAGGTACCTCTGGGTAGTGTCATCAGGCATTTCTTCCCAGGTATCTCTGGGTACAGTCACCAGGCCTTCCTTCCGAGGTACATCTGGGTACAGTCACCAGGACTTTCTTCCGAATGCGTCTGGGTACAGTCACCAGGCCTTCCTTCCGAGGTACCTCTGGGTACAATCACCGGGCCTTCCTTTCCAGGTACCTCTGGGTACAGTCACCTGGCCTTCCTTCCGAGGTCCCTCTGGGTAGAGTCAGCAGGCCTTCCTTCCGAGGTACCTCTGAGTACAGTCATCCGGCCTTTATTAAGGGGTACGTTTGGGTAGAGTCATCAGGCTTTCCTTCTGAGGTACTTCTCGTTACACTCACCAGGCCTTCCTTCCGAGGTAACTCTGGTTACAGTCACCAGGCTTTCCGTGGGAATTACCCTGGGTACACTCACCACACCTTTCCTACGAGTTACCTCTTGGTACAGTCACCAGGCCTTGCTTCTGAGGTACCTCTGGGTACAGTCACCAGGCCTTTCTTACGAGGTACCTCTGGGTACAGTCACCAGGCATTCCTTCAGAATTAGCTCTGGGTACAGTGACCAGGCCTTACTTCCGAGGTACCTCTGGGTACAGTCACCAGGCCTTCCTTCTCAGGTACCTCTGGGTACAGTCACGAGGTATTTCTTCTGAGGTATCTCTGAGTACAGTCACCAGGACTTCCTTTCCAGGTACCTCTGGGTACAGTCAGCAGGGCTTCTTTCCGAGGTACCTCTGGGTAGTGTCATCAGGCATTTCTTCCCAGGTACCTCTGGGTACAGTCACCAGGCCTTCCTTCCGAGGTACCTCTGACTACAGTCACCAGGCCTTTCTTCCGAGGTACGTCTGGGTACACTCTCCAGGCCTTCCTTCCGAAGTACCTGTTGGTACTGTCATCAGGACTAGTTTCCGAGGTACCTCTGGGTACACTCACCAGGCCGTTTTGCGAGGTACCTCTGGTTACAGTGTCCAGTCGTTCCTTCTGAGGTACCTATGGGTACAGTCACCAGGCGTTCCTTCAGAGGTACCTCTGGGTACAGTGAAAGGCCTTCCTTCTGAGGTACCTCTGGGTACAGTCACTCTGCCTTTTTTCTCAGTTCTCTCTGGGTACAGTCAGCAGGCCTTTCTTCCGAGGTCCCTCTGGGTACAGTCAACGGCCTTCCTTCTGAGGTACCTCTGGGTACAGCACCCGGGCTTATTTCTGAGGTCCCTCTGGGTACAGTCACCAGGCCTTCCTTCCGAGGTACCTCTGAGTGCTGTCACCAAGTCTTCCTTCCGAGGTACCTCTGGGTAAAGTCACTGGGCCTTCCCTCCGAGATTCCTCTGGGTACAGTCACCAGTCCTTCGTTCGGAGGTACCTCCGGGTATAGTCACCAGACCATCCTTCCGAGGTACATCTGGGTACACTCACCAGACCTTTTTCCGCGGTACCTCTGAGTACAGTCACCAGGCATTCCTTCTGAGGTACCTCTGGGTACAGTCACCAGGCCTTCCTTCCGAGGTACCT
Source organism: Loxodonta africana (assembly GCF_030014295.1). Lineage (NCBI taxonomy): Eukaryota > Metazoa > Chordata > Mammalia > Proboscidea > Elephantidae > Loxodonta > Loxodonta africana. The sequence continues at coordinate 511,441 of NW_026975671.1, read as the reverse complement.
CTGGGTACAGTCACCACGCCTTCCTTCTGAGATACCTCTGGGTACAGTCAACAGGACTTCCTTCTGCGGTACTTCCGAGTACAGTCACCAGGCCTTCCTTCCCAGGTACTTCTGAGTACCGTCACCAAGCATTTCTTCCGAGGTCCCTCTGGGTACGGTCCCCAGACCTTCCTTCCGACGTACCTCTGGGCGCGGTCACCAGGCCTTCCTTCCGAGGTACATCTGTGTACAGTCACCAGGCATTCCTTCTAAGTTATCTCTGGGTAAAGTCCCCAGGCCTTCCTTCTGCGGTACCTCTGAGTACAGTCACCAGGACTTTCTTCCGAGGTGCGTCTGGGTACACTCACCAGGCCTTCCTTCCGAGGTACCCCTGGGTATAGTCACCAGGCCTTCCTTACGAGGTACCTCTGACTACAGTCACCAGGCCTTCCTTCCGAGGTACCTGTGACTACAGTCACCAGGCCATCCTTCCGAGGTACCTCTGGGTACACTCACCAGGCCTTTTTTCCGCGGTACCTCTGAGTACAGTCACCAGGCATTCCTTCTCAGGTACCTCTGGGTAGAGTCACCAGGCCTTCCTTACGAGTTACCTCTGGGTACAGTCACCAGGCCTTCCTTCTGAGATACCCCTGGGTACAGTCACCAGGCCTTCCTTCTGCGGTACCTCCGAGTACTGTCACCAGGCCTTCCTTCCCAGGTACTTCTAAGTACCGTCACCAAGCATTTCTTTCAAGGTACCTCTGGGTACGGTCACCAGGCCTTCATTCCGAAGCACTTCTCAGTTAAGCCACCAGGCTTTCCTTCCGAAGTACCTCTGGGTACAATCACCAGGCGCTACTTCTGAGTTAGCTCTGGGTACAGTCACTAGGCCTTCCTTCCGAGGTACCTCTGGGTACAGTCACCAGGCCTTCCTTCCGAGGTACCCCTGGGTACAGACACCAGGCCTTCCTTCCGAGGTACCTCTGACTACAGTCACCAGGCCTTTCTTCCGAGGTACGTCTAGGTACAGTCTCCAGGCCTTCCTTCCGAAGTACCTGTGGGTACAGTCATCAGGACTAGTTTCCGAGGTACCTCTGGGTACACTCACCAGGCCGTTCTTACGAGGTACCTCTGGTTACAGTCTCCAGTCGTTCCTTCTGAGGTACCTATGGGTACAATCACCAGGCATTCCTTCAGGGGTACCTCTGGGTACAGTCAAAGGCCTTCCTTCTGAGGTCCCTCTGGGTACAGTCACTCTGCCTTCTTTCTCAGTTCCCTCTGGGTACAGTCAGCAGGCCTTTCTTCCGAGGTCCCTCTGGGTACAGTCAACGGCCTTCCTTCTGAGGTACCTCTGGGTACAGCACCCGGGCTTATTTCTGAGGTCCCTCTGGGTACAGTCACCAGGCCTTCCTTCCGAGGTACCTCTAGGTACAATCACCAGGCCTTCCTTCTGAGGTACCTCTGGGTACAGTCACGAGGTCTTTCTTCTGAGTTTGGTCTGGGTACAGTCACCAGGCCTTTCTTCCGAGGTACTTCTGTGTACAGTCACCAGGCCTTCCTTTCGGAGGTATCTCTAGGAACAATCACCAGGCCTTCCTTCTGAGGTACCTCTGGGTACAGTCACCAGGGATTCCTCCCGAGGTACCTCTGTTTAGAGTCACCAGGCATTTCTTCTGAGTTACCTCTGGGTACAGTCACCAGGCCTTCCTTCGGAGGTAACTCTGGCTACAGTCAGCAGGCCTTCCTTCCGAGGTACCTCTGGTTACAGTCACCAGGCTTTCCTTGGGAGTTACCCTGGGTACAGTCACCACTCCTTTCTTCCGAGTTATCTCTAGGTACAGTCACCAGGCCTTCCTTCCGACGTACCTCTGGGTACAGTCACCAGGCCTTCCTTCCGAGGTACCTCTGAGTACAGTCACCCGGCCTTTCTGAAGGGGTACGTCTGGGTAGAGTCATCAGGCCTTCCTTCTGAGGTACTTCTCGGAACAGTCAGCAGGCCTTTCTTCCGAGGTACCTCTGGCTGCAGTCACCTGGCTTTCCTTGGGAGATGCCCTGGGTACAGTCACCACGCCTCATTCGGACTTACCTCTAGGTACAGTCACCAGGCCTTCCTTCCGAGGTTCCCCTGGGTACAGTCACCAGGCCTTCCTTCTCAGGTACTTCTGGGAACAGTCACGAGGTATTTCTTCTGAGGTTCCTCTGAGTACAGTCACCAGGCCTTCCTTCGGAGGTACCTCCGGGTATAGTCACCAGACCATCCTTCCGAGGTACATCTGGGTACACTCACCAGACCTTTTTCCGCGGTACCTCTGAGTACAGTCACCAGGCATTCCTTCTGAGGTACCTCTGGGTACAGTCACCAGGCCTTCCTTCCGAGGTACCTCTGGGTACAGTCACCATGCCTTCCTTCTGAGATACCTCTGGGTACAGTCAACAGGGCTTCCTTCTGCGGTACCTCCGAGTACAGTCACCAGGCCTTCCTTCCCAGGTACTTCTGAGTACCGTCACCAAGCATTTCTTCCGAGGTCCCTCTGGGTACGGTCCCCAGACCTTCCTTCCGACGTACCTCTGGGCGCGGTCACCAGGCCTTCCTTCCGAGGTACATCTGTGTACAGTCACCAGGCATTCCTTCTAAGTTATCTCTGGGTAAAGTCCCCAGGCCTTCCTTCTGCGGTACCTCTGAGTACAGTCACCACAACTTTCTTCCGAGGTGCGTCTGGGTACACTCACCAGGCCTTCCTTCCGAGGAACCTCTCGGTGCAGTCACCAGGCCTTCCTTCCTAGGTAACTCTGGGTACAGTCACAAGACCTTCCCTCCGAGGTACCTCTGAGTACACTCACCAGGACTTTCTTCCGAGGTACGTCTGGGTACTGTCACCAGGCATTCCTTCTGCGGTACCTCGGAGTACAGTCACCAGGCCTTCCTTCCCAGGTACCTCTGAGTGCTGTCACCAAGCCTTCCTTCCGAGGTATCTCTGGGTACTCTCAACAGGCCTTCCTTCCGATGTACCTCTGGGTACAATCCCCAGGCCTTCCTTCCGAGGTACCTGTGGGTACAGTCACCAGGCATTCCTTCCGAAGTACCTCTGGGTATAGTCACCATGCCTTTCTTCTGAGGTGCTTCTTGGTACAGTCACCAGGTCTTTCTTCTGAAGTATCGCCGGGTACAGTCACCAGCTGTTCCTTCCGAGGTATCTCTGTGTACAGTCACCAGGCATTTCTTAAGAGGGAACTCTGGGTACAATCACCAGGTTTTCATTCTGAGGTACCGCTGGGTACAGTCACCAGGCCTTCCATCTGAGGTTCCTGTGGGTACACCCACCAGGCCTTCCTTCTCAGGTAACTCTGGGTAGAGCAACCAGGCCTTCCTTCCGTGGTCACTCTTAATACAGTCACCAGGCCTTTCTTCAGAGATACGTCTGGGTATAGTTACCAGGCCTTCCTTCCGAGGTACTTCTGGGTACAGTCACCAGGCCTTTCTTCCAAGGTACGTCTGGGTACGGTCACCAGGCCTTCCTTCCGAGGTACCTCTGGGAATGGTCACCAGGCCTTCCTTCCGATGTACCTCTGGGTATAGTCCCCAGGCCTTCCTTCCGAGGTACCTCTGAGTACAGTCATCAGGCTTTGTTTCCGAGGTACCTCTGAGTAGAGTCACCAGGCCTTCCTTCTAAAGTACCTCTGGGTAGACTCACCAGGCCATCCTTCTGAGGTACCTCTGCGTACAGTCACCAGGCTTTCCTTCTGAGATACCTTTGGGTACAGTCACCAGGCGTTCCTTCAGAGGTACCTCTGGGTACAGTCAAAGGCCTTCCTTCTCAGGTACCTCTGGGTACAGTCACCCGGCCTTCTTTCTCAGTTCCCTCTGGGTACAGTCACCAGGCCTTTCTTCCGAGGTCCCTTTGGGTACAGTCACCAGGCCTTTCTTAGGAGGTACCTCCGGGTACAGTCACCCGGGATTATTTCTGAGGTCCCTCTAGGTACAGTCACCAGGCTTTTCTTCCGATCTACCTCTGGGTACAGTCACCAGACCTTCCCTCTGAGGTACCTTTGGATACAGTCACCAGCCCTTGTTTCCGAGGTAAGTCTGTGTACCCTCACCAGGCCTTTCTTACGAGGTACCTCCGGGTACAGTCACCAGGCTTTCCTTCTGAGGTACCTATGGGTAGAGTCAACAGGCCTTCCTTCAGAGGTATCTCTGGGTACAGTCACACGGCCTTCTTTCTGAGGTCCCTCTGGGAACAGTCTCTAGGCCTTTCTTCTGAGGTACCTCTGGGTACAGTCACCAGGCCTTTCTCACGAGGTACCTCTGGGTACAGTCACCAGGCATTCCTTCAGAGTTAGCTCTGGGTACAGTGACCAGGCCTTCCTTCCGAGGTACCTCTGGGTACAGTCATCATGCCTTCCTTCTGAGGTACCACTGGGTACAGTCACGAGGTTTTTCTTCTGGGGTACCTCTGAGTACAGTCACCAGGCCTTTCTTCGGAGGTACGTCTGGGTAGTCACCAGGCCTTCCTTCCAAGGTACCTCTGGGTAGAGTCACCAGGCCTTCCTTCTGAGGTACCTCTGTGTAGAGTCACCAGGTCTTGCTTCTGAGATACCTCTGGGTACAGTCACCGGGCCTTTCTTCCGAGGTACCTTTGGGTGCAGTCTCTGGACCTTCCTTCCGAGGTACCTCTGGGTAAAGTCACTATGCCCTCCCTCCGAGATACCTCTAGGTACAGTCACCTGTCCTTCCTTCGGAGGTACCTCTGGGTATAGTCACCAGGCCATCCTTCCGAAGTACATCTCGGTACACTCACCAGGCCTTTTTTCCGTGGTACCTCTGAGTACAGTCACCAGGCATTCCTTCTGAGGTACCTCTGGGTACAGTCACCAGGCCTTCCTTACGAGTTACCTCTGGGTACAGTCACCAGGCCTTCCTTCTGCGGTACCTCCGAGTACTGTCACCAGGCCTTCCTTCCCAGGTACTTCTAAGTACCGTCACCAAGCATTTCTTTCGAGGTACCTCTGGGTATGATCACCAGGCCTTCCTTTCGAGGCACTTCTGGGTTAAGCCACCAGGCTTTCCTTTCGAAGTACCTCTGGGTACAATCACCAGGCGCTCCTTCTGACTTAGCTCTGGGTACAGTCACTAGGACTTCCTTCCGAGGTACCTCTGGGTACAGTCACCAGGCCTTTCTTCCGAGGTGCTTCTGTGTACAGTCACCAGGCCTTCCTTCCGAGGTACCCCTGGGTACAGACACCAGGCCTTCCTTCCGAGGTACCTCTGACTACAGTCACCAGGCCTTTCTTCCGAGGTACGTCTGGGTACAGTCTCCAGGCCTTCCTTCCGAAGTACCTGTGGGTACAGTCATCAGGACTAGTTTCCGAGGTACCTCTGGGTACACTCACCAGGCCGTTCTTACGAGGTACCTCTGGTTACAGTCTCCAGTCGTTCCTTCTGAGGTACCTATGGGTACAATCACCAGGCGTTCCTTCAGGGGTACCTCTGGGTACAGTCAAAGGCCTTCCTTCTGAGGTCCCTCTGGGTACAGTCACTCTGCCTTCTTTCTCAGTTCCCTCTGGGTACAGTCAGCAGGCCTTTCTTCCGAGGTCCCTCTGGGTACAGTCAACGGCCTTCCTTCTGAGGTACCTCTGGGTACAGCACCCGGGCTTATTTCTGAGGTCCCTCTGGGTACAGTCAACAGGCCTTCCTTCCGAGGTACCTCTAGGTACAATCACCAGGCCTTCCTTCCGAGGTACCTCTGAGTACAGTCATCAGGCTTTGTTTCCGAGGTACCTCTGGGTAGAGTCACCAAGCCTTCCTTCTAAAGTACCTCTGGGTAGACTCACCAGGCCATCCTTCTGAGGTACCTGTGCGTACAGTCACCAGGCTTTCCTTCTGACATACCTTTGGGTACAGTCACCAGGCGTTCCTTCAGAGGTACCTCTGGGTACAGTCAAAGGCCTTCCTTCTCAGGTACCTCTGGGTACAGTCACCCGGCCTTCTTTCTCAGTTCCCTCTGGGTACAGTCACCAGGCCTTTCTTCCGAGGTCCCTTTGGGTACAGTCACCAGGCCTTTCTTAGGAGGTACCTCTGGGTACAGTCACCCGGGATTATTTCTGAGGTCCCTCTAGGTACAGTCACCAGGCTTTTCTTCCGATCTACCTCTGGGTACAGTCACCAGGCCTTCCTTCTCAGGTACCTCTGGGTACAGTCACGAGGTATTTCTTCTGAGGTACCTCTGAGTACAGTCACCAGGACTTCCTTTCCAGGTACCTCTGGGTACAGTCAGCAGGGCTTCTTTCCGAGGTACCTCTGGGTAGTGTCATCAGGCATTTCTTCCGAAGTACCTCTGGGTATAGTCACCATGCCTTTCTTCTGAGGTGCTTCTTGGTACAGTCACCAGGTCTTTCTTCTGAAATATCGCCCGGTACAGTCACCAGCTCTTCCTTCCGAGGTATCTCTGGGTACAGTCACCAGGCATTTCTTAAGAGGGAACTCTGGGTACAATCACCAGGTTTTCATTCTGAGGTACCGCTGGGTACAGTCACCAGGCCTTCCATCTGAGGTTCCTGTGGGTACACCCACCAGGCCTTCCTTCTCAGGTACCTCTGGGTACAGTAACCAGGCCTTCCTTCCGTGGCCACTCTTAATACAGTCACCAGGCCTTTCTTCAGAGATACGTCTGGGTATAGTTACCAGGCCTTCCTTCCGAGGTACTTCTGGGTACAGTCACCAGGCCTTTCTTCCAAGGTACGTCTGGGTACGGTCACCAGGCCTTCCTTCCGAGGTACCTCTGGGAATGGTCACCAGGCCTTCCTTCCGATGTACCTCTGGGTATAGTCCCCAGGCCTTCCTTCCGAGGTACCTCTGAGTACAGTCATCAGGCTTTGTTTCCGAGGTACCTCCGGGTAGAGTCACCACGCCTTCCTTCTAAGGTACCTCTGGGTAGACTCACCAGGCCATCCTTCTGAGGTACCTCTGCGTACAGTCACCAGGCTTTCCTTCTGAGATACCTTTGGGTACAGTCACCAGGCGTTCGTTCAGAGGTACCTCTGGGTACACTCAAAGGCCTTCTTTCTCAGGTACCTCTGGGTACAGTCTCCAGGCCTTCCTTCCGAAGTACCTGTGGGTACAGTCATCAGGACTAGTTTCCGAGGTACCTCTGGGTACACTCACCAGGCCGTTCTTACGAGGTACCTCTGGTTACAGTCTCCAGTCGTTCCTTCTGAGGTACCTATGGGTACAATCACCAGGCGTTCCTTCAGGGGTACCTCTGGGTACAGTCAAAGGCCTTCCTTCTGAGGTCCCTCTGGGTACAGTCACTCTGCCTTCTTTCTCAGTTCCCTCTGGGTACAGTCACCAGGCCTTTCTTCCGAGGTCCCTCTGGGTACAGTCAACGGCCTTCCTTCTGAGGTACCTCTGGGTACAGCACCCGGGCTTATTTCTGAGGTCTCTCTGGGTACAGTCACCAGGCCTTTCTTAGGAGGTACCTCTGGGTACAGTCACGAGGTCTTTCTTCTGAGTTAGCTCTGGGTACAGTCACCAGGCCTTTCTTCCGAGGTACTTCTGTGTACAGTCACCAGGCCTTCCTTTCGGAGGTATCTCTAGGAACAATCACCAGGCCTTCCTTCTGAGGTACCTCTGGGTACAGTCACCAGGGATTCCTCCCGAGGTACCTCTGTTTAGAGTCACCAGGCATTTCTTCCGAGTTACCTCTGGGTACAGTCACCAGGCCTTCCTTCGGAGGTAACTCTGGCTACAGTCAGCAGGCCTTCCTTCCGAGGTACCTCTGGTTACAGTCACCAGGCTTTCCTTGGGAGTTACCCTGGGTACAGTCACCACTCCTTTCTTCCGAGTTATCTCTAGGTACAGTTACCAGGCCTTCCTTCCGAGGTACCTGTGGGTACAGTCACCAGGCCTTTCTTCCGAGGTACCTCTGAGTACAGTCACCCGGCCTTTCTGAAGGGGTACGTCTGGGTAGAGTCATCAGGCCTTCCTTCTGAGGTACTTCTCGGAACAGTCAGCAGGCCTTTCTTCCGAGGTACCTCTGGCTGCAGTCACCTGGCTTTCCTTGGGAGATGCCCTGGGTACAGTCACCACGCCTCATTCGGACTTACCTCTAGGTACAGTCAGTAGGCCTTCCTTCCGAGGTACCCCTGGGTACAGTCACCAGGCCTTCCTCCTCAGGTACCTCTGGGTACAGTCACGAGGTATTTCTTCTGAGGTACCTCTGAGTACAGTCACCAGGCCTTCCTTCGGAGGTGCCTCCGGGTATAGTCACCAGACCATCCTTCCGAGGTACATCTGGGTACACTCACCAGACCTTTTTCCGCGGTACCTCTGAGTACAGTCACCAGGCATTCCTTCTGAGGTACCTCTGGGTACAGTCACCAGGCCTTCCTTCCGAGGTACCTCTGGGTACAGTCACCATGCCTTCCTTCTGAGATACCTCTGGGTACAGTCAACAGGGCTTCCTTCTGCGGTACCTCCGAGTACAGTCACCAGGAATTCCTTCCCAGGTACTTCTGAGTACCGTCACCAAGCATTTCTTCCGAGGTCCCTCTGGGTACGGTCCCCAGACCTTCCTTCCGACGTACCTCTGGGCGCGGTCACCAGGCCTTCCTTCCGAGGTAGATCTCTGTACAGTCACCAGGCATTCCTTCTAAGTTATCTCTGGGTAAAGTCCCCAGGCCTTCCTTCCGCGGTACCTCTGAGTACAGTCACCAAGACTTTCTTCCGAGGTGCGTCTGGGTACACTCACCAGGCCTTCCTTCCGAGGAACCTCTCGGTGCAGTCACCAGGCCTTCCTTCCGACGTAACTCTGGGTACAGTCACAAGACCTTCCCTCCGAGGTACCTCTGAGTACACTCACCAGGACTTTCTTCCGAGGTACGTCTGGGTACTGTCACCAGGCATTCCTTCTGCGGTACCTCGGAGTACAGTCACCAGGCCTTCCTTCCCAGGTACCTCTGAGTGCTGTCACCAAGCCTTCCTTCTGAGGTATCTCTGGGTACGCTCAACAGGCCTTCCTTCCGATGTACCTCTGGGTACAATCCCCAGGCCTTCCTTCCGAGATACCTGTGGGTACAGTCACCAGACATTCCTTCCGAAGTACCTCTGGGTGTAGTCACCATGCCTTTCTTCTGAGGTGCTTCTTGGTACAGTCACCAGGTCTTTCTTCTGAAATATCGCCCGGTACAGTCACCAGCTCTTCCTTCCGAGGTATCTCTGGGTACAGTCACCAGGCATTTCTTAAGAGGGAACTCTGGGTACAATCACCAGGTTTTCATTCTGAGGTACCGCTGGGTACAGTCACCAGGCCTTCCATCTGAGGTTCCTGTGGGTACACCCACCAGGCCTTCCTTCTCAGGTACCTCTGGGTACAGTAACCAGGCCTTCCTTCCGTGGCCACTCTTAATACAGTCACCAGGCCTTTCTTCAGAGATACGTCTGGGTATAGTTACCAGGCCTTCCTTCCGAGGTACTTCTGGGTACAGTCACCAGGCCTTTCTTCCAAGGTACGTCTGGGTACGGTCACCAGGCCTTCCTTCCGAGGTACCTCTGGGAATGGTCACCAGGCCTTCCTTCCGATGTACCTCTGGGTATAGTCCCCAGGCCTTCCTTCCGAGGTACCTCTGAGTACAGTCATCAGGCTTTGTTTCCGAGGTACCTCCGGGTAGAGTCACCAGGCCTTCCTTCTAAGGTACCTCTGGGTAGACTCACCAGGCCATCCTTCTGAGGTACCTCTGCGTACAGTCACCAGGCTTTCCTTCTGAGATACCTTTGGGTACAGTCACCAGGCGTTCGTTCAGAGGTACCTCTGGGTACACTCAAAGGCCTTCTTTCTCAGGTACCTCTGGGTACAGTCTCCAGGCCTTCCTTCCGAAGTACCTGTGGGTACAGTCATCAGGACTAGTTTCCGAGGTACCTCTGGGTACACTCACCAGGCCGTTCTTACGAGGTACCTCTGGTTACAGTCTCCAGTCGTTCCTTCTGAGGTACCTATGGGTACAATCACCAGGCGTTCCTTCAGGGGTACCTCTGGGTACAGTCAAAGGCCTTCCTTCTGAGGTCCCTCTGGGTACAGTCACTCTGCCTTCTTTCTCAGTTCCCTCTGGGTACAGTCACCAGGCCTTTCTTCTGAGGTCCCTCTGGGTACAGTCAACGGCCTTCCTTCTGAGGTACCTCTGGGTACAGCACCCGGGCTTATTTCTGAGGTCCCTCTGGGTACAGTCACCAGGCCTTTCTTCCGAGGTACCTCTGGGTACAGTCACCGCCCTTCCTTCTGAGGTACCTCTGGGTACAGTCACCCGGGATTATTTCTGAGGTCCCTCTAGGTACAGTCACCAGGCTTTTCTTCCGATCTACCTCTGGGTACAGTCACCAGACCTTCCCTCTGAGGTACCTTTGGATACAGTCACCAGCCCTTGTTTCCGAGGTAAGTCTGTGTACCCTCACCAGATCTTTCTTACGAGGTACCTGCGGGTACAGTCACCAGGTTTTCCTTCTGAGGTACCTATGGGTAGAGTCAACAGGCCTTCCTTCAGAGGTATCTCTGGGTACAGTCACACGGCCTTCTTTCTGAGGTCCCTCTGGGAACAGTCTCTAGGCCTTTCTTCTGAGGTACCTCTGGGTACAGTCACCAGGCCTTTCTCACGAGGTACCTCTGGGTACAGTCACCAGGCATTCCTTCAGAGTTAGCTCTGGGTACAGTGACCAGGCCTTCCTTCCGAGGTACCTCTGGGTACAGTCATCATGCCTTCCTTCTGAGGTACCACGGGGTACAGTCACGAGGTTTTTCTTCTGGGGTACCTCTGAGTACAGTCACCAGGCCTTTCTTCGGAGGTACGTCTGGGTAGTCACCAGGCCTTTCTTCCAAGGTACCTCTGGGTAGAGTCACCAGGCCTTCCTTCCGTGGTGCCTCTGTGTACAGTCACCCGGCCTTCCTTCTGAGGTACCTCTGTGTAGAGTCACCAGGTCTTGCTTCTGAGATACCTCTGGGTACAGTCACCGGGCCTTCCTTCCCAGGTACTTCTAAGTACCGTCACCAAGCATTTGTTTCGAGGTAACTCTGGGTACAGTCACTAGGCCTTCCTTCCGAGGTACCTCTGGGTACAGTCACCAGGACTTTCTTCTGAGGTTCTTCTGTGTACAGTCGCCAGGCTTTCCTTCCGAGCTACCCCTGGGTACAGTCACCAGGCCTTCCTTCTGAGGTATCTCTGACTACAGTCACCAGGCCTTTCTTCCGAGGTACGTCTGGGTACAGTCTCCAGGCCTTCCTTCCGAAGTACCTGTGGGTACAGTCATCAGGACTAGTTTCCGAGGTACCTCTGGGTACACTCACCAGGCTGTTCTTACGAGGTACCTCTGGTTACACTCACCAGGCGTTCCTTCAGAGGTACCTCTGGGTACAGTCAAAGGCCTTCCTTCTAAGGTACCTCGGTACAGTCACCCTGCCTTTTTTCTCAGTTCCCTCTGGGTACAGTCAGCAGGCCTTTCTTCCGAGGTCCTTCTGGGTACAGTCAACGGCCTTCCTTCTGAGGTACCTCTGGGTACAGCACCCGGGCTTGTTTCTGAGGTCCCTCTGGGTACAGTCACCAGGCCTTCCTTCCGAGGTACCTCTAGGTACAATCACCAGGCCTTCCTTCTGAGGTACCTCTGGGTACAGTCACGAGGTCTTTCTTCTGAGTTAGCTCTGGGTACAGTCACCAGGCCTTTCTTCCGAGGTACTTCTGTGTACAGTCACCAGGCCTTCCTTTCGGAGGTATCTCTAGGAACAATCACCAGGCCTTCCTTCTGAGGTACCTCTGGGTACAGTCACCAGGGATTCCTCCCGAGGTACCTCTGTTTAGAGTCACCAGGCATTTCTTCCGAGTTACCTCTGGGTACAGTCACCAGGCCTTCCTTCGGAGGTAACTCTGGCTACAGTCAGCAGGCCTTCCTTCCGAGGTACCTCTGGTTACAGTCACCAGGCTTTCCTTGGGAGTTACCCTGGGTACAGTCACCACTCCTTTCTTCCGAGTTATCTCTAGGTACAGTTACCAGGCCTTCCTTCCGAGGTACCTGTGGGTACAGTCAACAGGGCTTCCTTCTGCGGTACCTCCGAGTACAGTCACCAGGAATTCCTTCCCAGGTACTTCTGAGTACCGTCACCAAGCATTTCTTCCGAGGTCCCTCTTGGTACGGTCCCCAGACCTTCCTTCCGACGTACCTCTGGGCGCGGTCACCAGGCCTTCCTTCCGAGGTAGATCTCTGTACAGTCACCAGGCATTCCTTCTAAGTTATCTCTGGGTAAAGTCCCCAGGCCTTCCTTCCGCGGTACCTCTGAGTACAGTCACCAAGACTTTCTTCCGAGGTGCGTCTGGGTACACTCACCAGGCCTTCCTTCCCAGGAACCTCTCGGTGCAGTCACCAGGCCTTCCTTCCGAGGTAACTCTGGGTACAGTCACAAGACCTTCCCTCCGAGGTACCTCTGAGTACAGTCACCAGGACTTTCTTCCGAGGTACGTCTGGGTACTGTCACCAGGCATTCCTTCTGCGGTACCTCGGAGTACAGTCACCAGGCCTTCCTTCCCAGGTACCTCTGAGTGCTGTCACCAAGCCTTCCTTCCGAGGTATCTCTGGGTACGCTCAACAGGCCTTCCTTCCGATGTACCTCTGGGTACAATCCCCAGGCCTTCCTTCCGAGGTACCTGTGGGTACAGTCACCAGACATTCCTTCCGAAGTACCTCTGGGTGTAGTCACCATGCCTTTCTTCTGAGGTGCTTCTTGGTACAGTCACCAGGTCTTTCTTCTGAAATATCGCCCGGTACAGTCACCAGCTCTTCCTTCCGAGGTATCTCTGGGTACAGTCACCAGGCATTTCTTAAGAGGGAACTCTGGGTACAATCACCAGGTTTTCATTCTGAGGTACCGCTGGGTACAGTCACCAGGCCTTCCATCTGAGGTTCCTGTGGGTACACCCACCAGGCCTTCCTTCTCAGGTACCTCTGGGTACAGTAACCAGGCCTTCCTTCCGTGGCCACTCTTAATACAGTCACCAGGCCTTTCTTCAGAGATACGTCTGGGTATAGTTACCAGGCCTTCCTTCCGAGGTACTTCTGGGTACAGTCACCAGGCCTTTCTTCCAAGGTACGTCTGGGTACGGTCACCAGGCCTTCCTTCCGAGGTACCTCTGGGAATGGTCACCAGGCCTTCCTTCCGATGTACCTCTGGGTATAGTCCCCAGGCCTTCCTTCCGAGGTACCTCTGAGTACAGTCATTAGGCTTTGTTTCCGAGGTACCTCTGGGTAGACTCACCAGGCCATCCTTCTGAGGTACCTCTGCGTACAGTCACCAGGCTTTCCTTCTGAGATACCTTTGGGTACAGTCACCAGGCGTTCCTTCAAAGGTACCTCTGGGTACAGTCAAAGGCCTTCTTTCTCAGGTAACTCTGGGTACAGTTACCCGGCCTTCTTTCTCAGTTCCCTCTGGGTACAGTCACCAAGACTTTCTTCTGAGGTACTTCTGTGTACAGTCGCCAGGCCTTCCTTCCGAGGTGCTTCTGTGTACAGTCGCCAGGCCTTCCTTCCGAGGTACCCCTGGGTACAGACACCAGGCCTTCCTTCCGAGGTACCTCTGACTACAGTCACCAGGCCTTTCTTCCGAGGTACGTCTGGGTACAGTCTCCAGGCCTTCCTTCCGAAGTACCTGTGGGTACAGTCATCAGGACTAGTTTCCGAGGTACCTCTGGGTACACTCACCAGGCCGTTCTTACGAGGTACCTCTGGTTACAGTCTCCAGTCGTTCCTTCTGAGGTACCTATGGGTACAATCACCAGGCGTTCCTTCAGGGGTACCTCTGGGTACAGTCAGAGGCCTTCCTTCTGAGGTCCCTCTGGGTACAGTCACTCTGCCTTCTTTCTCAGTTCCCTCTGGGTACAGTCAGCAGGCCTTTCTTCCGAGGTCCCTCTGGGTACAGTCAACGGCCTTCCTTCTGAGGTACCTCTGGGTACAGCACCCGGGCTTATTTCTGAGGTCCCTCTGGGTACAGTCACCAGGCCTTCCTTCCGAGGTACCTCTGGGTACAGTCACGAGGTCTTTCTTCTGAGTTAGCTCTGGGTACAGTCACCAGGCCTTTCTTCCGAGGTACTTCTGTGTACAGTCACCAGGCCTTCCTTTCGGAGGTATCTCTAGGAACAATCACCAGGCCTTCCTTCTGAGGTACCTCTGGGTACAGTCACCAGGGATTCCTCCCGAGGTACCTCTGTTTAGAGTCACCAGGCATTTCTTCCGAGTTACCTCTGGGTACAGTCACCAGGCCTTCCTTCGGAGGTAACTCTGGCTACAGTCAGCAGGCCTTCCTTCCGAGGTACCTCTGGTTACAGTCACCAGGCTTTCCTTGGGAGTTACCCTGGGTACAGTCACCACCCCTTTCTTCCGAGTTATCTCTAGGTACAGTCACCAGGCCTTCCTTCCGACGTACCTCTGGGTACAGTCACCAGGCCTTCCTTCCGAGGTACCTCTGAGTACAGTCACCCGGCCTTTCTGAAGGGGTACGTCTGGGTAGAGTCATCAGGCCTTCCTTCTGAGGTACTTCTCGGAACAGTCAGCAGGCCTTTCTTCCGAGGTACCTCTGGCTGCAGTCACCTGGCTTTCCTTGGGAGATACCCTGGGTACAGTCACCACGCCTCTTTCGGAGTTACCTCTAGGTACAGTCACCAGGCCTTCGTTCCGAGGTACCCCTGGGTACAGTCACCAGGCCTTCCTTCTCAGGTACGTCTGGGTACAGTCACGAGGTATTTCTTCTGAGGTACCTCTGAGGACAGTCACCAGGCCTTCCTTTCCAGGTACCTCTGGGTACAGTCAGCAGGGCTTCCTTCCGAGGTACCTCTGGGTAGTGTCATCAGGCATTTCTTCCCAGGTATCTCTGGGTACAGTCACCAGGCCTTCCTTCCGAGGTACATCTGGGTAGAGTAACCAGGCATTCCTTCTAAGGTATCCCTGGGTAAAGTCCCCAGGCCTTCCTTTCGAGGTACCTCTGAATACAGTCACCAGGACTTTCTTCCGAAGTGCGTCTGGGTACAGTCACCAGGCCTTCCTTCCGAGGTACCTCTGGGTACAATCACCAGGCCTTCCTTTCCAGGTACCTCTGGGTACAGTCACCTGGCCTTCCTTCCGAGGTCCCTCTGGGTAGAGTCAGCAGGCCTTCCTTCCGAGGTACCTCTGAGTACAGTCATCCGGCCTTTATTAAGAGGTACGTCTGGGTAGAGTCATCAGGCCTTCCTTTTGAGGTACTTCACGGAACAGTCAGCAGGCCTTTCTTCCGAGGTACCTCTGGCTGCAGTCACCTGGCTTTCCTTGGGAGATGCCCTGGGTACAGTCACCACTCCTCATTCGGACTTACCTCTAGGTACAGTCACCAGGCCTTCCTTCCGAGGTTCCCCTGGGTACAGTCACCAGGCCTTCCTTCTCAGGTACCTCTGGGTACAGTCACGAGGTATTTCTTCTGAGGTACCTCTGAGTACAGTCACCAGGCCTTCCTTCGGAGGTACCTCCGGGTATAGTCACCAGACCATCCTTCCGAGGTACATCTGGGTACACTCACCAGACCTTTTTCCGCGGTACCTCTGAGTACAGTCACCAGGCATTCCTTCTGAGGTACCTCTGAGTACAGTCACCAGGCCTTGTTTCCTAGGTAAGTCTGTGTACCCTCACCAGACCTTTCTTACGACGTACCTGTGCGTACATTCATCAGGCTTTCCTTCTGAGGTACCTATGGGTAGAGTCAACAGGCCTTCCTTCAGAGGTATCTCTGGGTACAGTCACACGGCCTTCTTTCTGAGGTCCCTCTGGGAACAGTCTCTACGCCTTTCTTCTGAGGTACCTCTGGGTACAGTCATCAGGCCTTCCTCACGAGGTACCTCTGGGTACAGTCACCAGGCATTCCTTCAGAGTTAGCTCTGGGTACAGTGACCAGGCCTTCCTTCCGAGGTACCTCTGGTACAGTCATCATGCATTCCTTTTGAGGTACCTCTGGGTACAGTCATCATGCCTTCCTTCTGAGGTACCACTGGGTACAGTCACGAGGTTTTTCTTCTGGGGTACCTCTGAGTACAGTCACCAGGCCTTTCTTTGGAGGTACGTCTGGGTAGTCACCAGGCCTTCCTTCCAAGGTACCTCTGGGTGGAGTCACCAGGCCTTCCTTCTGAGGTACCTCTGTGTAGAGTCACCAGGTCTTGCTTCTGAGATACCTCTGGGTACAGTCACCGGGCCTTTCTTCCGAGGTACCTTTGGGTACAGTCTCTGGACCTTCCTTCCAAAGTACCTCTGGGTAAAGTCACTATGCCCTCCCTCCGAGATACCTCTGGGTACAGTCACCAGTCCTTCCTTCGGAGGTACGTCTGGGTATAGTCACCAGGCCATCCTTTCGAGGTACCTCTGGGTACACACACCAGGCCTTTTTTCCGCGGTACCTCTGAGTACAGTCGCCAGGCATTCCTTCTGAGCTACCTCTGGGTACAGTCACGAGGTCTTTCTTCTGAGTTAGCTCTGGGTACAGTCACCAGGCCTTGCTTCCGAGGTACCTCTGACTACAGTCACCAGGCCTTTCTTCCGAGGTACGTCTGGGTACAGTCTCCAGGCCTTCCTTCCGAAGTACCTGTTGGTACTGTCATCAGGACTAGTTTCCGAGGTACCTCTGGGTACACTCACCAGGCCGTTTTGCGAGGTACCTCTGGTTACAGTCTCCAGTCGTTCCTTCTGAGGTACCTCTGGGTACAGTCACCAGGCGTTCCTTCAGAGGTACCTCTGGGTACAGTGAAAGGCCTTCCTTCTGAGGTACCTCTGGGTACAGTCACCAGGCCTTCCTTACGAGTTACCTCTGGGTACAGTCACCAGGCCTTCCTTCTGAGATACACCTGGGTACAGTCACCAGGCCTTCCGTCTGCGGTACCTCCGAGTACTGTCACCAGGCCTTCCTTCCCAGGTACTTCTAAGTACCGTCACCAAGCATTTCTTTCGAGGTACCTCTGGGTACGGTCACCAGGCCTTCCTTCCGAGGCACTTCTGAGTTAAGCCACCAGACTTTCCTTCCGAAGTACCTCTGGGTACAATCACCAGGCGCTCCTTCTGAGTTAGCTCTGGGTACAGTCACTAGGCCTTCCTTCCGAGGTACCACTGGGTACAGTCACCAGGCCTTTCTTCCGAGGTGCGTCTGTGTACAGTCCCCAGGCCTTCCTTCCGAGGTACCCCTGGGTACAGTCACCAGGCCTTCCTTCCGAGGTACCTCTGACTACAGTCACCAGGCCTTTCTTCAGAGGTACGTCTGGGTACAGTCTCCAGGCCTTCCTTCCGAAGTACCTGTGGGTACAGTCATCAGGAATAGTTTCTGAGGTACCTCTGGGTACACTCACCAGGCCGTTCTTACGAGGTACCTCTGGTTACAGTCTCCAGTCGTTCCTTCTGAGGTACCTATGGGTACAATCACCAGGCGTTCCTTCAGGGGTACCTCTGGGTACAGTCAAAGGCCTTCCTTCTGGGGTCGCTCTGGGTACACTCACTCTGCCTTCTTTCTCAGTTCCCTCTGGGTACAGTCAACGGCCTTCCTTCTGAGGTACCTCTGGGTACAGCACCCGGGCTTATTTCTGAGGTCCCTCTGGGTACAGTCACCAGGCCTTCCTTCCGAGGTACCTCTAGGTACAATCACCAGGCCTTCCTTCTGAGGTACCTCTGGGTACAGTCACGAGGTCTTTCTTCTGAGTTAGCTCTGGGTACAGTCACCAGGCCTTTCTTCCGAGGTACTTCTGTGTACAGTCACCAGGCCTTCCTTCCGACGTACCTCTGGGTACAGTCACCAGGCCTTCCTTCCGAGGTACCTCTGAGTACAGTCACCCGGCCTTTCTGAAGGGGTACGTCTGGGTAGAGTCATCAGGCCTTCCTTCTGAGGTACTTCTCGGAACAGTCAGCAGGCCTTTCTTCCGAGGTACCTCTGGCTGCAGTCACCTGGCTTTCCTTGGGAGATACCCTGGGTACAGTCACCACGCCTCTTTCGGAGTTACCTCTAGGTACATTCACCAGGCCTTCCTTCCGAGGTACCCCTGGGTACAGTCACCAGGCCTTCCTTCTCCGGTAGGTCTGGGTACAGTCACGAGGTATTTCTTCTGAGGTACCTCTGAGGACAGTCACCAGGCCTTCCTTTCCAGGTACCTCTGGGTACAGACAGCAGGGCTTCCTTCCGAGGTACCTCTGGGTAGTGTCATCAGGCATTTCTTCCCAGGTATCTCTGGGTACAGTCACCAGGCCTTCCTTCCGAGGTACCTCTGGGTACAGTCACCAAGCCTTCCTTCTCAGGTACCTCTGGGTACAGTCACGAGGTGTTTCTTCTGAGGTACCTCTGAGTACAGTCACCAGGACTTCCTTCCAGGTACCTCTGGGTACAGTCAGCAGGGCTTCTTTCCGAGGTACCTCTGGGTAGTGTCATCAGGCATTTCTTCCCAGGTACCCCTAGGTACAGTCACCAGGCCTTCCTTCCGAGGTACCTCTGACTACAGTCACCAGGCCTTTCTTCCGAGGTACGTCTGGGTAGAGTCTCCAGGCCTTCCTTCCGAAGTACCTATTGGTACTGTCATCAGGACTAGTTTCCGAGGTACCTCTGGGTACACTCACCAGGCCGTTTTGCGAGGTACCTCTGGTTACAGTCTCCAGTCGTTCCTTCTGAGGTACCTCTGGGTACAGTCACCAGGCGTTCCTTCAGAGGTACCTCTGGGTACAGTGAAAGGCCTTCCTTCTGAGGTACCTCTGGGTACAGTCACCCTGCCTTTTTTCTCAGTTCCCTCTGGGTACAGTCAGCAGGCCTTTCTTCCGAGGTCCCTCTGGGTACAGTCAACGGCCTTCCTTCTGAGGTACCTCTGGGTACAGCACCCGGGCTTATTTCTGAGGTCCCTCTGGGTATAGTCACCAGGCCTTTCTTAGGAGGTACCTCTGGGTACAGTCACCGCCCTTCCTTCTGAGGTACCTCTGGGTACAGTCACCCGGGATTATTTCTGAGGTCCCTCTAGGTACAGTCACCAGGCTTTTCTTCCGATCTACCTCTGGGTACAGTCACCAGACCTTCCCTCTGAGGTACCTTTGGATACAGTCACCAGCCCTTGTTTCCGAGGTAAGTCTGTGTACCCTCACCAGACCTTTCTTACGACGTACCTGCGGGTACAGTCACCAGGCTTTCCTTCTGAGTACGTACGGGTAGAGTCAACAGGCCTTCCTTCAGAGGTATCTCTGGGTACAGTCACACGGCCTTCTTTCTGAGGTCCCTCTGGGAACAGTCTCTAGGCCTTCCTTCTGCGGTACCTCCGAGTACTGTCACCAGGCCTTCATTCCCAGGTCCTTCTAAGTACCGTCACCAAGCATTTCTTTCGAGGTACCTCTGGGTACGGTCACCAGGCCTTCCTTCCGAGGCACTTCTGAGTTAAGCCACCAGGCTTTCCTTCCGAAATACCTCTGGGTACAATCACCAGGCCCTCCTTCTGAGTTAGCTCTGGGTACAGTCACTAGGCCTTCCTTCCGAGGTACCTCTGGGTACAGTCACCAGGGCTTTCTTCCGAGGTGCTTCTGTGTACAGTCGCCAGGCCTTCCTTCCCAGCTACCCCTGGGTACAGTCACCAGGCCTTCCTTCCGAGGTACCTCTGACTACAGTCACCAGGCCTTTCTTCCGAGGTACGTCTGGGTACAGTCTCCAGGCCTTCCTTCCGAAGTACCTGTGGGTACAGTCATCAGGACTAGTTTCCGAGGTACCTCTGGGTACACTCACCAGGCCGTTCTTACGAGGTACCTCTGGTTACAGTCTCCAGTTGTTCCTTCTGAGGTGCCTATGGGTACAATCACCAGGCGTTCCTTCAGGGGTACCTCTGGGTACAGTCAAAGGCCTTCCTTCTGAGGTCCCTCTGGGTACAGTCACTCTGCCTTCTTTCTCAGTTCCCTCTGGGTACAGTCAGCAGGCCTTTCTTCCGAGGTCCCTCTGGGTACAGTCAACGGCCTTCCTTCTGAGGTACCTCTGGGTACAGCACCCGGGCTTATTTCTGAGGTCCCTCTGGGTACAGTCACCAGGCCTTCCTTCCGAGGTACCTCTAGGTACAATCACCAGGCCTTCCTTCTGAGGTACCTCTGGGTACAGTCACGAGGTCTTTCTTCTGAGTTAGCTCTGGGTACAGTCACCAGGCCTTTCTTCCGAGGTACTTCTGTGTACAGTCACCAGGCCTTCCTTTCGGAGGTATCTCTAGGAACAATCACCAGGCCTTCCTTCTGAGGTACCTCTGGGTACAGTCACCAGGGATTCCTCCCGAGGTACCTCTGTTTAGAGTCACCAGGCATTTCTTCCGAGTTACCTCTGGGTACAGTCACCAGGCCTTCCTTCGGAGGTAACTCTGGCTACAGTCAGCAGGCCTTCCTTCCGAGGTACCTCTGGTTACAGTCACCAGGCTTTCCTTGGGAGTTACCCTGGGTACAGTCACCACTCCTTTCTTCCGAGTTATCTCTAGGTACAGTCACCAGGCCTTCCTTCCGACGTACCTCTGGGTACAGTCACCAGGCCTTCCTTCCGAGGTACCTCTGAGTACAGTCACCCGGCCTTTTTGAAGGGGTACGTCTGGGTAGAGTCATCAGGCCTTCCTTCTGAGGTACTTCTCGGAACAGTCAGCAGGCCTTTCTTCCGAGGTACCTCTGGCTGCAGTCACCTGGCTTTCCTTGGGAGATACCCTGGGTAGAGTCACCACGCCTCTTTCGGAGTTACCTCTAGGTACAGTCACCAGGCCTTCCTTCCGAGGTACCTCTGGGTACAGTCACCTGGCCTTCCTTCCGAGGTCCCTCTGGGTAGAGTCAGCAGGCCTTCCTTCCGAGGTACCTCTGAGTACAGTCATACGGCCTTTATTAAGGGATACGTTTGGGTAGAGTCATCAGGCTTTCCTTCTGAGGAACTTCTCGTTACAGTCACCAGGCCTTCCTCGCGAGGTAACTCTGGTTACAGTCACCAGGCTTTCCGTGGGAATTACCCTGGGTACTCTCACCACGCCTTTCCTACGAGTTACCTCTTGGTACAGTCACCAGGCCTTGCTTCTGAGGTACATCTGGGTACAGTCACCAGGCCTTTCTTACGAGGTACCTCTGGGTACAGTCACCAGGCATTCCTTCAGAATTAGCTCTGGGTACAGTGACCAGGCCTTCCTTCCGAGGTACCTCTGGGTACAGTCACCAGGCCTTCCTTCTCAGGTACCTCTGGGTACAGTCACGAGGTATTTCTTCTGAGGTACCTCTGAGTGCAGTCACCAGGACTTCCTTCCAGGTACCTCTGGGTACAGTCACCGCCCTTCCTTCTGAGGTACCTCTGGGTACAGTCACCCGGGATTATTTCTGATGTCCCTCTAGGTACAGTCACCAGGCTTTTCTTCCGATCTACCTCTGGGTACAGTCACCAGACCTTCCCTCTGAGGTACCTTTGGATACAGTCACCAGCCCTTGTTTCCGAGGTAAGTCTGTGTACCCTCACCAGACCTTTCTTACGACGTACCTGCGGGTACAGTCACCAGGCTTTCCTTCTGAGTACGTACGGGTAGAGTCAACAGGCCTTCCTTCAGAGGTATCTCTGGGTACAGTCACACGGCCTTCTTTCTGAGGTCCCTCTGGGAACAGTCTCTAGGCCTTTCTTCTGAGGTACCTCTGGGTACAGTCACCAGGCCTTTCTCACGAAGTAACTCTGGGTACAGTCACCAGGCATTCCTTCAGAGTTAGCTCTGGGTACAGTGACCAGGCCTTCCTTCCGAGGTACCTCTGAGTACAGTCATCATGCCTTCCTTCTGAGGTACCACTGGGTACAGTCACGAGGTTTTTCTTCTGGGGTACCTCTGAGTACAGTCACCAGGCCTTTCTTCGGAGGTACGTCTGGGTAGTCACCAGGCCTTCCTTCCAAGGTACCTCTAGGTAGAGTTACCAGGCCTTCCTTCCGAGGTAGCTCTGGGTACACTCACCAGGCCTTTTTTCCACGGTACCTCTGAGTTCAGTCACCAGGCATTCCTTCTGAGGTACCTCTGGGTACAGTCACCAGGTCTTGCTTCTGAGATACCTCTGGGTACAGTCACCGGGCCTTCCTTCCGAGGTACCTTTGGGTACAGTCTCTGGACCTTCCTTCCGAGGTACCTCTGGGTAAAGTCACTATGCCCTCCCTCCGAGATACCTCTGGGTACAGTCACCAGTCCTTCCTTCGGAGGTACCTCTGGGTATAGTCACCAGGCCATCCTTCCGAGGTACCTCTGGGTACACTCACCAGGCCTTTTTTCCGCGGTACCTCTGAGTACAGTCACCAGGCATTCCTTCTCAGGTACCTCTGGGTACAGTCACCAGGCCTTCCTTCTGAGATACCCCTGGGTACAGTCACCAGGCCTTCCTTCTGCGGTACCTCCGAGTACTGTCACCAGGCCTTCCTTCCCAGGTACTTCTAAGTACCGTCACCAAGCATTTCTTTCGAGGTACCTCTGGGTACGGTCAACAGGCCTTCCTTCCGAGGCACTTCTGAGTTAAGCAACCAGGCTTTCCTTCCGAAGTACCTCTGGGTACAATCACCAGGCGCTCCTTCTGAGTTAGCTCTGGGTACAGCCACTAGGCCTTCCTTCAGAGGTACCTCTGGGTACACTCACCAGGCCTTTCTTCCGAGGTGCTTCTGTGTACAGTCGCCAGGCCTTCCTTCCAAGGTACCTCTGGGTAGAGTCACCAGACCTTCCTTCCGAGGTACCTCTGGGTACACTCACCAGGCCTTTTTTCCACGGTACCTCTGAGTACAGTCACCAGGCATTCCTTCTGAGGTACCTCTGGGTACAGTCACCAGGTCTTGCTTCTGAGATACCTCTGGGTACACTCACCGGGCCTTCCTTCCGAGGTACCTTTGGGTACAGTCTCTGGACCTTCCTTCCGAGGTACCTCTGGGTAAAGTCACTATGCCCTCCCTCCGAGATACCTCTGGGTACAGTCACCAGTCCTTCCTTCGGAGGTACCTCTGGGTATAGTCACCAGGCCATCCTTCCGAGGTACCTCTGGGTACACTCACCAGGCCTTTTCTCCGCGGTACCTCTGAGTACAGTCACCAGGCATTCCTTCTCAGGTACCTCTGGGTACAGTCGCCAGGCCTTCCTTCCCAGGTACCCCTGGGTACAGTCACCAGGCCTTCCTTCCGAGGTACCTCTGACTACAGTCACCAGGCCTTTCTTCCGAGGTACGTCTGGGTACAGTCTCCAGGCCTTCCTTCCGAAGTACCTGTGGGTACAGTCATCAGGACTAGTTTCCGAGGTACCTCTGGATACACTCACCAGGCCGTTCTTAAGAGGTACCTCTGGTTACAGTCTCCAGTCGTTCCTTCTGAGGTACCTATGGGTACAATCACCAGGCGTTCCTTCAGGGGTACCTCTGGGTACAGTCAAAGGCCTTCCTTCTGAGGTCCCTCTGGGTACAGTCACTCTGCCTTCTTTCTCAGTTCCCTCTGGGTACAGTCAGCAGGCCTTTCTTCCGAGGTCCCTCTGGGTACAGTCAACGGCCTTCCTTCTGAGGTACCTCTGGGTACAGCACCCGGGCTTATTTCTGAGGTCACTCTGGGTACAGTCACCAGGCCTTTCTTCCGAGGTACTTCTGTGTACAGTCACCAGGCCTTCCTTTCGGAGGTATCTCTAGGAACAATCACCAGGCCTTCCTTCCGAGGTACCCCTGGGTACAGTCACCAGGCCTTCCTTCTCAGGTACGTCTGGGTACAGTCACGAGGTATTTCTTCTGAGGTACCTCTGAGGACAGTCACCAGGCCTTCCTTTCCAGGTACCTCTGGGTACAGTCAGCAGGGCTTCCTTCCGAGGTACCTCTGGGTAGTGTCATCAGGCATTTCTTCCCAGGTATCTCTGGGTACAGTCACCAGGCCTTCCTTCCGAGGTACATCTGGGTACAGTAACCAGGCATTCCTTCTAAGGTATCCCTGGGTAAAGTCCCCAGGCCTTCCTTTCGAGGTACCTCTGAATACAGTCACCAGGACTTTCTTCCGAAGTGCGTCTGGGTAGAGTCACCAGGCCTTCCTTCCGAGGTACCTCTGGGTACAATCACCGGGCCTTCCTTTCCAGGTACCTCTGGGTACAGTCACCTGGCCTTCCTTCCGAGGTCCCTCTGGGTAGAGTCAGCAGGCCTTCCTTCCGAGGTACCTCTGAGTACAGTCATCCGGCCTTTATTAAGGGGTACGTTTGGGTAGAGTCATCAGGCTTTCCTTCTGAGGAACTTCTCGTTACACTCACCAGGCCTTCCTCCCGAGGTAACTCTGGTTACAGTCACCAGGCTTTCCGTGGGAATTACCCTGGGTACACTCACCACGCCTTTCCTACGAGTTACCTCTTGGTACAGTCACCAGGCCTTGCTTCTGAGGTACCTCTGGGTACAGTCACCAGGCCTTTCTTACGAGGTACCTCTGGGTACAGTCACCAGGCATTCCTTCAGAATTAGCTCTGGGTACAGTGACCAGGCCTTCCTTCCGAGGTACCTCTGGGTACAGTCACCAGGCCTTCCTTCTCAGGTACCTCTGGGTACAGTCACGAGGTATTTCTTCTGAGGTACCTCTGAGTACAGTCACCAGGACTTCCTTCCAGGTACCTCTGGGTACAGTCAGCAGGGCTTCTTTCCGAGGTACCTCTGGGTAGTGTCATCAGGCATTTCTTCCCAGGTACCTCTGGGTACAGTCACCAGGCCTTCCTTCCGAGGTACCTCTGACTACAGTCACCAGGCCTTTCTTCCGAGGTACGTCTGGGTAGAGTCTCCAGGCCTTCCTTCCGAAGTACCTGTGGGTACTGTCATCAGGACTAGTTTCCGAGGTACCTCTGGGTACACTCACCAGGCCGTTTTGCGAGGTACCTCTGGTTACAGTCTCCAGTCGTTCCTTCTGAGGTACCTCTGGGTACAGTCACCAGGCGTTCCTTCAGAGGTACCTCTGGGTACAGTGAAAGGCCTTCCTTCTGAGGTACCTCTGGGTACAGTCACCCTGCCTTTTTTCTCAGTTCCCTCTGGGTACAGTCAGCAGGCCTTTCTTCCGAGGTCCCTCTGGGTACAGTCAACGGCCTTCCTTCTGAGGTACCTCTGGGTACAGTCACCCGGGATTATTTCTGAGGTCCCTCTAGGTACAGTCACCAGGCTTTTCTTCCGATCTACCTCTGGGTACAGTCACCAGACCTTCCCTCTGAGGTACCTTTGGATACAGTCACCAGCCCTTGTTTCCGAGGTAAGTCTGTGTACCCTCACCAGACGTTTCTTACGACGTACCTGCGGGTACAGTCACCAGGCTTTCCTTCTGAGTACGTACGGGTAGAGTCAACAGGCCTTCCTTCAGAGGTATCTCTGGGTACAGTCACACGGCCTTCTTTCTGAGGTCCCTCTGGGAACAGTCTCTAGGCCTTTCTTCTGAGGTACCTCTGGGTACAGTCACCAGGCCTTTCTCACGAAGTAACTCTGGGTACAGTCACCAGGCATTCCTTCAGAGTTAGCTCTGGGTACAGTGACCAGGCCTTCCTTCCGAGGTACCTCTGAGTACAGTCATCATGCCTTCCTTCTGAGGTACCACTGGGTACAGTCACGAGGTTTTTCTTCTGGGGTACCTCTGAGTACAGTCACCAGGCCTTTCTTCGGAGGTACGTCTGGGTAGTCACCAGGCCTTCCTTCCAAGGTACCTCTGGGTAGAGTCACCAGGCCTTCCTTCCGAGGTACCTCTGGGTACACTCACCAGGCCTTTTTTCCGCGGTACCTCTGAGTACAGTCACCAGGCATTCCTTCTGAGGTACCTCTGGGTACAGTCACCAGGTCTTGCTTCTGAGATACCTCTGGGTACAGTCACCGGGCCTTCCTTCCGAGGTACCTTTGGGTACAGTCTCTGGACCTTCCTTCCGAGGTACCTCTGGGTAAAGTCACTATGCCCTCCCTCCGAGATACCTCTGGGTACAGTCACCAGTCCTTCCTTCGGAGGTACCTCTGGGTATAGTCACCAGGCCATCCTTCCGAGGTACCTCTGGGTACACTCACCAGGCCTTTTTTCCGCGGTACCTCTGAGTACAGTCACCAGGCATTCCTTCTCAGGTACCTCTGGGTACAGTCACCAGGCCTTCCTTCTGAGATACCCCTGGGTACAGTCACCAGGCCTTCCTTCTGCGGTACCTCCGAGTACTGTCACCAGGCCTTCCTTCCCAGGTACTTCTAAGTACCGTCACCAAGCATTTCTTTCGAGGTACCTCTGGGTACGGTCAACAGGCCTTCCTTCCGAGGCACTTCTGAGTTAAGCCACCAGGCTTTCCTTCCGAAGTACCTCTGGGTACAATCACCAGGCGCTCCTTCTGAGTTAGCTCTGGGTACAGCCACAAGGCCTTCCTTCAGAGGTACCTCCGGGTACACTCACCAGGCCTTTCTTCCGAGGTGCTTCTGTGTACAGTCGCCAGGCCTTCCTTCCAAGGTACCTCTGGGTAGAGTCACCAGACCTTCCTTCCGAGGTACCTCTGGGTACACTCACCAGGCCTTTTTTCCACGGTACCTCTGAGTACAGTCACCAGGCATTCCTTCTGAGGTACCTCTGGGTACAGTCACCAGGTCTTGCTTCTGAGATACCTCTGGGTACACTCACCGGGCCTTCCTTCCGAGGTACCTTTGGGTACAGTCTCTGGACCTTCCTTCCGAGGTACCTCTGGGTAAAGTCACTATGCCCTCCCTCCGAGATACCTCTGGGTACAGTCACCAGTCCTTCCTTCGGAGGTACCTCTGGGTATAGTCACCAGGCCATCCTTCCGAGGTACCTCTGGGTACACTCACCAGGCATTTTTTCCGCGGTACCTCTGAGTACAGTCACCAGGCATTCCTTCTCAGGTACCTCTGGGTACAGTCGCCAGGCCTTCCTTCCCAGGTACCCCTGGGTACAGTCACCAGGCCTTCCTTCCGAGGTACCTCTGACTACAGTCACCAGGCCTTTCTTCCGAGGTACGTCTGGGTACAGTCTCCAGGCCTTCCTTCCGAAGTACCTGTGGGTACAGTCATCAGGACTAGTTTCCGAGGTACCTCTGGGTACACTCACCAGGCCGTTCTTAAGAGGTACCTCTGGTTACAGTCTCCAGTCGTTCCTTCTGAGGTACGTATGGGTACAGTCACCAGGCGTTCCTTCAGAGGTACCTCTGGGTACAGTGAAAGGCCTTCCTTCTGAGGTACCTCTGGGTACAGTCACCCTGCCTTTTTTCTCAGTTCCCTCTGGGTACAGTCAGCAGGCCTTTCTTCCGAGGTCCCTCTGGGTACAGTCAACGGCCTTCCTTCTGAGGTACCTCTGGGTACAGCACCCGGGCTTATTTCTGAGGTCCCTCTGGGTACAGTCACCAGGCCTTTCTTAGGAGGTACCTCTGGGTACAGTCACCGCCCTTCCTTCTGAGGTACCTCTGGGTACAGTCACCCGGGATTATTTCTGAGGTCCCTCTAGGTACAGTCACCAGGCTTTTCTTCCGATCTACCTCTGGGTACAGTCACCAGACCTTCCCTCTGAGGTACCTTTGGATACAGTCACCAGCCCTTGTTTCCGAGGTAAGTCTGTGTACCCTCACCAGACCTTTCTTACGACGTACCTGCGGGTACAGTCACCAGGCTTTCCTTCTGAGTACGTACGGGTAGAGTCAACAGGCCTTCCTTCAGAGGTATCTCTGGGTACAGTCACACGGCCTTCTTTCTGAGGTCCCTCTGGGAACAGTCTCTAGGCCTTTCTTCTGAGGTACCTCTGGGTACAGTCACCAGGCCTTTCTCACGAAGTAACTCTGGGTACAGTCACCAGGCATTCCTTCAGAGTTAGCTCTGGGTACAGTGACCAGGCCTTCCTTCCGAGGTACCTCTGAGTACAGTCACCCGGCCTTTCTGAAGGGCTACGTCTGGGTAGAGTCATCAGGCCTTCCTTCTGAGGTACTTCTCGGAACAGTCAGCAGGCCTTTCTTCCGAGGTACCTCTGGCTGCAGTCACCTGGCTTTCCTTGGGAGATACCCTGGGTACAGTCACCACGCCTCTTTCGGAGTTACCTCTAGGTACAGTCACCAGGCCTTCGTTCCGAGGTACCCCTGGGTACAGTCACCAGGCCTTCCTTCTCAGGTACGTCTGGGTAGAGTCACGAGGTATTTCTTCTGAGGTACCTCTGAGGACAGTCACCAGGCCTTCCTTTCCAGGTACCTCTGGGTACAGTCAGCAGGGCTTCCTTCCGAGGTACCTCTGGGTAGTGTCATCAGGCATTTCTTCCCAGGTATCTCTGGGTACAGTCACCAGGCCTTCCTTCCGAGGTACATCTGGGTACAGTAACCAGGCATTCCTTCTAAGGTATCCCTGGGTAAAGTCCCCAGGCCTTCCTTCCGAGGTACCTCTGAATACAGTCACCAGGACTTTCTTCCGAAGTGCGTCTGGGTACAGTCACTAGGCCTTCCTTCCGAGGTACCTCTGGGTACAATCACCGGGCCTTCCTTTCCAGGTACCTCTGGGTACAGTCACCTGGCCTTCCTTCCGAGGTCCCTCTGGGTAGAGTCAGCAGGCCTTCCTTCCGAGGTACCTCTGAGTACAGTCATCCGGCCTTTATTAAGGGGTACGTTTGGGTAGAGTCATCAGGCTTTCCTTCTGAGGAACTTCTCGTTACAGTCACCAGGCCTTCCTCCCGAGGTAACTCTGGTTACAGTCACCAGGCTTTCCGTGGGAATTACCCTGGGTACACTCACCACGCCTTTCCTACGAGTTACCTCTTGGTACAGTCACCAGGCCTTGCTTCTGAGGTACCTCTGGGTACAGTCACCAGGCCTTTCTTACGAGGTACCTCTGGGTACAGTCAACAGGCATTCCTTCAGAATTAGCTCTGGGTACAGTGACCAGGCCTTCCTTCCGAGGTACCTCTGGGTACAGTCACCAGGCCTTCCTTCTCAGGTACCTCTGGGTACAGTCACGAGGTATTTCTTCTGAGGTACCTCTGAGTACAGTCACCAGGACTTTCTTTCCAGGTACCTCTGGGTACAGTCAGCAGGGCTTCTTTCCGAGGTACCTCTGGGTAGTGTCATCAGGCATTTCTTCCCAGGTACCTCTGGGTACAGTCACCAGGCCTTCCTTCCGAGGTACCTCTGACTACAGTCACCAGGCCTTTCTTCCGAGGTACGTCTGGGTACAGTCTCCAGGCCTTCCTTCCGAAGTACCTGTTGGTACTGTCATCAGGACTAGTTTCCGAGGTACCTCTGGGTACACTCACCAGGCCGTTTTGCGAGGTACCTCTGGTTACAGTCTCCAGTCGTTCCTTCTGAGGTACCTCTGGGTACAGTCACCAGGCGTTCCTTCAGAGGTACCTCTGGGTACAGTGAAAGGCCTTCCTTCTGAGGTACCTCTGGGTACAGTCACCCTGCCTTTTTTCTCAGTTCCCTCTGGGTACAGTCAGCAGGCCTTTCTTCCGAGGTCCCTCTGGGTACAGTCAACGGCCTTCCTTCTGAGGTACCTCTGGGTACAGCACCCGGGCTTATTTCTGAGGTCCCTCTGGGTACAGTCACCAGGCCTTTCTTAGGAGGTACCTCTGGGTACAGTCACCGCCCTTCCTTCTGAGGTACCTCTGGGTACAGTCACCCGGGATTATTTCTGAGGTCCCTCTAGGTACAGTCACCAGGCTTTTCTTCCGATCTACCTCTGGGTACAGTCACCAGACCTTCCCTCTGAGGTACCTTTGGATACAGTCACCAGCCCTTGTTTCCGAGGTAAGTCTGTGTACCCTCACCAGACCTTTCTTACGACGTACCTGCGGGTACAGTCACCAGGCTTTCCTTCTGAGTACGTACGGGTAGAGTCAACAGGCCTTCCTTCAGAGGTATCTCTGGGTACAGTCACACGGCCTTCTTTCTGAGGTCCCTCTGGGAACAGTCTCTAGGCCTTTCTTCTGAGGTACCTCTGGGTACAGTCACCAGGCCTTTCTCACGAAGTAACTCTGGGTACAGTCACCAGGCATTCCTTCAGAGTTAGCTCTGGGTACAGTGACCAGGCCTTCCTTCCGAGGTACCTCTGAGTACAGTCATCATGCCTTCCTTCTGAGGTACCACTGGGTACAGTCACGAGGTTTTCCTTCTGGGGTACCTCTGAGTACAGTCACCAGGCCTTTCTTCGGAGGTACGTCTGGGTAGTCACCAGGCCTTCCTTCCAAGGTACCTCTGGGTAGAGTCACCAGACCTTCCTTCCGAGGTACCTCTGGGTACACTCACCAGGCCTTTTTTCCACGGTACCTCTGAGTACAGTCACCAGGCATTCCTTCTGAGGTACCTCTGGGTACAGTCACCAGGTCTTGCTTCTGAGATACCTCTGGGTACAGTCCCCGGGCCTTTCTTCCGAGGTACCTTTGGGTACAGTCTCTGGACCTTCCTTCCGAGGTACCTCTGGGTAAAGTCACTATGCCCTCCCTCCGAGATACCTCTGGGTACAGTCACCAGTCCTTCCTTCGGAGGTACCTCTGGGTATAGTCACCAGGCCATCCTTCCGAGGTACCTCTGGGTACACTCACCAGGCCTTTTTTCCGCGGTACCTCTGAGTACAGTCACCAGGCATTCCTTCTCAGGTACCTCTGGGTACAGTCACCAGGCCTTCCTTACGAGTTACCTCTCGGTACAGTCACCAGGCCTTCCTTCTGAGATACCCCTGGGTACAGCCACCAGGCCTTCCTTCTGCGGTACCTCCGAGTACTGTCACCAGGCCTTCCTTCCCAGGTACTTCTAAGTACCGTCACCAAGCATTTCTTTCGAGGTACCTCTGGGTACGGTCACCAGGCCTTCCTTCCGAGGCACTTCTGAGTTAAGCCACCAGGCTTTCCTTCCGAAGTACCTCTGGGTACAATCACCAGGCGCTCCTTCTGAGTTAGCTCTGGGTACAGTCACTAGGCCTTCCTTCCGAGGTACCACTGGGTACAGTCACCAGGCATTTCTTCCGAGGTGCTTCTGTGTACAGTCGCCAGGCCTTCCTTCCCAGGTACCCCTGGGTACAGTCACCAGGCCTTCCTTCCGAGGTACCTCTGACTACAGTCACCAGGCCTTTCTTCCGAGGTACGTCTGGGTACAGTCTCCAGGCCTTCCTTCCGAAGTACCTGTGGGTACAGTCATCAGGACTAGTTTCCGAGGTACCTCTGGGTACACTCACCAGGCCGTTCTTACGAGGTACCTCTGGTTACAGTCTCCAGTCGTTCCTTCTGAGGTACCTATGGGTACAATCACCAGGCGTTCCTTCAGGGGTACCTCTGGGTACAGTCAAAGGCCTTCCTTCTGAGGTCCCTCTGGGTACAGTCACTCTGCCTTCTTTCTCAGTTCCCTCTGGGTACAGTCAGCAGGCCTTTCTTCCGAGGTCCCTCTGGGTACAGTCAACGGCCTTCCTTCTGAGGTACCTCTGGGTACAGCACCCGGGCTTATTTCTGAGGTCCCTCTGGGTACAGTCACCAGGCCTTCCTTCCGAGGTACCTCTAGGTACAATCACCAGGCCTTCCTTCTGAGGTACCTCTGGGTACAGTCACGAGGTCTTTCTTCTGAGTTAGCTCTGGGTACAGTCACCAGGCCTTTCTTCCGAGGTACTTCTGTGTACAGTCACCAGGCCTTCCTTTCGGAGGTATCTCTAGGAACAATCACCAGGCCTTCCTTCTGAGGTACCTCTGGGTACAGTCACCAGGGATTCCTCCCGAGGTACCTCTGTTTAGAGTCACCAGGCATTTCTTCCGAGTTACCTCTGGGTACAGTCACCAGGCCTTCCTTCGGAGGTAACTCTGGCTACAGTCAGCAGGCCTTCCTTCCGAGGTACCTCTGGTTACAGTCACCAGGCTTTCCTTGGGAGTTACCCTGGGTACAGTCACCACTCCTTTCTTCCGAGTTATCTCTAGGTACAGTCACCAGGCCTTCCTTCCGACGTACCTCTGGGTACAGTCACCAGGCCTTCCTTCCGAGGTACCTCTGAGTACAGTCACCCGGCCTTTCTGAAGGGGTACGTCTGGGTAGAGTCATCAGGCCTTCCTTCTGAGGTACTTCTCGGAACAGTCAGCAGGCCTTTCTTCCGAGGTACCTCTGGCTGCAGTCACCTGGCTTTCCTTGGGAGATACCCTGGGTACAGTCACCACGCCTCTTTCGGAGTTACCTCTAGGTACAGTCACCAGGCCTTCCTTCCGAGGTACCCCTGGGTACAGTCACCAGGCCTTCCTTCTCAGGTACGTCTGGGTACAGTCACGAGGTATTTCTTCTGAGGTACCTCTGAGGACAGTCACCAGGCCTTCCTTTCCAGGTTCCTCTGGGTACAGTCAGCAGGGCTTCCTTCCGAGGTACCTCTGGGTAGTGTCATCAGGCATTTCTTCCCAGGTATCTCTGGGTACAGTCACCAGGCCTTCCTTCCGAGGTACATCTGGGTAAAGTAACCAGGCATTCCTTCTAAGGTATCCCTGGGTAAAGTCCCCAGTCCTTCCTTCCGAGGTACCTCTGAGTACAGTCACCAGGACTTTCTTCCGAAGTGCGTCTGGGTACAGTCACCAGGCCTTCCTTCCGAGGTACCTCTGGGTACAATCACCGGGCCTTCCTTTCCAGGTACCTCTGGGTACAGTCACCTGGCCTTCCTTCCGAGGTCCCTCTGGGTAGAGTCAGCAGGCCTTCCTTCCGAGGTACCTCTGGGTACAATCACCGGGCCTTCCTTTCCAGGTACCTCTGGGTACAGTCACCTGGCCTTCCTTCCGAGGTTCCTCTGGGTAGAGTCAGCAGGCCTTCCTTCCGAGGTACCTCTGAGTACAGTCATCCGGCCTTTATTAAGGGGTACGTTTGGGTAGAGTCATCAGGCTTTCCTTCTGAGGAACTTCTCGTTACAGTCACCAGGCCTTCCTCCCGAGGTAACTCTGGTTACAGTCACCAGGCTTTCCGTGGGAATTACCCTGGGTACACTCACCACGCCTTTCCTACGAGTTACCTCTTGGTACAGTCACCAGGCCTTGCTTCTGAGGTACCTCTGGGTACAGTCACCAGGCCTTTCTTACGAGGTACCTCTGGGTGCAGTCACCAGGCATTCCTTCAGAATTAGCTCTGGGTACAGTGACCAGGCCTTCCTTCCGAGGTACCTCTGGGTACAGTCACCAAGCCTTCCTTCTCAGGTACCTCTGGGTACAGTCACGAGGTATTTCTTCTGAGGTACCTCTGAGTACAGTCACCAGGACTTCCTTTCCAGGTACCTCTGGGTACAGTCAGCAGGGCTTCTTTCCGAGATACCTCTGGGTAGTGTCATCAGGCATTTCTTCCCAGGTACCTCTGGGTACAGTCACCAGGCCTTCCTTCCGAGGTACCTCTGACTACAGTCACCAGGCCTTTCTTCCGAGGTACGTCTGGGTAGAGTCTCCAGGCCTTCCTTCCGAAGTACCTGTTGGTACTGTCATCAGGACTAGTTTCCGAGGTACCTCTGGGTACAGTCACCAGGCCGTTTTGCGAGGTACCTCTGGTTACAGTCTCCAGTCGTTCCTTCTGAGGTACCTCTGGGTACAGTCACCAGGCGTTCCTTCAGAGGTACCTCTGGGTACAGTGAAAGGCCTTCCTTCTGAGGTACCTCTGGGTACAGTCACCCTGCCTTTTTTCTCAGTTCCCTCTGGGTACAGTCAGCAGGCCTTTCTTCCGAGGTCCCTCTGGGTACAGTCAACGGCCTTCCTTCTGAGGTACCTCTGGGTACAGCACCCGGGCTTATTTCTGAGGTCCCTCTGGGTACAGTCACCAGGCCTTTCTTAGGAGGTACCTCTGGGTACAGTCACCGCCCTTCCTTCTGAGGTACCTCTGGGTACAGTCACCCGGGATTATTTCTGAGGTCCCTCTAGGTACAGTCACCAGGCTTTTCTTCCGATCTACCTCTGGGTACAGTCACCAGACCTTCCCTCTGAGGTACCTTTGGATACAGTCACCAGCCCTTGTTTCCGAGGTAAGTCTGTGTACCCTCACCAGACCTTTCTTACGACGTACCTGCGGGTACAGTCACCAGGCTTTCCTTCTGAGTACGTACGGGTAGAGTCAACAGGCCTTCCTTCAGAGGTATCTCTGGGTACAGTCACACGGCCTTCTTTCTGAGGTCCCTCTGGGAACAGTCTCTAGGCCTTTCTTCTGAGGTACCTCTGGGTACAGTCACCAGGCCTTTCTCACGAAGTAACTCTGGGTACAGTCACCAGGCATTCCTTCAGAGTTAGCTCTGGGTACAGTGACCAGGCCTTCCTTCCGAGGTACCTCTGAGTACAGTCACCCGGCCTTTCTGAAGGGGTACGTCTGGGTAGAGTCATCAGGCCTTCCTTCTCAGGTACGTCTGGGTACAGTCACGAGGTATTTCTTCTGAGGTACCTCTGAGGACAGTCACCAGGCCTTCCTTTCCAGGTACCTCTGGGTACAGTCAGCAGGGCTTCCTTCCGAGGTACCTCTGGGTAGTGTCATCAGGCATTTCTTCCCAGGTATCTCTGGGTACAGTCACCAGGCCTTCCTTCCGAGGTACATCTGGGTACAGTAACCAGGCATTCCTTCTAAGGTATCCCTGGGTAAAGTCCCCAGGCCTTCCTTCCGAGGTAGCTCTGAATACAGTCACCAGGACTTTCTTCCGAAGTGCGTCTGGGTACAGTCACCAGGCCTTCCTTCCGAGGTACCTCTGGGTACAATCACCGGGCCTTCCTTTCCAGGTACCTCTGGGTACAGTCACCTGGCCTTCCTTCCGAGGTCCCTCTGGGTAGAGTCAGCAGGCCTTCCTTCCGAGGTACCTCTGAGTACAGTCATCCGGCCTTTATTAAGGGGTACGTTTGGGTAGAGTCATCAGGCTTTTCTTCTGAGGAACTTATCGTTACAGTCACCAGGCCTTCCTCCCGAGGTAACTCTGGTTACAGTCACCAGGCTTTCCGTGGGAATTACCCTGGGTACACTCACCACGCCTCTCCTACGAGTTACCTCTTGGTACAGTCACCAGGCCTTGCTTCTGAGGTACCTCTGGGTACAGTCACCAGGCCTTTCTTACGAGGTACCTCTGGGTACAGTCACCAGGCATTCCTTCAGAATTAGCTCTGGGTACAGTCACCAGGCCTTCCTTCCGAGGTACCTCTGGGTACAGTCACCAGGCCTTCCTTCTCAGGTACCTCTGGGTACAGTCACGAGGTATTTCTTCTGAGGTACCTCTGAGTACAGTCACCAGGACTTCCTTTCCAGGTACCTCTGGGTACAGTCAGCAGGGCTTCTTTCCGAGGTACCTCTGGGTAGTGTCATCAGGCATTTCTTCCCAGGTACCTCTGGGTACAGTCACCAGGCCTTCCTTCCGAGGTACCTCTGACTACAGTCACCAGGCCTTTCTTCCGAGGTACGTCTGGGTAGAGTCTCCAGGCCTTCCTTCCGAAGTACCTGTTGGTACTGTCATCAGGACTAGTTTCCGAGGTACCTCTGGGTACACTCACCAGGCCGTTTTGCGAGGTACCTCTGGTTACAGTCTCCAGTCGTTCCTTCTGAGGTACCTCTGGGTACAGTCACCAGGCGTTCCTTCAGAGGTACCTCTGGGTACAGTGAAAGGCCTTCCTTCTGAGGTACCTCTGGGTACAGTCACCCTGCCTTTTTTCTCAGTTCCCTCTGGGTACAGTCAGCAGGCCTTTCTTCCGAGGTCCCTCTGGGTACAGTCAACGGCCTTCCTTCTGAGGTACCTCTGGGTACAGCACCCGGGCTTATTTCTGAGGTCCCTCTGGGTACAGTCACCAGGCCTTTCTTAGGAGGTACCTCTGGGTACAGTCACCCGGGATTATTTCTGAGGTCCCTCTAGGTACAGTCACCAGGCTTTTCTTCCGATCTACCTCTGGGTACAGTCACCAGACCTTCCCTCTGAGGTACCTTTGGATACAGTCACCAGCCCTTGTTTCCGAGGTAAGTCTGTGTACCCTCACCAGACCTTTCTTACGACGTACCTGCGGGTACAGTCACCAGGCTTTCCTTCTGAGGTACCTATGGGTAGAGTCAACAGGCCTTCCTTCAGAGGTATCTCCGGGTACAGTCACACGGCCTTCTTTCTGAGGTCCCTCTGGGAACAGTCTCTAGGCCTTTCTTCTGAGGTACCTCTGGGTACAGTCACCAGGCCGTTTTGCGAGGTACCTCTGGTTACAGTCTCCAGTCGTTCCTTCTGAGGTACCTCTGGGTACAGTCACCATGCGTTCCTTCAGAGGTACCTCTGTGTACAGTGAAAGGCCTTCCTTCTGAGGTACCTCTGGGTACAGTCACCCTGCCTTTTTTCTCAGTTCCCTCTGGGTACAGTCAGCAGGCCTTTCTTCCGAGGTCCCTCTGGGTACAGTCAACGGCCTTCCTTCTGAGGTACCTCTGGGTACAGCACCCGGGCTTATTTCTGAGGTCCCTCTGGGTACAGTCACCAGGCCTTTCTTAGGAGGTACCTCTGGGTACAGTCACCGCCCTTCCTTCTGAGGTACCTCTGGGTACAGTCACCCGGGATTATTTCTGAGGTCCCTCTAGGTACAGTCACCAGGCTTTTCTTCCGATCTACCTCTGGGTACAGTCACCAGACCTTCCCTCTGAGGTACCTTTGGATACAGTCACCAGCCCTTGTTTCCGAGGTAAGTCTGTGTACCCTCACCAGACCTTTCTTACGACGTACCTGCGGGTACAGTCACCAGGCTTTCCTTCTGAGTACGTACGGGTAGAGTCAACAGGCCTTCCTTCAGAGGTATCTCTGGGTACAGTCACACGGCCTTCTTTCTGAGGTCCCTCTGGGAACAGTCTCTAGGCCTTTCTTCTGAGGTACCTCTGGGTACAGTCACCAGGCCTTTCTCACGAAGTAACTCTGGGTACAGTCACCAGGCATTCCTTCAGAGTTAGCTCTGGGTACAGTGACCAGGCCTTCCTTCCGAGGTACCTCTGAGTACAGTCATCATGCCTTCCTTCTGAGGTACCACTGGGTACAGTCACGAGGTTTTTCTTCTGGGGTACCTCTGAGTACAGTCACCAGGCCTTTCTTCGGAGGTACGTCTGGGTAGTCACCAGGCCTTCCTTCCAAGGTACCTCTGGGTAGAGTCACCAGACCTTCCTTCCGAGGTACCTCTGGGTACACTCACCAGGCCTTTTTTCCACGGTACCTCTGAGTACAGTCACCAGGCATTCCTTCTGAGGTACCTCTGGGTACAGTCACCAGGTCTTGCTTCTGAGATACCTCTGGGTACAGTCACCGGGCCTTTCTTCCGAGGTACCTTTGGGTACAGTCTCTGGACCTTCCTTCCGAGGTACCTCTGGGTAAAGTCACTATGCCCTCCCTCCGAGATACCTCTGGGTACAGTCACCAGTCCTTCCTTCGGAGGTACCTCTGGGTATAGTCACCAGGCCATCTTTCCGAGGTACCTCTGGGTACACTCACCAGGCCTTTTTTCCGCGGTACGTCTGAGTACAGTCACCAGGCATTCCTTCTCAGGTACCTCTGGGTACAGTCACCAGGCCTTCCTTACGAGTTACCTCTGGGTACAGTCACCAGGCCTTCCTTCTGAGATACCCCTGGGTACAGTCACCAGGCCTTCCTTCTGCGGTACCTCCGAGTACTGTCACCAGTCCTTCCTTCCAAGGTACTTCTAAGTACCGTCACCAAGCATTTCTTTCGAGGTACCTCTGGGTACGGTCACCAGGCCTTCCTTCCGAGGCACTTCTGAGTTAAGCCACCAGGCTTTCCTTCCCAAGTACCTCTGGGTACAATCACCAGGCGCTCCTTCTGAGTTAGCTCTGGGTACAGTCACTAGGCCTTCCTTCCGAGGTACCACTGGGTACAGTCACCAGGCCTTTCTTCCGAGGTGCTTCTGTGTACAGTCGCCAGGCCTTCCTTCCCAGGTACCCCTGGGTACAGTCACCAGGCCTTCCTTCCGAGGTACCTCTGACTACAGTCACCAGGCCTTTCTTCCGAGGTACGTCTGGGTACAGTCTCCAGGCCTTCCTTCCGAAGTACCTGTGGGTACAGTCATCAGGACTAGTTTCCGAGGTACCTCTGGATACACTCACCAGGCCGTTCTTAAGAGGTACCTCTGGTTACAGTCTCCAGTCGTTCCTTCTGAGGTACCTATGGGTACAATCACCAGGCGTTCCTTCAGGGGTACCTCTGGGTACAGTCAAAGGCCTTCCTTCTGAGGTCCCTCTGGGTACAGTCACTCTGCCTTCTTTCTCAGTTCCCTCTGGGTACAGTCAGCAGGCCTTTCTTCCGAGGTCCCTCTGGGTACAGTCAACGGCCTTCCTTCTGAGGTACCTCTGGGTACAGCACCCGGGCTTATTTCTGAGGTCCCTCTGGGTACAGTCACCAGGCCTTCCTTCCGAGGTACCTCTAGGTACAATCACCAGGCCTTCCTTCTGAGGTAACTCTCGGTACAGTCACGAGGTCTTTCTTCTGAGTTAGCTCTGGGACAGTCACCAGGCCTTTCTTCCGAGGTACTTCTGTGTACAGTCACCAGGCCTTCCTTTCGGAGGTATCTCTAGGAACAATCACCAGGCCTTCCTTCTTAGGTACCTCTGGGTACAGTCACCAGGGATTCCTCCCGAGGTACCTCTGTTTAGAGTCACCAGGCATTTCTTCCGAGTTACCTCTGGGTACAGTCACCAGGCCTTCCTTCGGAGGTAACTCTGGCTACAGTCAGCAGGCCTTCCTTCCGAGGTACCTCTGGTTACAGTCACCAGGCTTTCCTTGGGAGTTACCCTGGGTACAGTCACCACTCCTTTCTTCCGAGTTATCTCTAGGTACAGTCACCAGGCCTTCCTTCCGACGTACCTCTGGGTACAGTCACCAGGCCTTCCTTCCGAGGTACCTCTGAGTACAGTCACCCGGTCTTTCTGAAGGCGTACGTCTGGGTAGAGTCATCGGGCCTTCCTTCTGAGGTGCTTCTCGGAACAGTCAGCAGGCCTTTCTTCCGAGGTACCTCTGGCTGCAGTCACCTGGCTTTCCTTGGGAGATACCCTGGGTACAGTCACCACGCCTCTTTCGGAGTTACCTCTAGGTACAGTCACCAGGCCTTCGTTCCGAGGTACCCCTGGGTACAGTCACCAGGCCTTCCTTCTCAGGTACGTCTGGGTACAGTCACGAGGTATTTCTTCTGAGGTACCTCTGAGGACAGTCACCAGGCCTTCCTTTCCAGGTACCTCTGGGTACAGTCAGCAGGGCTTCCTTCCGAGGTACCTCTGGGTAGTGTCATCAGGCATTTCTTCCCAGGTATCTCTGGGTACAGTCACCAGGCCTTCCTTCCGAGGTACATCTGGGTACAGTAACCAGGCATTCCTTCTAAGGTATCCCTGGGTAAAGTCCCCAGGCCTTCCTTCCGAGGTAGCTCTGAATACAGTCACCAGGACTTTCTTCCGAAGTGCGTCTGGGTACAGTCACCAGGCCTTCCTTCCGAGGTACCTCTGGGTACAATCACCGGGCCTTCCTTTCCAGGTACCTCTGGGTACAGTCACCTGGCCTTCCTTCCGAGGTCCCTCTGGGTAGAGTCAGCAGGCCTTCCTTCCGAGGTACCTCTGAGTACAGTCATCCGGCCTTTATTAAGGGGTACGTTTTGGTAGAGTCATCAGGCTTTTCTTCTGAGGAACTTCTCGTTACAGTCACCAGGCCTTCCTCCCGAGGTAACTCTGGTTACAGTCACCAGGCTTTCCGTGGGAATTACCCTGGGTACACTCACCACGCCTTTCCTACGAGTTACCTCTTGGTACAGTCACCAGGCCTTGCTTCTGAGGTACCTCTGGGTACAGTCACCAGGCCTTTCTTACGAGGTACCTCTGGGTACAGTCACCAGGCATTCCTTCAGAATTAGCTCTGGGTACAGTGACCAGGCCTTCCTTCCAAGGTACCTCTGGGTACAGTCACCAGGCCTTCCTTCTCAGGTACCTCTGGGTACAGTCACGAGGTATTTCTTCTGAGGTACCTCTGAGTACAGTCACCAGGACTTCCTTTCCAGGTACCTCTGGGTACAGTCAGCAGGGCTTCTTTCCGAGGTACCTCTGGGTAGTGTCATCAGGCATTTCTTCCCAGGTACCTCTGGGTACAGTCACCAGGCCTTCCTTCCGAGGTACCTCTGACTACAGTCACCAGGCCTTTCTTCCGAGGTACGTCTGGGTAGAGTCTCCAGGCCTTCCTTCCGAAGTACCTGTTGGTACTGTCATCAGGACTAGTTTCCGAGGTACCTCTGGGTACACTCACCAGGCCGTTTTGCGAGGTACCTCTGGTTACAGTCTCCAGTCGTTCCTTCTGAGGTACCTCTGGGTACAGTCACCAGGCGTTCCTTCAGAGGTACCTCTGGGTACAGTGAAAGGCCTTCCTTCTGAGGTACCTCTGGGTACAGTCACCCTGCCTTTTTTCTCAGTTCCCTCTGGGTACAGTCAGCAGGCCTTTCTTCCGAGGTCCCTCTGGGTACAGTCAACGGCCTTCCTTCTGAGGTACCTCTGGGTACAGCACCCGGGCTTATTTCTGAGGTCCCTCTGGGTACAGTCACCAGGCCTTTCTTAGGAGGTACCTCTGGGTACAGTCATCGCCCTTCCTTCTGAGGTACCTCTGGGTACAGTCACCCGGGATTATTTCTGAGGTCCCTCTAGGTACAGTCACCAGGCTTTTCTTCCGATCTACCTCTGGGTACAGTCACCAGACCTTCCCTCTGAGGTACCTTTGGATACAGTCACCAGCCCTTGTTTCCGAGGTAAGTCTGTGTACCCTCACCAGACCTTTCTTACGACGTACCTGCGGGTACAGTCACCAGGCTTTCCTTCTGAGTACGTACGGGTAGAGTCAACAGGCCTTCCTTCAGAGGTATCTCTGGGTACAGTCACACGGCCTTCTTTCTGAGGTCCCTCTGGGAACAGTCTCTAGGCCTTTCTTCTGAGGTACCTCTGGGTACAGTCACCAGGCCTTTCTCACGAAGTAACTCTGGGTACAGTCACCAGGCATTCCTTCAGAGTTAGCTCTGGGTACAGTGACCAGGCCTTCCTTCCGAGGTACCTCTGAGTACAGTCATCATGCCTTCCTTCTGAGGTACCACTGGGTACAGTCACGAGGTTTTCCTTCTGGGGTACCTCTGAGTACAGTCACCAGGCCTTTCTTCGGAGGTACGTCTGGGTAGTCACCAGGCCTTCCTTCCAAGGTACCTCTGGGTAGAGTCACCAGACCTTCCTTCCGAGGTACCTCTGGGTACACTCACCAGGCCTTTTTTCCACGGTACCTCTGAGTACAGTCACCAGGCATTCCTTCTGAGGTACCTCTGGGTACAGTCACCAGGTCTTGCTTCTGAGATACCTCTGGGTACAGTCCCCGGGCCTTTCTTCCGAGGTACCTTTGGGTACAGTCTCTGCACCTTCCTTCCGAGGTACCTCTGGGTAAAGTCACTATGCCCTCCCTCCGAGATACCTCTGGGTACAGTCACCAGTCCTTCCTTCGGAGGTACCTCTGGGTATAGTCACCAGGCCATCCTTCCGAGGTACCTCTGGGTACACTCACCAGGCCTTTTTTCTGCGGTACGTCTGAGTACAGTCACCAGGCATTCCTTCTCAGGTACCTCTGGGTACAGTCACCAGGCCTTCCTTACGAGTTACCTCTGGGTACAGTCACCAGGCCTTCCTTCTGAGATACCCCTGGGTACAGTCACCAGGCCTTCCTTCTGCGGTACCTCCGAGTACTGTCACCAGTCCTTCCTTCCCAGGTACTTCTAAGTACCGTCACCAAGCATTTCTTTCGAGGTACCTCTGGGTATGGTCACCAGGCCTTCCTTCCGAGGCACTTCTGAGTTAAGCCACCAGGCTTTCCTTCCCAAGTACCTCTGGGTACAATCACCAGGCGCTCCTTCTGAGTTAGCTCTGGGTACAGTCACTAGGCCTTCCTTCCGAGGTACCACTGGGTACAGTCACCAGGCCTTTCTTCCGAGGTGCTTCTGTGTACAGTCGCCAGGCCTTCCTTCCCAGGTACCCCTGGGTACAGTCACCAGGCCTTCCTTCCGAGGTACCTCTGACTACAGTCACCAGGCCTTTCTTCCGAGGTACGTCTGGGTACAGTCTCCAGGCCTTCCTTCCGAAGTACCTGTGGGTACAGTCATCAGGACTAGTTTCCGAGGTACCTCTGGATACACTCACCAGGCCGTTCTTAAGAGGTACCTCTGGTTACAGTCTCCAGTCGTTCCTTCTGAGGTACCTATGGGTACAATCACCAGGCGTTCCTTCAGGGGTACCTCTGCGTACAGTCAAAGGCCTTCCTTCTGAGGTCCCTCTGGGTACAGTCACTCTGCCTTCTTTCTCAGTTCCCTCTGGGTACAGTCAGCAGGCCTTTCTTCCGAGGTCCCTCTGGGTACAGTCAACGGCCTTCCTTCTGAGGTACCTCTGGGTACAGCACCCGGGCTTATTTCTGAGGTCCCTCTGGGTACAGTCACCAGGCCTTCCTTCCGAGGTACCTCTAGGTACAATCACCAGGCCTTCCTTCTGAGGTAACTCTCGGTACAGTCACGAGGTCTTTCTTCTGAGTTAGCTCTGGGTACAGTCACCAGGCCTTTCTTCCGAGGTACTTCTGTGTACAGTCGCCAGGCCTTCCTTCCCAGGTACCCCTGGGTACAGTCACCAGGCCTTCCTTCCGAGGTACCTCTGACTACAGTCACCAGGCCTTTCTTCCGAGGTACGTCTGGGTACAGTCTCCAGGCCTTCCTTCCGAAGTACCTGTGGGTACAGTCATCAGGACTAGTTTCCGAGGTACCTCTGGATACACTCACCAGGCCGTTCTTAAGAGGTACCTCTGGTTACAGTCTCCAGTCGTTCCTTCTGAGGTACCTATGGGTACAATCACCAGGCGTTCCTTCAGGGGTACCTCTGGGTACAGTCAAAGGCCTTCCTTCTGAGGTCCCTCTGGGTACAGTCACTCTGCCTTCTTTCTCAGTTCCCTCTGGGTACAGTCAGCAGGCCTTTCTTCCGAGGTCCCTCTGGGTACAGTCAACGGCCTTCCTTCTGAGGTACCTCTGGGTACAGCACCCGGGCTTATTTCTGAGGTCCCTCTGGGTACAGTCACCAGGCCTTCCTTCCGAGGTACCTCTAGGTACAATCACCAGGCCTTCCTTCTGAGGTACCTCTGGGTACAGTCACGAGGTCTTTCTTCTGAGTTAGCTCTGGGTACAGTCACCAGGCCTTTCTTCCGAGGTACTTCTGTGTACAGTCACCAGGCCTTCCTTTCGGAGGTATCTCTAGGAACAATCACCAGGCCTTCCTTCTGAGGTACCTCTGGGTACAGTCACCAGGGATTCCTCCCGAGGTACCTCTGTTTAGAGTCACCAGGCATTTCTTCCGAGTTACCTCTGGGTACAGTCACCAGGCCTTCCTTCGGAGGTAACTCTGGCTACAGTCAGCAGGCCTTCCTTCCGAGGTACCTCTGGTTACAGTCACCAGGCTTTCCTTGGGAGTTACCCTGGGTACAGTCACCACTCCTTTCTTCCGAGTTATCTCTAGGTACAGTCACCAGGCCTTCCTTCCGACGTACCTCTGGGTACAGTCACCAGGCCTTCCTTCCGAGGTACCTCTGAGTACAGTCACCCGGTCTTTCTGAAGGCGTATGTCTGGGTAGAGTCATCAGGCCTTCCTTCTGAGGTGCTTCTCGGAACAGTCAGCAGGCCTTTCTTCCGAGGTACCTCTGGCTGCAGTCACCTGGCTTTCCTTGGGAGATACCCTGGGTACAGTCACCACGCCTCTTTCGGAGTTACCTCTAGGT
Organism: Loxodonta africana; assembly: GCF_030014295.1. Classification (NCBI taxonomy): domain Eukaryota; kingdom Metazoa; phylum Chordata; class Mammalia; order Proboscidea; family Elephantidae; genus Loxodonta; species Loxodonta africana. The sequence continues at coordinate 467,733 of NW_026975671.1, read as the reverse complement.
ACAGTCACCAGGCCTTCGTTCCGAGGTACCCCTGGGTACAGTCACCAGGCCTTCCTTCTCAGGTACGTCTGGGTACAGTCACGAGGTATTTCTTCTGAGGTACCTCTGAGGACAGTCACCAGGCCTTCCTTTCCAGGTACCTCTGGGTACAGTCAGCAGGGCTTCCTTCCGAGGTACCTCTGGGTAGTGTCATCAGGCATTTCTTCCCAGGTATCTCTGGGTACAGTCACCAGGCCTTCCTTCCGAGGTACATCTGGGTACAGTAACCAGGCATTCCTTCTAAGGTATCCCTGGGTAAAGTCCCCAGGCCTTCCTTCCGAGGTAGCTCTGAATACAGTCACCAGGACTTTCTTCCGAAGTGCGTCTGGGTACAGTCACCAGGCCTTCCTTCCGAGGTACCTCTGGGTACAATCACCGGGCCTTCCTTTCCAGGTACCTCTGGGTACAGTCACCTGGCCTTCCTTCCGAGGTCCCTCTGGGTAGAGTCAGCAGGCCTTCCTTCCGAGGTACCTCTGAGTACAGTCATCCGGCCTTTATTAAGGGGTACGTTTGGGTAGAGTCATCAGGCTTTTCTTCTGAGGAACTTCTCGTTACAGTCACCAGGCCTTCCTCCCGAGGTAACTCTGGTTACAGTCACCAGGCTTTCCGTGGGAATTACCCTGGGTACACTCACCACGCCTTTCCTACGAGTTACCTCTTGGTACAGTCACCAGGCCTTGCTTCTGAGGTACCTCTGGGTACAGTCACCAGGCCTTTCTTACGAGGTACCTCTGGGTACAGTCACCAGGCATTCCTTCAGAATTAGCTCTGGGTACAGTGACCAGGCCTTCCTTCCGAGGTACCTCTGGGTACAGTCACCAGGCCTTCCTTCTCAGGTACCTCTGGGTACAGTCACGAGGTATTTCTTCTGAGGTACCTCTGAGTACAGTCACCAGGACTTCCTTTCCAGGTACCTCTGGGTACAGTCAGCAGGGCTTCTTTCCGAGGTACCTCTGGGTAGTGTCATCAGGCATTTCTTCCCAGGTACCTCTGGGTACAGTCACCAGGCCTTCCTTCCGAGGTACCTCTGACTACAGTCACCAGGCCTTTCTTCCGAGGTACGTCTGGGTAGAGTCTCCAGGCCTTCCTTCCGAAGTACCTGTTGGTACTGTCATCAGGACTAGTTTCCGAGGTACCTCTGGGTACACTCACCAGGCCGTTTTGCGAGGTACATCTGGTTACAGTCTCCAGTCGTTCCTTCTGAGGTACCTCTGGGTACAGTCACCAGGCATTCCTTCAGAGGTACCTCTGGGTACAGTGAAAGGCCTTCCTTCTGAGGTACCTCTGGGTACAGTCACCCTGCCTTTTTTCTCAGTTCCCTCTGGGTACAGTCAGCAGGCCTTTCTTCCGAGGTCCCTCTGGGTACAGTCAACGGCCTTCCTTCTGAGGTACCTCTGGGTACAGCACCCGGGCTTATTTCTGAGGTCCCTCTGGGTACAGTCACCAGGCCTTTCTTAGGAGGTACCTCTGGGTACAGTCACCGCCCTTCCTTCTGAGGTACCTCTGGGTACAGTCACCCGGGATTATTTCTGAGGTCCCTCTAGGTACAGTCACCAGGCTTTTCTTCCGATCTACCTCTGGGTACAGTCACCAGACCTTCCCTCTGAGGTACCTTTGGATACAGTCACCAGCCCTTGTTTCCGAGGTAAGTCTGTGTACCCTCACCAGACCTTTCTTACGACGTACCTGCGGGTACAGTCTCCAGGCTTTCCTTCTGAGTACGTACGGGTAGAGTCAACAGGCCTTCCTTCAGAGGTATCTCTGGGTACAGTCACACGGCCTTCTTTCTGAGGTCCCTCTGGGAACAGTCTCTAGGCCTTTCTTCTGAGGTACCTCTGGGTACAGTCACCAGGCCTTTCTCACGAAGTAACTCTGGGTACAGTCACCAGGCATTCCTTCAGAGTTAGCTCTGGGTACAGTGACCAGGCCTTCCTTCCGAGGTACCTCTGAGTACAGTCATCATGCCTTCCTTCTGAGGTACCACTGGGTACAGTCACGAGGTTTTTCTTCTGGGGTACCTCTGAGTACAGTCACCAGGCCTTTCTTCGGAGGTACGTCTGGGTAGTCACCAGGCCTTCCTTCCAAGGTACCTCTGGGTAGAGTCACCAGACCTTCCTTCCGAGGTACCTCTGGGTACACTCACCAGGCCTTTTTTCCACGGTACCTCTGAGTACAGTCACCAGGCATTCCTTCTGAGGTACCTCTGGGTACAGTCACCAGGTCTTGCTTCTGAGATACCTCTGGGTACACTCACCGGGCCTTCCTTCCGAGGTACCTTTGGGTACAGTCTCTGGACCTTCCTATCGAGGTACCTCTGGGTAAAGTCACTATGCCCTCCCTCCGAGATACCTCTGAGTACAGTCACCAGTCCTTCCTTCGGAGGTACCTCTGGGTATAGTCACCAGGCCATCCTTCCGAGGTACCTCTGGGTACACTCACCAGGCCTTTTTTCCGCGGTACCTCTGAGTACAGTCACCAGGCATTCCTTCTCAGGTACCTCTGGGTACAGTCATCAGGCCTTCCTTCTGAGATACCCCTGGGTACAGTCACCAGGCCTTCCTTCTGCGGTACCTCCGAGTACTGTCACCAGTCCTTCCTTCCAAGGTACTTCTAAGTACCGTCACCAAGCATTTCTTTCGAGGTACCTCTGGGTACGGTCACCAGGCCTTCCTTCCGAGGCACTTCTGAGTTAAGCCACCAGGCTTTCCTTCCCAAGTACCTCTGGGTACAATCACCAGGCGCTCCTTCTGAGTTAGCTCTGGGTACAGTCACTAGGCCTTCCTTCCGAGGTACCACTGGGTACAGTCACCAGGCCTTTCTTCCGAGGTGCTTCTGTGTACAGTCGCCAGGCCTTCCTTCCCAGGTACCCCTGGGTACAGTCACCAGGCCTTCCTTCCGAGGTACCTCTGACTACAGTCACCAGGCCTTTCTTCCGAGGTACGTCTGGGTACAGTCTCCAGGCCTTCCTTCCGAAGTACCTGTGGGTACAGTCATCAGGACTAGTTTCCGAGGTACCTCTGGATACACTCACCAGGCCGTTCTTAAGAGGTACCTCTGGTTACAGTCTCCAGTCGTTCCTTCTGAGGTACCTATGGGTACAATCACCAGGCGTTCCTTCAGGGGTACCTCTGGGTACAGTCAAAGGCCTTCCTTCTGAGGTCCCTCTGGGTACAGTCACTCTGCCTTCTTTCTCAGTTCCCTCTGGGTACAGTCAGCAGGCCTTTCTTCCGAGGTCCCTCTGGGTACAGTCAACGGCCTTCCTTCTGAGGTACCTCTGGGTACAGCACCCGGGCTTATTTCTGAGGTCCCTCTGGGTACAGTCACCAGGCCTTCCTTCCGAGGTACCTCTAGGTACAATCACCAGGCCTTCCTTCTGAGGTACCTCTGGGTACAGTCACGAGGTCTTTCTTCTGAGTTAGCTCTGGGTACAGTCACCAGGCCTTTCTTCCGAGGTACTTCTGTGTACAGTCACCAGGCCTTCCTTTCGGAGGTATCTCTAGGAACAATCACCAGGCCTTCCTTCTGAGGTACCTCTGGGTACAGTCACCAGGGATTCCTCCCGAGGTACCTCTGTTTAGAGTCACCAGGCATTTCTTCCGAGTTACCTCTGGGTACAGTCACCAGGCCTTCCTTCGGAGGTAACTCTGGCTACAGTCAGCAGGCCTTCCTTCCGAGGTACCTCTGGTTACAGTCACCAGGCTTTCCTTGGGAGTTACCCTGGGTACAGTCACCACTCCTTTCTTCCGAGTTATCTCTAGGTACAGTCACCAGGCCTTCCTTCCGACGTACCTCTGGGTACAGTCACCAGGCCTTCCTTCCGAGGTACCTCTGAGTACAGTCACCCGGTCTTTCTGAAGGCGTATGTCTGGGTAGAGTCATCAGGCCTTCCTTCTGAGGTGCTTCTCGGAACAGTCAGCAGGCCTTTCTTCCGAGGTACCTCTGGCTGCAGTCACCTGGCTTTCCTTGGGAGATACCCTGGGTACAGTCACCACGGCTCTTTCGGAGTTACCTCTAGGTACAGTCACCAGGCCTTCGTTCCGAGGTACCCCTGGGTACAGTCACCAGGCCTTCCTTCTCAGGTACGTCTGGGTACAGTCACGAGGTATTTCTTCTGAGGTACCTCTGAGGACAGTCACCAGGCCTTCCTTTCCAGGTACCTCTGGGTACAGTCAGCAGGGCTTCCTTCCGAGGTACCTCTGGGTAGTGTCATCAGGCATTTCTTCCCAGGTATCTCTGGGTACAGTCACCAGGCCTTCCTTCCGAGGTACATCTGGGTACAGTAACCAGGCATTCCTTCTAAGGTATCCCTGGGTAAAGTCCCCAGGCCTTCCTTCCGAGGTAGCTCTGAATACAGTCACCAGGACTTTCTTCCGAAGTGCGTCTGGGTACAGTCACCAGGCCTTCCTTCCGAGGTACCTCTGGGTACAATCACCGGGCCTTCCTTTCCAGGTACCTCTGGGTACAGTCACCTGGCCTTCCTTCCGAGGTCCCTCTGGGTAGAGTCAGCAGGCCTTCCTTCCGAGGTACCTCTGAGTACAGTCATCCGGCCTTTATTAAGGGGTACGTTTGGGTAGAGTCATCAGGCTTTTCTTCTGAGGAACTTCTCGTTACAGTCACCAGGCCTTCCTCCCGAGGTAACTCTGGTTACAGTCACCAGGCTTTCCGTGGGAATTACCCTGGGTACACTCACCACGCCTTTCCTACGAGTTACCTCTTGGTACAGTCACCAGGCCTTGCTTCTGAGGTACCTCTGGGTACAGTCACCAGGCCTTTCTTACGAGGTACCTCTGGGTACAGTCACCAGGCATTCCTTCAGAATTAGCTCTGGGTACAGTGACCAGGCCTTCCTTCCGAGGTACCTCTGGGTACAGTCACCAGGCCTTCCTTCTCAGGTACCTCTGGGTACAGTCACGAGGTATTTCTTCTGAGGTACCTCTGAGTACAGTCACCAGGACTTCCTTTCCAGGTACCTCTGGGTACAGTCAGCAGGGCTTCTTTCCGAGGTACCTCTGGGTAGTGTCATCAGGCATTTCTTCCCAGGTACCTCTGGGTACAGTCACCAGGCCTTCCTTCCGAGGTACCTCTGACTACAGTCACCAGGCCTTTCTTCCGAGGTACGTCTGGGTAGAGTCTCCAGGCCTTCCTTCCGAAGTACCTGTTGGTACTGTCATCAGGACTAGTTTCCGAGGTACCTCTGGGTACACTCACCAGGCCGTTTTGCGAGATACCTCTGGTTACAGTCTCCAGTCGTTCCTTCTGAGGTACCTCTGGGTACAGTCACCAGGCGTTCCTTCAGAGGTACCTCTGGGTACAGTGAAAGGCCTTCCTTCTGAGGTACCTCTGGGTACAGTCACTCTGCCTTCTTTCTCAGTTCCCTCTGGGTACAGTCAGCAGGCCTTTCTTCCGAGGTCCCTCTGGGTACAGTCACTCTGCCTTCTTTCTCAGTTCCCTCTGGGTACAGTCAGCAGGCCTTTCTTCCGAGGTCCCTCTGGGTACAGTCAACGGCCTTCCTTCTGAGGTACCTCTGGGTACAGCACCCGGGCTTATTTCTGAGGTCCCTCTGGGTACAGTCACCAGGCCTTTCTTAGGAGGTACCTCTGGGTACAGTCACCGCCCTTCCTTCTGAGGTACCTCTGGGTACAGTCACCCGGGATTATTTCTGAGGTCCCTCTAGGTACAGTCACCAGGCTTTTCTTCCGATCTACCTCTGGGTACAGTCACCAGACCTTCCCTCTGAGGTACCTTTGGATACAGTCACCAGCCCTTGTTTCCGAGGTAAGTCTGTGTACCCTCACCAGACCTTTCTTACGACGTACCTGCGGGTACAGTCACCAGGCTTTCCTTCTGAGTACGTACGGGTAGAGTCAACAGGCCTTCCTTCAGAGGTATCTCTGGGTACAGTCACACGGCCTTCTTTCTGAGGTCCCTCTGGGAACAGTCTCTAGGCCTTTCTTCTGAGGTACCTCTGGGTACAGTCACCAGGCCTTTCTCACGAAGTAACTCTGGGTACAGTCACCAGGCATTCCTTCAGAGTTAGCTCTGGGTACAGTGACCAGGCCTTCCTTCCGAGGTACCTCTGAGTACAGTCATCATGCCTTCCTTCTGAGGTACCACTGGGTACAGTCACGAGGTTTTTCTTCTGGGGTACCTCTGAGTACAGTCACCAGGCCTTTCTTCGGAGGAACGTCTGGGTAGTCACCAGGCCTTCCTTCCAAGGTACCTCTGGGTAGAGTCACCAGACCTTCCTTCCGAGGTACCTCTGGGTACACTCACCAGGCCTTTTTTCCACGGTACCTCTGAGTACAGTCACCAGGCATTCCTTCTGAGGTACCTCTGGGTACAGTCACCAGGTCTTGCTTCTGAGATACCTCTGGGTACACTCACCGGGCCTTCCTTCCGAGGTACCTTTGGGTACAGTCTCTGGACCTTCCTATCGAGGTACCTCTGGGTAAAGTCACTATGCCCTCCCTCCGAGATACCTCTGGGTACAGTCACCAGTCCTTCCTTCGGAGGTACCTCTGGGTATAGTCACCAGGCCATCCTTCCGAGGTACCTCTGGGTACACTCACCAGGCCTTTTTTCCGCGGTACCTCTGAGTACAGTCACCAGGCATTCCTTCTCAGGTACCTCTGGGTACAGTCATCAGGCCTTCCTTCTGAGATACCCCTGGGTACAGTCACCAGGCCTTCCTTCTGCGGTACCTCCGAGTACTGTCACCAGTCCTTCCTTCCAAGGTACTTCTAAGTACCGTCACCAAGCATTTCTTTCGAGGTACCTCTGGGTACGGTCACCAGGCCTTCCTTCCGAGGCACTTCTGAGTTAAGCCACCAGGCTTTCCTTCCCAAGTACCTCTGGGTACAATCACCAGGCGCTCCTTCTGAGTTAGCTCTGGGTACAGTCACTAGGCCTTCCTTCCGAGGTACCACTGGGTACAGTCACCAGGCCTTTCTTCCGAGGTGCTTCTGTGTACAGTCGCCAGGCCTTCCTTCCCAGGTACCCCTGGGTACAGTCACCAGGCCTTCCTTCCGAGGTACCTCTGACTACAGTCACCAGGCCTTTCTTCCGAGGTACGTCTGGGTACAGTCTCCAGGCCTTCCTTCCGAAGTACCTGTGGGTACAGTCATCAGGACTAGTTTCCGAGGTACCTCTGGATACACTCACCAGGCCGTTCTTAAGAGGTACCTCTGGTTACAGTCTCCAGTCGTTCCTTCTGAGGTACCTATGGGTACAATCACCAGGCGTTCCTTCAGGGGTACCTCTGGGTACAGTCAAAGGCCTTCCTTCTGAGGTCCCTCTGGGTACAGTCACTCTGCCTTCTTTCTCAGTTCCCTCTGGGTACAGTCAGCAGGCCTTTCTTCCGAGGTCCCTCTGGGTACAGTCAACGGCCTTCCTTCTGAGGTACCTCTGGGTACAGCACCCGGGCTTATTTCTGAGGTCCCTCTGGGTACAGTCACCAGGCCTTCCTTCCGAGGTACCTCTAGGTACAATCACCAGGCCTTCCTTCTGAGGTACCTCTGGGTACAGTCACGAGGTCTTTCTTCTGAGTTAGCTCTGGGTACAGTCACCAGGCCTTTCTTCCGAGGTACTTCTGTGTACAGTCACCAGGCCTTCCTTTCGGAGGTATCTCTAGGAACAATCACCAGGCCTTCCTTCTGAGGTACCTCTGGGTACAGTCACCAGGGATTCCTCCCGAGGTACCTCTGTTTAGAGTCACCAGGCATTTCTTCCGAGTTACCTCTGGGTACAGTCACCAGGCCTTCCTTCGGAGGTAACTCTGGCTACAGTCAGCAGGCCTTCCTTCCGAGGTACCTCTGGTTACAGTCACCAGGCTTTCCTTGGGAGTTACCCTGGGTACAGTCACCACTCCTTTCTTCCGAGTTATCTCTAGGTACAGTCACCAGGCCTTCCTTCCGACGTACCTCTGGGTACAGTCACCAGGCCTTCCTTCCGAGGTACCTCTGAGTACAGTCACCCGGCCTTTCTGAAGGGGTACGTCTGGGTAGAGTCATCAGGCCTTCCTTCTGAGGTACTTCTCGGAACAGTCAGCAGGCCTTTCTTCCGAGGTACCTCTGGCTGCAGTCACCTGGCTTTCCTTGGGAGATACCCTGGGTACAGTCACCACGCCTCTTTCGGAGTTACCTCTAGGTACAGTCACCAGGCCTTCGTTCCGAGGTACCCCTGGGTACAGTCACCAGGCCTTCCTTCTCAGGTACGTCTGGGTACAGTCACGAGGTATTTCTTCTGAGGTACCTCTGAGGACAGTCACCAGGCCTTCCTTTCCAGGTACCTCTGGGTACAGTCAGCAGGGCTTCCTTCCGAGGTACCTCTGGGTAGTGTCATCAGGCATTTCTTCCCAGGTATCTCTGGGTACAGTCACCAGGCCTTCCTTCCGAGGTACATCTGGGTACAGTAACCAGGCATTCCTTCTAAGGTATCCCTGGGTAAAGTCCCCAGGCCTTCCTTCCGAGGTAGCTCTGAATACAGTCACCAGGACTTTCTTCCGAAGTGCGTCTGGGTACAGTCACCAGGCCTTCCTTCCGAGGTACCTCTGGGTACAATCACCGGGCCTTCCTTTCCAGGTACCTCTGGGTACAGTCACCTGGCCTTCCTTCCGAGGTCCCTCTGGGTACAGTCACCAGGCCTTCCTTCCGAGGTACCTCTGGGTACAATCACCGGGCCTTCCTTTCCAGGTACCTCTGGGTACAGTCACCTGGCCTTCCTTCCGAGGTCCCTCTGGGTAGAGTCAGCAGGCCTTCCTTCCGAGGTACCTCTGAGTACAGTCATCCGGCCTTTATTAAGGGGTACGCTTGGGTAGAGTCATCAGGCTTTTCTTCTGAGGAACTTCTCGTTACAGTCACCAGGCCTTCCTCCCGAGGTAACTCTGGTTACAGTCACCAGGCTTTCCGTGGGAATTACCCTGGGTACACTCACCACGCCTTTCCTACGAGTTACCTCTTGGTACAGTCACCAGGCCTTGCTTCTGAGGTACCTCTGGGTACAGTCACCAGGCCTTCCTTCCGAGGTACCTCTGAGTACAGTCACCCGGCCTTTCTTAAGGGGTACGTCTGGGTAGAGTCATCAGGCCTTCCTTCTGAGGTACTTCTCGGAACAGTCACCAGGCCTTTCTTCCGAGGTACCTCTGGCTGCAGTCACCTGGCTTTCCTTGGGAGATACCCTGGGTACAGTCACCACGCCTCTTTCGGAGTTACCTCTAGGTATAGTCACCAGGCCTTCCTTCCGAGGTACCTCTGGGTACAGTAACAAGGCCTTCCTTTCCAGGTACCTCTGGATACAGTCAGCAGGGCTTCCTTCCGAGGGACCTCTGGGTAGTGTCATCAGGCATTTCTTCCCAGGTATCTCTGGGTACAGTCACCAGGCCTTCCTTCCGAGGTACCTCTGACTACAGTCACCAGGCCTTTCTTCCGAGGTACGTCTGGGTAGAGTCTCCAGGCCTTCCTTCCGAAGTACCTGTTGGTACTGTCATCAGGACTAGTTTCCGAGGTACCTCTGGGTACACTCACCAGGCCGTTTTGCGAGGTACCTCTGGTTACAGTCTCCAGTCGTTCCTTCTGAGGTACCTATGGGTACAGTCACCAGGCGTTCCTTCAGAGGTACCTCTGGGTACAGTGAAAGGCCTTCCTTCTGAGGTACCTCTGGGTACAGTCACTCTGCCTTTTTTCTCAGTTCTCTCTGGGTACAGTCAGCAGGCCTTTCTTCCGAGGTCCCTCTGGGTACAGTCAACGGCCTTCCTTCTGAGGTACCTCTGGGTACAGCACCCGGGCTTATTTCTGAGGTCCCTCTGGGTACAGTCACCAGGCCTTCCTTCCGAGGTACCTCTGAGTGCTGTCACCAAGTCTTCCTTCCGAGGTACCTCTGGGTAAAGTCACTGGGCCTTCCCTCCGAGATTCCTCTGGGTACAGTCACCAGTCCTTCGTTCGGAGGTACCTCCGGGTATAGTCACCAGACCATCCTTCCGAGGTACATCTGGGTACACTCACCAGACCTTTTTCCGCGGTACCTCTGAGTACAGTCACCAGTCATTCCTTCTGAGGTACCTCTGGGTACAGTCACCAGGCCTTCCTTCCGAGGTACCTCTGGGTACAGTCACCACGCCTTCCTTCTGAGATACCTCTGGGTACAGTCAACAGGACTTCCTTCTGCGGTACTTCCGAGTACAGTCACCAGGCCTTCCTTCCCAGGTACTTCTGAGTACCGTCACCAAGCATTTCTTCCGAGGTCCCTCTGGGTACGGTCCCCAGACCTTCCTTCCGACGTACCTCTGGGCGCGGTCACCAGGCCTTCCTTCCGAGGTACATCTGTGTACAGTCACCAGGCATTCCTTCTAAGTTATCTCTGGGTAAAGTCCCCAGGCTTTCCTTCTGCGGTACCTCTGAGTACAGTCACCAGGACTTTCTTCCGAGGTGCGTCTGGGTACACTCACCAGGCCTTCCTTCCGAGGTACCCCTGGGTATAGTCACCAGGCCTTCCTTACGAGGTACCTCTGACTACAGTCACCAGGCCTTCCTTCCGAGGTACCTGTGACTACAGTCACCAGGCCATCCTTCCGAGGTACCTCTGGGTACACTCACCAGGCCTTTTTTCCGCGGTACCTCTGAGAACAGTAACCAGGCATTCCTTCTCAGGTACCTCTGGGTACAGTCACCAGGCCTTCCTTCTGAGATAACCCTGGGTACAGTCACCAGGCCTTCCTTCTGCGGTACCTCCGAGTACTGTCACCAGGCCTTCCTTCCCAGGTACTTCTAAGTACCGTCACCAAGCATTTCTTTCAAGGTACCTCTGGGTACGGTCACCAGGCCTTCCTTCCGAAGCACTTCTCAGTTAAGCCACCAGGCTTTCCTTCCGAAGTACCTCTGGGTACAATCACCAGGCGCTCCTTCTGAGTTAGCTCTGGGTACAGTCACTAGGCCTTCCTTCCGAGGTACCTCTGGGTACAGTCACCAGGCCTTCCTTCCGAGGTACCTCTGGGTACAGACACCAGGCCTTCCTTCCGAGGTACCTCTGACTACAGTCACCAGGCCTTTCTTCCGAGGTACGTCTAGGTACAGTCTCCAGGCCTTCCTTCCGAAGTACCTGTGGGTACAGTCATCAGGACTAGTTTCCGAGGTACCTCTGGGTACACTCACCAGGCCGTTCTTACGAGGTACCTCTGGTTACAGTCTCCAGTCGTTCCTTCTGAGGTACCTATGGGTATAATCACCAGGCATTCCTTCAGGGGTACCTCTGGGTACAGTCAAAGGCCTTCCTTCTGAGGTCCCTCTGGGTACAGTCACTCTGCCTTCTTTCTCAGTTCCCTCTGGGTACAGTCAGCAGGCCTTTCTTCCGAGGTCCCTCTGGGTACAGTCAACGGCCTTCCTTCTGAGGTACCTCTGGGTACAGCACCCGGGCTTATTTCTGAGGTCCCTCTGGGTACAGTCACCAGGCCTTCCTTCCGAGGTACCTCTAGGTACAATCACCAGGCCTTCCTTCTGAGGTACCTCTGGGTACAGTCACGAGGTCTTTCTTCTGAGTTAGCTCTGGGTACAGTCACCAGGCCTTTCTTCCGAGGTACTTCTGTGTACAGTCACCAGGCCTTCCTTTCGGAGGTATCTCTAGGAACAATCACCAGGCCTTCCTTCTGAGGTACCTCTGGGTACAGTCACCAGGGATTCCTCCCGAGGTACCTCTGTTTAGAGTCACCAGGCATTTCTTCCGAGTTACCTCTGGGTACAGTCACCAGGCCTTCCTTCGGAGGTAACTCTGGCTACAGTCAGCAGGCCTTCCTTCCGAGGTACCTCTGGTTACAGTCACCAGGCTTTCCTTGGGAGTTACCCTGGGTACAGTCACCACTCCTTTCTTCCGAGTTATCTCTAGGTACAGTCACCAGGCCTTCCTTCCGACGTACCTCTGGGTACAGTCACCAGGCCTTCCTTCCGAGGTACCTCTGAGTACAGTCACCCGGCCTTTCTGAAGGGGTACGTCTGGGTAGAGTCATCAGGCCTTCCTTCTGAGGTACTTCTCGGAACAGTCAGCAGGCCTTTCTTCCGAGGTACCTCTGGCTGCAGTCACCTGGCTTTCCTTGGGAGATGCCCTGGGTACAGTCACCACGCCTCATTCGGACTTACCTCTAGGTACAGTCACCAGGCCTTCCTTCCGAGGTTCCCCTGGGTACAGTCACCAGGCCTTCCTTCTCAGGTACGTCTGGGTACAGTCACGAGGAATTTCTTCTGAGGTACCTCTGAGTACAGTCACCAGGCCTTCCTTCGGAGGTACCTCCGGGTATAGTCACCAGACCATCCTTCCGAGGTACATCTGGGTACACTCACCAGACCTTTTTCCGCGGTACCTCTGAGTACAGTCACCAGGCATTCCTTCTGAGGTACCTCTGGGTACAGTCACTAGGCCTTCCTTCCGAGGTACCTCTGGGTACAGTCACCATGCCTTCCTTCTGAGATACTTCTGGGTACAGTCAACAGGGCTTCCTTCTGCGGTACCTCCGAGTACAGTCACCAGGCCTTCCTTCCCAGGTACTTCTGAGTACCGTCACCAAGCATTTCTTCCGAGGTCCCTCTGGGTACGGTCCCCAGACCTTCCTTCCGACGTACCTCTGGGCGCGGTCACCAGGCCTTCCTTCCGAGGTACATCTGTGTACAGTCACCAGGCATTCCTTCTAAGTTATCTCTGGGTAAAGTCCCCAGGCCTTCCTTCTGCGGTACCTCTGAGTACAGTCACCAGAACTTTCTTCCGAGGTGCGCCTGGGTACACTCACCAGGCCTTCCTTCCGAGGAACCTCTCGGTGCAGTCACCAGGCCTTCCTTCCGAGGTAACTCTGGGTACAGTCACAAGACCTTCCCTCCGAGGTACCTCTGAGTACACTCACCAGGACTTTCTTCCGAGGTACGTCTGGGTACTGTCACCAGGCATTCCTTCTGCGGTACCTCGGAGTACAGTCACCAGGCCTTCCTTCCCAGGTACCTCTGAGTGCTGTCACCAAGCCTTCCTTCCGAGGTATCTCTGGGTACGCTCAACAGGCCTTCCTTCCGATGTACCTCTGGGTACAATCCCCAGGCCTTCCTTCCGAGGTACCTGTGGGTACAGTCACCAGGCATTCCTTCCGAAGTACCTCTGGGTATAGTCACCATGCCTTTCTTCTGAGGTGCTTCTTGGTACAGTCACCAGGTCTTTCTTCTGAAATATCGCCCGGTACAGTCACCAGCTCTTCCTTCCGAGGTATCTCTGTGTACAGTCACCAGGCATTTCTTAAGAGGGAACTCTGGGTACAATCACCAGGTTTTCATTCTGAGGTACCGCCGGGTACAGTCACCAGGCCTTCCATCTGAGGTTCCTGTGGGTACACCCACCAGGCCTTCCTTCTCAGGTAACTCTGGGTACAGTAACCAGGCCTTCCTTCCGTGGCCACTCTTAATACAGTCACCAGGCCTTTCTTCAGAGATACGTCTGGGTATAGTTACCAGGCCTTCCTTCCGAGGTACTTCTGGGTACAGTCACCAGGCCTTTCTTCCAAGGTACGTCTGGGTACGGTCACCAGGCCTTCCTTCCGAGGTACCTCTGGGAATGGTCACCAGGCCTTCCTTCCGATGTACCTCTGGGTATAGTCCCCAGGCCTTCCTTCCGAGGTACCTCTGAGTACAGTCATCAGGCTTTGTTTCCGAGGTACCTCTGGGTAGAGTCACCAGGCCTTCCTTCTAAAGTACCTCTGGGTAGACTCACCAGGCCATCCTTCTGAGGTACCACTGCGTACAGTCACCAGGCTTTCCTTCTGAGATACCTTTGGGTACAGTCACCAGGCGTTCCTTCAGAGGTACCTCTGGGTACAGTCAAAGGCCTTCCTTCTCAGGTACCTCTGGGTACAGTCACCCGGCCTTCTTTCTCAGTTCCCTCTGGGTACAGTCACCAGGCCTTTCTTCCGAGGTCCCTTTGGGTACAGTCACCAGGCCTTTCTTAGGAGGTACCTCCGGGTACAGTCACCCGGGATTATTTCTGAGGTCCCTCTAGGTACAGTCACCAGGCTTTTCTTCCGATCTACCTCTGGGTACAGTCACCAGACCTTCCCTCTGAGGTACCTTTGGATACAGTCACCAGCCCTTGTTTCCGAGGTAAGTCTGTGTACCCTCACCAGGCCTTTCTTACGAGGTACCTCCGGGTACAGTCACCAGGCTTTCCTTCTGAGGTACCTATGGGTAGAGTCAACAGGCCTTCCTTCAGAGGTATCTCTGGGTACAGTCACACGGCCTTCTTTCTGAGGTCCCTCTGGGAACAGTCTCTAGGCCTTTCTTCTGAGGTACCTCTGGGTACAGTCACCAGGCATTCCTTCAGAGTTAGCTCTGGGTACAGTGACCAGGCCTTCCTTCCGAGGTACCTCTGGGTACAGTCATCATGCCTTCCTTCTGAGGTACCACTGGGTACAGTCACGAGGTTTTTCTTCTGGGGTACCTCTGAGTACAGTCACCAGGCCTTTCTTCGGAGGTACGTCTGGGTAGTCACCAGGCCTTCCTTCCAAGGTACCTCTGGGTAGAGTCACCAGGCCTTCCTTCTGAGGTACCTCTGTGTAGAGTCACCAGGTCTTGCTTCTGAGATACCTCTGGGTACAGTCACCGGGCCTTTGTTCCGAGGTACCTTTGGGTGCAGTCTCTGGACCTTCCTTCCGAGGTACCTCTGGGTAAAGTCACTATGCCCTCCCTCCGAGATACCTCTAGGTACAGTCACCAGTCCTTCCTTCGGAGGTACCTCTGGGTATAGTCACCAGGCCATCCTTCCGAAGTACCTCTGGGTACACTCACCACGCATTTTTTCCGTGGTACCTCTGAGTACAGTCACCAGGCATTCCTTCTGAGGTACCGCTGGGTACAGTCACACGGCCTTCTTTCTGAGGTCCCTCTGGGAACAGTCTCTAGGCCTTTCTTCTGAGGTACCTCTGGGTACAGTCAACAGGCCTTTCTCACGAAGTAACTCTGGGTACAGTCACCAGGCATTCCTTCAGAGTTAGCTCTGGGTACAGTGACCAGGCCTTCCTTCCGAGGTACCTCTGAGTACAGTCATCATGCCTTCCTTCTGAGGTACCCCTGGGTATAGTCACCAGGCCTTCCTTACGAGGTACCTCTGACTACAGTCACCAGGCCTTCCTTCCGAGGTACCTGTGACTACAGTCACCAGGCCATCCTTCCAAGGTACCTCTGGGTACACTCACCAGGCCTTTTTTCCGCGGTACCTCTGAGTACAGTCACCAGGCATTCCTTCTCAGGTACCTCTGGGTACAGTCACCAGGCCTTCCTTACGAGTTACCTCTGGGTACAGTCACCAGGCCTTCCTTCTGCGGTACCTCCGAGTACTGTCACCAGGCCTTCCTTCCCAGGTACTTCTAAGTACCGTCACCAAGCATTTCTTTCAAGGTACCTCTGGGTACGGTCACCAGGCCTTCCTTCCGAAGCACTTCTCAGTTAAGCCACCAGGCTTTCCTTCCGAAGTACCTCTGGGTACAATCACCAGGCGCTCCTTCTGAGTTAGCTCTGGGTACAGTCACTAGGCCTTCCTTCCGAGGTACCTCTGGGTACAGTCACCAGGCCTTCCTTCCGAGGTACCCCTGGGTACAGACACCAGGCCTTCCTTCCGAGGTACCTCTGACTACAGTCACCAGGCCTTTCTTCCGAGGTACGTCTAGGTACAGTCTCCAGGCCTTCCTTCCGAAGTACCTGTGGGTAAAGTCATCAGGACTACTTTCCGAGGTACCTCTGGGTACACTCACCAGGCCGTTCTTACGAGGTACCTCTGGTTACAGTCTCCAGTCGTTCCTTCTGAGGTACCTATGGGTACAATCACCAGGCGTTCCTTCAGGGGTACCTCTGGGTACAGTCAAAGGCCTTCCTTCTGAGGTCCCTCTGGGTACAGTCACTCTGCCTTCTTTCTCAGTTCCCTCTGGGTACAGTCAGCAGGCCTTTCTTCCGAGGTCCCTCTGGGTACAGTCAACGGCCTTCCTTCTGAGGTACCTCTGGGTACAGCACCCGGGCTTATTTCTGAGGTCCCTCTGGGTACAGTCACCAGGCCTTCCTTCCGAGGTACCTCTAGGTACAATCACCAGGCCTTCCTTCTGAGGTACCTCTGGGTACAGTCACGAGGTCTTTCTTCTGAGTTAGCTCTGGGTACAGTCACCAGGCCTTTCTTCCGAGGTACTTCTGTGTACAGTCACCAGGCCTTCCTTTCAGAGGTATCTCTAGGAACAATCACCAGGCCTTCCTTCTGAGGTACCTCTGGGTACAGTCACCAGGGATTCCTCCCGAGGTACCTCTGTTTAGAGTCACCAGGCATTTCTTCTGAGTTACCTCTGGGTACAGTCACCAGGCCTTCCTTCGGAGGTAACTCTGGCTACAGTCAGCAGGCCTTCCTTCCGAGGTACCTCTGGTTACAGTCACCAGGCTTTCCTTGGGAGTTACCCTGGGTACAGTCACCACTCCTTTCTTCCGAGTTATCTCTAGGTACAGTCACCAGGTCTTCCTTCCGACGTACCTCTGGGTACAGTCACCAGGCCTTCCTTCCGAGGTACCTCTGAGTACAGTCACCCGGCCTTTCTGAAGGGGTACGTCTGGGTAGAGTCATCAGGCCTTCCTTCTGAGGTAATTCTCGGAACAGTCAGCAGGCTTTTCTTCCGAGGTACCTCTGGCTGCAGTCACCTGGCTTTCCTTGGGAGATGCCCTGGGTACAGTCACCACGCCTCATTCGGACTTACCTCTAGGTACAGTCACCAAGCCTTCCTTCCGAGGTTCCCCTGGGTACAGTCACCAGGCCTTCCTTTCGGAGGTATCTCTAGGAACAATCACCAGGCCTTCCTTCTGAGGTACCTCTGGGTACAGTCACCAGGGATTCCTCCCGAGGTACCTCTGTTTAGAGTCACCAGGCATTTCTTCCGAGTTACCTCTGGGTACAGTCACCAGGCCTTCCTTCGGAGGTAACTCTGGCTACAGTCAGCAGGCCTTCCTTCCGAGGTACCTCTGGTTACAGTCACCAGGCTTTCCTTGGGAGTTACCCTGGGTACAGTCACCACTCCTTTCTTCCGAGTTATCTCTAGGTACAGTCACCAGGCCTTCCTTCCGACGTACCTCTGGGTACAGTCACCAGGCCTTCCTTCCGAGGTACCTCTGGGTACAGTCACCCGGCCTTTCTGAAGGGGTACGTCTGGGTAGAGTCATCGGGCCTTCCTTCTGAGGTACTTCTCGGAACAGTCAGCAGGCCTTTCTTCCGAGGTACCTCTGGCTGCAGTCACCTGGCTTTCCTTGGGAGATGCCCTGGGTACAGTCACCACGCCTCATTCGGACTTACCTCTAGGTACAGTCACCAGGCCTTCCTTCCGAGGTTCCCCTGGGTACAGTCACCAGGCCTTCCTTCTCAGGTACCTCTGGGTACAGTCACGAGGTATTTCTTCTGAGGTACCTCTGAGTACAGTCACCAGGCCTTCCTTCGGAGGTACCTCCGGGTATAGTCACCAGACCATCCTTCCGAGGTACATCTGGGTACACTCACCAGACCTTTTTACGCGGTACCTCTGGGTACAGTCACCATGCCTTCCTTCTGAGATACCTCTGGGTACAGTCACTAGGCCTTCCTTCCGAGGTACCTCTGGGTACAGTCACCATGCCTTCCTTCTGAGATACCTCTGGGTACAGTCAACAGGGCTTCCTTCTGCGGTACCTCCGAGTACAGTCACCAGGCCTTCCTTCCCAGGTACTTCTGAGTACCGTCACCAAGCATTTCTTCCGAGGTCCCTCTGGGTACGGTCCCCAGACCTTCCTTCCGACGTACCTCTGGGCGCGGTCACCAGGCCTTCCTTCCGAGGTACATCTGTGTACAGTCACCAGGCATTCCTTCTAAGTTATCTCTGGGTAAAGTCCCCAGGCCTTCCTTCTGCGGTACCTCTGAGTACAGTCACCAGAACTTTCTTCCGAGGTGCGCCTGGGTACACTCACCAGGCCTTCCTTCCGAGGAACCTCTCGGTGCAGTCACCAGGCCTTCCTTCCGAGGTAACTCTGGGTACAGTCACAAGACCTTCCCTCCGAGGTACCTCTGAGTACACTCACCAGGACTTTCTTCCGAGGTACGTCTGGGTACTGTCACCAGGCATTCCTTCTGCGGTACCTCGGAGTACAGTCACCAGGCCTTCCTTCCCAGGTACCTCTGAGTGCTGTCACCAAGCCTTCCTTCCGAGGTATCTCTGGGTACGCTCAACAGGCCTTCCTTCCGATGTACCTCTGGGTACAATCCCCAGGCCTTCCTTCCGAGGTACCTGTGGGTACAGTCACCAGGCATTCCTTCCGAAGTACCTCTGGGTATAGTCACCATGCCTTTCTTCTGAGGTGCTTCTTGGTACAGTCACCAGGTCTTTCTTCTGAAGTATCGCCGGGTACAGTCACCAGCTGTTCCTTCCGAGGTATCTCTGTGTACAGTCACCAGGCATTTCTTAAGAGGGAACTCTGGGTACGATCACCAGGTTTTCATTCTGAGGTACCGCTGGGTACAGTCACCAGGCCTTCCATCTGAGGTTCCTGTGGGTACACCCACCAGGCCTTCCTTCTCAGGTAACTCTGGGTACAGTAACCAGGCCTTCCTTCCGTGGCCACTCTTAATACAGTCACCAGGCCTTTCTTCAGAGATACGTCTGGGTATAGTTACCAGGCCTTCCTTCCGAGGTACTTCTGGGTACAGTCACCAGGCCTTTCTTCCAAGGTACGTCTGGGTACGGTCACCAGGCCTTCCTTCCGAGGTACCTCTGGGAATGGTCACCAGGCCTTCCTTCCGATGTACCTCTGGGTATAGTCCCCAGGCCTTCCTTCCGAGGTACCTCTGAGTACAGTCATCAGGCTTTGTTTCCGAGGTACCTCTGGGTAGAGTCACCAGGCCTTCCTTCTAAAGTACCTCTGGGTAGACTCACCAGGCCATCCTTCTGAGGTACCTCTGCGTACAGTCACCAGGCTTTCCTTCTGAGATACCTTTGGGTACAGTCACCAGGCGTTCCTTCAGAGGTACCTCTGGGTACAGTCAAAGGCCTTCCTTCTCAGGTACCTCTGGGTACAGTCACCCGGCCTTCTTTCTCAGTTCCCTCTGGGTACAGTCACCAGGCATTTCTTCCGAGGTCCCTTTGGGTACAGTCACCAGGCCTTTCTTAGGAGGTGCCTCTGGGTACAGTCACTCGGGATTATTTCTGAGGTCCCTCTAGGTACAGTCACCAGGCTTTTCTTCCGATCTACCTCTGGGTACAGTCACCAGACCTTCCCTCTGAGGTACCTTTGGATACAGTCACCAGCCCTTGTTTCCGAGGTAAGTCTGTGTACCCTCACCAGACCTTTCTTACGAGGTACCTCCGGGTACAGTCACCAGGCTTTCCTTCTGAGGTAACTATGGGTAGAGTCAACAGGCCTTCCTTCAGAGGTATCTCTGGGTACAGTCACACGGCCTTCTTTCTGAGGTCCCTCTGGGAACAGTCTCTAGGCCTTTCTTCTGAGGTACCTCTGGGTACAGTCACCAGGCCTTTCTCACGAGGTACCTCTGGGTACAGTCACCAGGCATTCCTTCAGAGTTAGCTCTGGGTACAGTGACCAGGCCTTCCTTCCGAGGTACCTCTGAGTACAGTCATCATGCCTTCCTTCTGAGGTACCACTGGGTACAGTCACGAGGTTTTTCTTCTGGGGTACCTCTGAGTACAGTCACCCGGCCTTTCTGAAAGGGTACGTCTGGGTAGAGTCATCAGGCCTTCCTTCTGAGGTATTTCTCGGAACAGTCACCAGGCCTTTCTTCCGAGGTACCTCTGGCTGCAGTCACCTGGCTTTCCTTGGGAGATACCCTGGGTACAGTCACCATGCCTCTTTCGGAGTTACCTCTAGGTATAGTCACCAGGCCTTCCTTCCGAGGTACCTCTTGGTACAGTCACCAGGCCTTCCTTTCCAGGTACCTCTGGGTACAGTCAGCAGGGCTTCCTTCCGAGGTACCTCTGGGTAGTGTCATCAGGCATTTCTTCCCAGGTATCTCTGGGTACAGTCACCAGGCCTTCCTTCCGAGGTACATCTGGGTACAGTAACCAGGCATTCCTTCTAAGGTATCCCTGGGTAAAGTCCCCAGGCCTTCCCTTCGAGGTACCTCTGAGTACAGTCACCAGGACTTTCTTCCGAAGTGCGTCTGGGTACAGTCACCAGGCCTTCCTTCCAAGGTACCTCTGGGTACAGTCACCTGGCCTTCCTTCCGAGGTCCCTCTGGGTAGAGTCAGCAGGCCTTCCTTCCGAGGTACCTCTGAGTACAGTCATCCGGCCTTTATTAAGGGTACGTTTGGGTAGAGTCATCAGGCTTTCCTTCTGAGGTACTTCTTGTTACACTCACCAGGCCTTCCTCCCGAGGTAACTCTGGTTACAGTCACCAGGCTTTCCGTGGGAATTACCCTGGGTACACTCACCACACCTTTCCTACGACTTACCTCTTGGTACAGTCACCAGGCCTTGCTTCTGAGGTACCTCTGGGTACAGTCACCAGGCCTTTCTTACGAGATACCTCTGGGTACAGTCACCAGGCATTCCTTCAGAATTAGCTCTGGGTACAGTGACCAGGCCTTCCTTCCGAGATACCTCTGGGTACAGTCACCAGGCCTTCCTTCTCAGGTACCTCTGGGTACAGTCACGAGGTATTTCTTCTGAGGTATCTCTGAGTACAGTCACCAGGACTTCCTTTCCAGGTACCTGTGGGTACAGTCAGCAGGGCTTCTTTCCGAGGTACCTCTGGGTACATTCACCAGGCCTTCCTTTCCAGGTACCTCTGGGTACAGTCAGCAGGGCTTCTTTCCGAGGTACCTCTGGGTAGTGTCATCAGGCATTTCTTCCCAGGTACCTCTGTGTACAGTCTCCAGGCCTTCCTTCCGAAGTACCTGTTGGTACTGTCATCAGGACTAGTTTACGAGGTACCTCTGGGTACACTCACCAGGTCGTTTTGCGAGGTACCTCTGGTTACAGTCTCCAGTCGTTCCTTCTGAGGTACCTCTGGGTACAGTCACCAGGCGTTCCTTCAGAGGTACCTCTGGGTACAGTGAAAGGCCTTCCTTCTGAGGTACCTCTGGGTACAGTCACCCTGCCTTTTTTCTCAGTTCTCTCTGGGTACAGTCAGCAGGCCTTTCTTCCGAGGTCCCTCTGGGTACAGTCAACGGCCTTCCTTCTGAGGTACCTCTGGGTACAGCACCCGGGCTTATTTCTGAGGTCCCTCTGGGTACAGTCACCAGGCCTTCCTTCCGAGGTACCTCTAGGTACAATCACCAGGCCTTCCTTCTGAGGTACCTCTGGGTACAGTCACGAGGTCTTTCTTCTGAGTTAGCTCTGGGTACAGTCACCAGGCCTTTCTTCCGAGGTACTTCTGTGTACAGTCACCAGGCCTTCCTTTCGGAGGTATCTCTAGGAACAATCACCAGGCCTTCCTTCTGAGGTACCTCTGGGTACAGTCACCAGGGATTCCTCCCGAGGTACCTCTGTTTAGAGTCACCAGGCATTTCTTCCGAGTTACCTCTGGGTACAGTCACCAGGCCTTCCTTCGGAGGTAACTCTGGCTACAGTCAGCAGGCCTTCCTTCCGAGGTACCTCTGGTTACAGTCACCAGGCTTTCCTTGGGAGTTACCCTGGGTACAGTCACCACTCCTTTCTTCCGAGTTATCTCTAGGTACAGTCACCAGGCCTTCCTTCCGACGTACCTCTGGGTACAGTCACCAGGCCTTCCTTCCGAGGTACCTCTGAGTACAGTCACCCGGCCTTTCTGAAGGGGTACGTCTGGGTAGAGTCATCAGGCCTTCCTTCTGAGGTACTTCTCGAAACAGTCAGCAGGCCTTTCTTTCGAGGTACCTCTGGCTGCAGTCACCTGGCTTTCCTTGGGAGATGCCCTAGGTACAGTCACCACGCCTCATTCGGACTTACCTCTAGGTACAGTCACCAGGCCTTCGTTCCGAGGTTCCCCTGGGTACAGTCACCAGGCCTTCCTTCTCAGGTACTTCTGGGAACAGTCACGAGGTATTTCTTCTGAGGTACCTCTGAGTACTGTCACCAGGCCTTCCTTCGGAAGTACCTCCGGGTATAGTCACCAGACCATCCTTCCGAGGTACATCTGGGTACACTCACCAGACCTTTTTCCGCGGTACCTCTGAGTACAGTCACCAGGCATTCCTTCTGAGGTACCTCTGGGTACAGTCACCAGGCCTTCCTTCCGAGGTACCTCTGGGTACAGTCACCATGCCTTCCTTCTGAGATACCTCTGGGTACAGTCAACAGGGCTTCCTTCTGCGGTACTTCCGAGTACAGTCACCAGGCCTTCCTTCCCAGGTACTTCTGAGTACCGTCACCAAGCATTTCTTCCGAGGTCCCTCTGGGTACGGTCCCCAGACCTTCCTTCCGACGTACCTCTGGGCGCGGTCACGAGGCCTTCCTTCCGAGGTACATCTGTGTACAGTCACCAGGCATTCCTTCTAAGTTATCTCTGGGTAAAGTCCCCAGGCCTTCCTTCTGCGGTACCTCTGAGTACAGTCACCACAACTTTCTTCCGAGGTGCGTCTGGGTACACTCACCAGGCCTTCCTTCCGAGGAACCTCTCGGTGCAGTCACCAGGCCTTCCTTCCGAGGTAACTCTGGGTACAGTCACAAGACCTTCCCTCCGAGGTACCTCTGAGTACACTCACCAGGACTTTCTTCCGAGGTACGTCTGGGTACTGTCACCAGGCATTCCTTCTGCGGTACCTCGGAGTACAGTCACCAGGCCTTCCTTCCCAGGTACCTCTGAGTGCTGTCACCAAGCCTTCCTTCCGAGGTATCTCTGGGTACGCTCAACAGGCCTTCCTTCCGATGTACCTCTGGGTACAATCCCCAGGCCTTCCTTCCGAGGTACCTGTGGGTACAGTCACCAGGCATTCCTTCCGAAGTACCTCTGGGTATAGTCACCATGCCTTTCTTCTGAGGTGCTTCTTGGTACAGTCACCAGGTCTTTCTTCTGAAATATCGCCCGGTACAGTCACCAGCTCTTCCTTCCGAGGTATCTCTGGGTACAGTCACCAGGCATTTCTTAAGAGGGAACTCTGGGTACAATCACCAGGTTTTCATTCTGAGGTACCGCTGGGTACAGTCACCAGGCCTTCCATCTGAGGTTCCTGTGGGTACACCCACCAGGCCTTCCTTCTCAGGTAACTCTGGGTACAGTAACCAGGCCTTCCTTCCGTGGCCACTCTTAATACAGTCACCAGGCCTTTCTTCAGAGATACGTCTGGGTATAGTTACCAGGCCTTCCTTCCGAGGTACTTCTGGGTACAGTCACCAGGCCTTTCTTCCAAGGTACGTCTGGGTACGGTCACCAGGCCATCCTTCCGAGGTACCTCTGGGAATGGTCACCAGGCCTTCCTTCCGATGTACCTCTGGGTATAGTCCCCAGGCCTTCCTTCCGAGGTACCTCTGAGTACAGTCATCAGGCTTTGTTTCCGAAGTACCTCTGGGTAGAGTCACCAGGCCTTCCTTCTAAAGTACCTCTGGGTAGACTCACCAGGCCATCCTTCTGAGGTACCTCTGCGTACAGTCACCAGGCTTTCCTTCTGAGATACCTTTGGGTACAGTCACCAGGCGTTCCTTCAGAGGTACCTCTGGGTACAGTCAAAGGCCTTCCTTCTCAGGTACCTCTGGGTACAGTCACCCGGCCTTCTTTCTCAGTTCCCTCTGGGTACAGTCACCAGGCCTTTCTTAGGAGGTACCTCTGGGTACAGTTACCGCCCTTCCTTCTGAGGTACCTCTGGGTACAGTCACCAGGCATTCCTTCAGAGTTAGCTCTGGGTACAGTGACCAGGCCTTCCTTCCGAGGTACCTCTGGGTACAGTCATCAGGCTTTGTTTCCGAGGTACCTCTGGGTACAGTCACCAGGCCTTCCTTCTAAAGTACCTCTGGGTACACTCACCAGGCCATCCTTCTGAGGTACCACTGCGTACAGTCACCAGGCTTTCCTTCTGAGATACCTTTGGGTACAGTCACCAGGCGTTCCTTCAGAGGTACCTCTGGGTACAGTCAAAGGCCTTCCTTCTCAGGTACCTCTGGGTACAGTCACCCGGCCTTCTTTCTCAGTTCCCTCTGGGTACAGTCACCAGGCCTTTCTTCCGAGGTCCCTTTGGGTACAGTCACCAGGCCTTTCTTAGGAGGTACCTCCGGGTACAGTCACCCGGGATTATTTCTGAGGTCCCTCTAGGTACAGTCACCAGGCTTTTCTTCCGATCTACCTCTGGGTACAGTCACCAGACCTTCCCTCTGAGGTACCTTTGGATACAGTCACCAGCCCTTGTTTCCGAGGTAAGTCTGTGTACCCTCACCAGGCCTTTCTTACGAGGTACCTCCGGGTACAGTCACCAGGCTTTCCTTCTGAGGTACCTATGGGTAGAGTCAACAGGCCTTCCTTCAGAGGTATCTCTGGGTACAGTCACACGGCCTTCTTTCTGAGGTCCCTCTGGGAACAGTCTCTAGGCCTTTCTTCTGAGGTACCTCTGGGTATAGTCACCAGGCATTCCTTCAGAGTTAGCTCTGGGTACAGTGACCAGGCCTTCCTTCCGAGGTACCTCTGGGTACAGTCATCATGCCTTCCTTCTGAGGTACCACTGGGTACAGTCACGAGGTTTTTCTTCTGGGGTACCTCTGAGTACAGTCACCAGGCCTTTCTTCGGAGGTACGTCTGGGTAGTCACCAGGCCTTCCTTCCAAGGTACCTCTGGGTAGAGTCACCAGGCCTTCCTTCTGAGGTACCTCTGTGTAGAGTCACCAGGTCTTGCTTCTGAGATACCTCTGGGTACAGTCACCGGGCCTTTGTTCCGAGGTACCTTTGGGTGCAGTCTCTGGACCTTCCTTCCGAGGTACCTCTGGGTAAAGTCACTATGCCCTCCCTCCGAGATACCTCTGGGTACAGTCACCAGTCCTTCCTTCGGAGGTACCTCTGGGTATAGTCACCAGGCCATCCTTCCGAAGTACATCTGGGTACACTCACCAGGCCTTTTTTCCGTGGTACCTCTGAGTACAGTCACCAGGCATTCCTTCTGAGGTACCTCTGGGTACAGTCACCAGGCCTTCCTTACGAGTTACCTCTGGGTACAGTCACCAGGCCTTCCTTCTGCGGTACCTCCGAATACTGTCACCAGGCCTTCCTTCCCAGGTACTTCTAAGTACCGTCACCAAGCATTTCTTTCGAGGTACCTCTGGGTATGATCACCAGGCCTTCCTTTCGAGGTACTTCTGGGTTAAGCCACCAGGCTTTCCTTCCGAAGTACCTCTGGGTAAAATCACCAGGCGCTCCTTCTGACTTAGCTCTGGGTACAGTCACTAGGACTTCCTTCCGAGGTACCTCTGGGTACAGTCACCAGGCCTTTCTTCCGAGGTGCTTCTGTGTACAGTCACCAGGCCTTCCTTCCGAGGTACCCCTGGGTACAGACACCAGGCCTTCCTTCCGAGGTACCTCTGACTACAGTCACCAGGCCTTTCTTCCGAGGTACGTCTGGGTAGAGTCTCCAGGCCTTCCTTCCGAAGTACCTGTGGGTACAGTCATCAGGACTAGTTTCCGAGGTACCTCTGGGTACACTCACCAGGCCGTTCTTACGAGGTACCTCTGGTTACAGTCTCCAGTCGTTCCTTCTGAGGTACGTATGGGTACAATCACCAGGCGTTCCTTCAGGGGTACCTCTGGGTACAGTCTAAGGCCTTCCTTCTGAGGTCCCTCTGGGTACAGTCACTCTGCCTTCTTTCTCAGTTCCCTCTGGGTACAGTCACCAGGCCTTTCTTCCGAGGTCCCTCTGGGTACAGTCAACGGCCTTCCTTCTGAGGTACCTCTGGGTACAGCACCCGGGCTTATTTCTGAGGTCCCTCTGGGTACAGTCAACAGGCCTTCCTTCCGAGGTACCTCTAGGTACAATCACCAGGCCTTCCTTCCGAGGTACCTCTGAGTACAGTCATCAGGCTTTGTTTCCGAGGTACCTCTGGGTAGAGTCACCAGGCCTTCCTTCTAAAGTACCTCTGGGTAGACTCACCAGGCCATCCTTCTGAGGTACCTCTGCGTACAGTCACCAGGCTTTCCTTCTGAGATACCTTTGGGTACAGTCACCAGGCGTTCCTTCAGAGGTACCTCTGGGTACAGTCAAAGGCCTTCCTTCTCAGGTACCTCTGGGTACAGTCACCCTGCCTTTTTTCTCAGTTCCCTCTGGGTACAGTCAGCAGGCCTTTCTTCCGAGGTCCCTCTGGGTACAATCCCCAGGCCTTCCTTCCGAGGTACCTCTGGGTACAGTCACCAGACCTTCCTTCCCAGGTACCTCTGACTACAGTCACCAGGCCTTTCTTCCGAGGTACGTCTAGGTACAGTCTCCAGCCCTTCCTTCCGAAGTACCTGTGGGTACAGTCATCAGGACTAGTTTCCGAGGTACCTCTGGGTACACTCACCAGGCCGTTCTTACGAGGTACCTCTGGTTACAGTCTCCAGTTGTTCCTTCTGAGGTACCTATGGGTACAATCACCAGGCGTTCCTTCAGGGTTACCTCTGGGTACAGTCAAAGGCCTTCCTCATGAGGTCCCTCTGGGTACAGTCACTCTGCCTTCTTTCTCAGTTCCCTCTGGGTACAGTCAGCAGGCCTTTCTTCCGAGGTCCCTCTGGGTACAGTCAACGGCCTTCCTTCAGAGGTACCTCTGGGTACAGCACCCGGGCTTATTTCTGAGGTCCCTCTGGGTACAGTCACCAGGCCTTCCTTCCGAGGTACCTCTAGGTACAATCACCAGGCCTTCCTTCTGAGGTACCTCTGGGTACAGTCACGAGGTCTTTCTTCTGAGTTAGCTCTGGGTACAGTCACCAGGCCTTTCTTCCGAGGTACTTCTGTGTACAGTCACCAGGCCTTCCTTTCGGAGGTATCTCTAGGAACAATCACCAGGCCTTCCTTCTGAGGTACCTCTGGGTACAGTCACCAGGGATTCCTCCCGAGGTACCTCTGTTTAGAGTCACCAGGCATTTCTTCCGAGTTACCTCTGGGTACAGTCACCAGGCCTTCCTTCGGAGGTAACTCTGGCTACAGTCAGCAGGCCTTCCTTCCGAGGTACCTCTGGTTACAGTCACCAGGCTTTCCTTGGGAGTTACCCTGGGTACAGTCACCACCCCTTTCTTCCGAGTTATCTCTAGGTACAGTCACCAGGCCTTCCTTCCGAGGTACCTCTGAGTACAGTCACCCGGCCTTTCTGAAGGGGTACGTCTGGGTAGAGTCATCAGGCCTTCCTTCTGAGGTACTTCTCGGAACAGTCAGCAGGCCTTTCTTCCGAGGTACCTCTGGCTGCAGTCACCTGGCTTTCCTTGGGAGATACCCTGGGTACAGTCACCACGCCTCTTTCGGAGTTACCTCTAGGTACAGTCACCAGGCCTTCGTTCCGAGGTACCCCTGGGTACAGTCACCAGGCCTTCCTTCTCAGGTACGTCTGGGTACAGTCACGAGGTATTTCTTCTGAGGTACCTCTGAGGACAGTCACCAGGCCTTCCTTTCCAGGTACCTCTGGGTACAGTCAGCAGGGCTTCCTTCCGAGGTACCTCTGGGTAGTGTCATCAGGCATTTCTTCCCAGGTATCTCTGGGTACAGTCACCAGGCCTTCCTTCCGAGGTACATCTGGGTACAGTAACCAGGCATTCCTTCTAAGGTATCCCTGGGTAAAGTCCCCAGGCCTTCCTTTCGAGGTACCTCTGAATACAGTCACCAGGACTTTCTTCCGAAGTGCGTCTGGGTACAGTCACCAGGCCTTCCTTCCGAGGTACCTCTGGGTACAATCACCGGGCCTTCCTTTCCAGGTACCTCTGGGTACAGTCACCTGGCCTTCCTTCCGAGGTCCCTCTGGGTAGAGTCAGCAGGCCTTCCTTCCGAGGTACCTCTGAGTACAGTCATCCGGCCTTTATTAAGGGGTACGTTTGGGTAGAGTCATCAAGCTTTTCTTCTGAGGAACTTCTCGTTACAGTCACCAGGCCTTCCTTAGGAGGTACCTCTGGGTACAGTCACCGCCCTTCCCTCTGAGGTACCTCTGGGTACAGTCACCCGGGATTATTTCTGAGGTCCCTCTAGGTACAGTCACCAGGCTTTTCTTCCGATCTACCTCTGGGTACAGTCACCAGACCTTCCCTCTGAGGTACCTTTGGATACAGTCACCAGCCCTTGTTTCCGAGGTAAGTCTGTGTACACTCACCAGACCTTTCTTACGACGTACCTGCGGGTACAGTCACCAGGCTTTCCTTCTGAGTACGTACGGGTAGAGTCAACAGGCCTTCCTTCAGAGGTATCTCTGGGTACAGTCACACGGCCTTCTTTCTGAGGTCCCTCTGGGAACAGTCTCTAGGCCTTTCTTCTGAGGTACCTCTGGGTACAGTCACCAGGCCTTTCTCACGAAGTAACTCTGGGTACAGTCACCAGGCCTTCCTTCCGAGGTACCTCTGACTACAGTCACGAGGCCTTTCTTCCGAGGTACGTCTGGGTACAGTCTCCAGGCCTTCCTTCCGAAGTACCTGTTGGTACTGTCATCAAGACTAGTTTCCGAGGTACCTCTGGGTACACTCACCAGGCCGTTTTGCCAGGTACCTCTGGTTACAGTCTCCAGTCGTTCCTTCTGAGGTACCTATGGGTACAGTCACCAGGCGTTCCTTCAGAGGTACCTCTGGGTACAGTGAAAGGCCTTCCTTCTGAGGTACCTCTGGGTACAGTCACCCTGCCTTTTTTCTCAGTTCCCTCTGGGTACAGTCAGCAGGCCTTTCTTCCGAGGTCCCTCTGGGTACAGTCAACGGCCTTCCTTCAGAGGTACCTCTGGGTACAGCACCCGGGCTTATTTCTGAGGTCCCTCTTGGTACAGTCACCAGGCCTTTCTTAGGAGGTACCTCTGGGTACAGTCACCGCCCTTCCTTCTGAGGTACCTCTGGGTACAGTCACCCGGGATTATTTCTGAGGTCCCTCTAGGTACAGTCACCAGGCTTTTCTTCCGATCTACCTCTGGGTACAGTCACCAGACCTTCCCTCTGAGGTACCTTTGGATACAGTCACCAGCCCTTGTTTCCGAGGTAAGTCTGTGTACCCTCACCAGACCTTTCTTACGACGTACCTGCGGGTACAGTCACCAGGCTTTCCTTCTGAGGTACCTATGGGTAGAGTCAACAGGCCTTCCTTCAGAGGTATCTCTGGGTACAGTCACACGGCCTTCTTTCTGAGGTCCCTCTGGGAACAGTCTCTAGGCCTTTCTTCTGAGGTACCTCTGGGTACAGTCACCAGGCCTTTCTCACGAGGTACCTCTGGGTACAGTCACCAGGCATTCCTTCAGAGTTAGCTCTGGGTACAGTGACCAGGCCTTCCTTCCGAGGTACCTCTGGGTACAGTCATCATGCCTTCCTTCTGAGGTACCACTGGGTACAGTCACGAGGTTTTTCTTCTGGGGTACCTCTGAGTACAGTCACCAGGCCTTTCTTCGGAGGTACGTCTGGGTAGTCACCAGGCCTTCCTTCCAAGGTACCTCTGGGTAGAGTCACCAGACCTTCCTTCCGAGGTACCTCTGGGTACACTCACCAGGCCTTTTTTCCACGGTACCTCTGAGTACAGTCACCAGGCATTCCTTCTGAGGTACCTCTGGGTACAGTCACCAGGTCTTGCTTCTGAGATACCTCTGGGTACAGTCACCGGGCCTTTCTTCCGAGGTACCTTTGGGTACAGTCTCTGGACCTTCCTTCCGAGGTACCTCTGGGTAAAGTCACTATGCCCTCCCTCCGAGATACCTCTGGGTACAGTCACCAGTCCTTCCTTCGGAGGTACCTCTGGGTATAGTCACCAGGCCATCCTTCTGAGGTCCCTCTGGGTACAGTCACCCTGCCTTTTTTCTCAGTTCCCTCTGGGTACAGTCAGCAGGCCTTTCTTCCGAGGTCCCTCTTGGTACAGTCAACGGCGTTCCTTCTGAGGTACCTCTGGGTACAGCACCCGGGCTTATTTCTGAGGTCCCTCTGGGTACAGTCACCAGGCCTTCCTTCCGAGGTACCTCTAGGTACAATCACCAGGCCTTCCTTCTGAGGTACCTCTGGGTACAGTCACGAGGTCTTTCTTCTGAGTTAGCTCTGGGTACAGTCACCAGGCCTTTCTTCCGAGGTACTTCTGTGTACAGTCACCAGGCCTTCCTTTCGGAGGTATCTCTAGGAACAATCACCAGGCCTTCCTTCTGAGGTACCTCTGGGTACAGTCACCAGGGATTTCTCCCGAGGTACCTCTGTTTAGAGTCACCAGGCATTTCTTCCGAGTTACCTCTGGGTACAGTCACCAGGCCTTCCTTCGGAGGTAACTCTGGCTACAGTCAGCAGGCCTTCCTTCCGAGGTACCTCTGGTTACAGTCACCAGGCTTTCCTTGGGAGTTACCCTGGGTACAGTCACCACTCCTTTCTTCCGAGTTATCTCTAGGTACAGTCACCAGGCCTTCCTTCCGACGTACCTCTGGGTACAGTCACCAGGCCTTCCTTCCGAGGTACCTCTGAGTACAGTCACCCGGCCTTTCTGAAGGGGTACGTCTGGGTAGAGTCATCAGGCCTTCCTTCTGAGGTACTTCTCGGAACAGTCAGCAGGCCTTTCTTCTGAGGTACCTCTGGCTGCAGTCACCTGGCTTTCCTTGGGAGATGCCCTGGGTACAGTCACCACGCCTCATTCGGACTTACCTCTAGGTACAGTCACCAGGCCTTCCTTCCAAGGTTCCCCTGGGTACAGTCACCAGGCCTTCCTTCTCAGGTACCTCTGGGTACAGTCACGAGGTATTTCTTCTGAGGTACCTCTGAGTACAGTCACCAGGCCTTCCTTCGGAGGTACCTCCGGGTATAGTCACCAGACCATCCTTCCGAGGTACATCTGGGTACACTCACCAGACCTTTTTCCGCGGTACCTCTGAGTACAGTCACCAGGCATTCCTTCTGAGGTACCTCTGGGTACAGTCACTAGGCCTTCCTTCCGAGGTACCTCTGGGTACAGTCACCATGCCTTCCTTCTGAGATACCTCTGGGTACAGTCAACAGGGCTTCCTTCTGCGGTACCTCCGAGTACAGTCACCAGGCCTTCCTTCCCAGGTACTTCTGAGTACCATCACCAAGCATTTCTTCCGAGGTCCCTCTGGGTACGGTCCCCAGACCTTCCTTCCGACGTACCTCTGGGCGCGGTCACCAGGCCTTCCTTCCGAGGTACATCTGTGTACAGTCACCAGGCATTCCTTCTAAGTTATCTCTGGGTAAAGTCCCCAGGCTTTCCTTCTGCGGTACCTCTGAGTACAGTCACCAGAACTTTCTTCCGAGGTGCGCCTGGGTACACTCACCAGGCCTTCCTTCCGAGGAACCTCTCGGTGCAGTCACCAGGCCTTCCTTCCGACGTAACTCTGGGTACAGTCACAAGACCTTCCCTCCGAGGTACCTCTGAGTACACTCACCAGGACTTTCTTCCGAGGTACGTCTGGGTACTGTCACCAGGCATTCCTTCTGCGGTACCTCGGAGTACAGTCACCAGGCCTTCCTTCCCAGGTACCTCTGAGTGCTGTCACCAAGCCTTCCTTCCGAGGTATCTCTGGGTACGCTCAACAGGCCTTCCTTCCGATGTACCTCTGGGTACAATCCCCAGGCCTTCCTTCCGAGGTACCTGTGGGTACAGTCACCAGGCATTCCTTCCGAAGTACCTCTGGGTATAGTCACCATGCCTTTCTTCTGAGGTGCTTCTTGGTACAGTCACCAGGTCTTTCTTCTGAAATATCGCCGGGTACAGTCACCAGCTGTTCCTTCCGAGGTATCTCTGTGTACAGTCACCAGGCATTTCTTAAGAGGGAACTCTGGGTACAATCACCAGGTTTTCATTCTGAGGTACCGCTGGGTACAGTCACCAGGCCTTCCATCTGAGGTTCCTGTGGGTACACCCACCAGGCCTTCCTTCTCAGGTAACTCTGGGTACAGTAACCAGGCCTTCCTTCCGTGGCCACTCTTAATACAGTCACCAGGCCTTTCTTCAGAGATACGTCTGGGTATAGTTACCAGGCCTTCCTTCCGAGGTACTTCTGGGTACAGTCACCAGGCCTTTCTTCCAAGGTACGTCTGGGTACGGTCACCAGGCCTTCCTTCCGAGGTACCTCTGGGAATGGTCACCAGGCCTTCCTTCCGATGTACCTCTGGGTATAGTCCCCAGGCCTTCCTTCCGAGGTACCTCTGGCTGCAGTCACCTGGCTTCCCTGGGAGATACCCTGGGTACAGTCACCACGCCTCTTTCGGAGTTACCTCTAGGTATAGTCACCAGGCCTTCCTTCCGAGGTACCTCTGGGTACAGTAACCAGGCCTTCCTTTCCAGGTACCTCTGGGTACAGTCAGCAGGGCTTCCTTCCGAGGTACATCTGGGTACAGTAACCAGGCATTCCTTCTAAGGTATCCCTGGGTAAAGTCCCCAGGCCTTCCTTTCGAGGTACCTCTGAGTACAGTCACCCGGCCTTTCTAAAGGGGTACGTCTGGGTAGAGTCATCAGGCCTTCCTTCTGAGGTACTTCTCGGAACAGTCACCAGGCCTTTCTTCCGAGGTACCTCTGGCTGCAGTCACCTGGCTTTCCTTGGGAGATACCCTGGGTACAGTCACCACGCCTCTTTCGGAGTTACCTCTAGGTACAGTCACCAGGCCTTCGTTCCGAGGTACCCCTGGGTACAGTCACCAGGCCTTCCTTCTCAGGTACGTCTGGGTACAGTCACGAGGTATTTCTTCTGAGGTACCTCTGAGGACAGTCACCAGGCCTTCCTTTCCAGGTACCTCTGGGTACAGTCAGCAGGGCTTCCTTCCGAGGTACCTCTGGGTAGTGTCATCAGGCATTTCTTCCCAGGTATCTCTGGGTACAGTCACCAGGCCTTCCTTCCGAGGTACATCTGGGTACAGTAACCAGGCATTCCTTCTAAGGTATCCCTGGGTAAAGTCCCCAGGCCTTCCTTTCGAGGTACCTCTGAGTACAGTCACCAGGACTTTCTTCCGAATGCGTCTGGGTACAGTCACCAGGCCTTCCTTCCGAGGTACCTCTGGGTACAATCACCGGGCCTTCCTTTCCAGGTACCTCTGGGTACAGTCACCTGGCCTTCCTTCCGAGGTCCCTCTGGGTACAGTCAGCAGGCCTTCCTTCCGAGGTACCTCTGAGTACAGTCATCCGGCCTTTATTAAAGGGTACGTTTGGGTAGAGTCATCAGGCTTTCCTTCTGAGGTACTTCTCGTTACAGTCACCAGGCCTTCCTCCCGAGGTAACTCTGGTTACAGTCACCAGGCTTTCCGTGGGAATTACCCTGGGTACACTCACCACACCTTTCCTACGACTTAACTCTTGGTACAGTCACCAGGCCTTGCTTCTGAGGTACCTCTGGGTACAGTCACCAGGCCTTTCTGACGAGGTACCTCTGGGTACAGTCACCAGGCATTCCTTCAGAATTAGCTCTGGGTACAGTCACCAGGCCTTCCTTCCGAGGTACCTCTGGGTACAGTCACCAGGCCTTCCTTCTCAGGTACCTCTGGGTACAGTCACGAGGTATTTCTTCTGAGGTATCTCTGAGTACAGTCACCAGGACTTCCTTTCCAGGTACCTCTGGGTACAGTCAGCAGGGCTTCTTTCCGAGGTACCTCTGGGTAGTGTCATCAGGCATTTCTTCCCAGGTACCTCTGGGTACAGTCACCAGGCCTTCCTTCCGAGGTACCTCTGACTACAGTCACCAGGCCTTTCTTCCGAGGTACGTCTGGGTACAGTCTCCAGGCCTTCCTTCCGAAGTACCTATTGGTACTGTCATCAGGACTAGTTTCCGAGGTACCTCTGGGTACACTCACCAGGCCGTTTTGCGAGGTACCTCTGGTTACAGTCTCCAGTCGTTCCTTCTGAGGTACCTATGGGTACAGTCACCAGGCGTTCCTTCAGAGGTACCTCTGGGTACAGTGAAAGGCCTTCCTTCTGAGGTACCTCTGGGTACAGTCACCCTGCCTTTTTTCTCAGTTCTCTCTGGGTACAGTCAGCAGGCCTTTCTTCCGAGGTCCCTCTGGGTACAGTCAACGGCCTTCCTTCTGAGGTACCTCTGGGTACAGCACCCGGGCTTATTTCTGAGGTCCCTCTGGGTACAGTCACCAGGCCTTCCTTCCGAGGTACCTCTGAGTGCTGTCACCAAGTCTTCCTTCCGAGGTACCTCTGGGTAAAGTCACTAGGCCTTCCCTCCGAGATTCCTCCGGGTACAGTCACCAGTCCTTCGTTCGGAGGTACCTCCGGGTATAGTCACCAGACCATCCTTCCGAGGTACATCTGGGTACACTCACCAGACCTTTTTCCGCGGTACCTCTGAGTACAGTCACCAGGCATTCCTTCTGAGGTACCTCTGGGTACAGTCACCAGGCCTTCCTTCCGAGGTACCTCTGTGTACAGTCACCACGCCTTCCTTCTGAGATACCTCTGGGTACAGTCAACAGGGCTTCCTTCTGCGGTACTTCCGAGTACAGTCACCAGGCCTTCCTTCCCAGGTACTTCTGAGTACCGTCACCAAGCATTTCTTCCGAGGTCCCTCTGGGTACGGTCCCCAGACCTTCCTTCCGACGTACCTCTGGGCGCGGTCACCAGGCCTTCCTTCCGAGGTACATCTGTGTACAGTCACCAGGCATTCCTTCTAAGTTATCTCTGGGTAAAGTCCCCAGGCCTTCCTTCTGCGGTACCTCTGAGTACAGTCACCAGGACTTTCTTCCGAGGTGCGTCTGGGTACACTCACCAGGCCTTCCTTCGGAGGTAACCCTGGGTACAGTCACCAGGCCTTCCTTACGAGGTACCTCTGACTACAGTCACCAGGCCTTCCTTCCGAGGTACCTGTGACTACAGTCACCAGGCCATCCTTCCGAGGTACCTCTGGGTACACTCACCAGGCCTTTTTTCCGCGGTACCTCTGAGTACAGTCACCAGGCATTCCTTCTCAGGTACCTCTGGGTACAGTCACCAGGCCTTCCTTACGAGTTACCTCTGGGTACAGTCACCAGGCCTTCCTTCTGAGATACCCCTGGGTACAGTCACCAGGCCTTCCTTCTGCGGTACCTCCGAGTACTGTCACCAGGTCTTCCTTCCCAGGTACTTCTAAGTAGCGTCACCAAGCATTTCTTTCGAGGTACCTCTGGGTACGGTCACCAGGCCTTCCTTCCGAAGCACTTCTCAGTTAAGCCACCAGGGTTTCCTTCCGAAGTAACTCTGGGTAAAATCACCAGGTGCTCCTTCTGAGTTAGCTCTGGGTACAGTCACTAGGACTTCCTTCCGAGGTACCTCTGGGTACAGTCACCAGGCCTTTCTTCCGAGGTGCTTCTGTGTACAGTCGCCAGGCCTTCCTTCCGAGGTACCCCTGCGTACAGACACCAGGCCTTCCTTCCGAGGTACCTCTGACTACAGTCACCAGGCCTTTCTTCCGAGGTACGTCTGGGTACAGTCTCCAGGCCTTCCTTCCGAAGTACCTGTGGGTACAGTCATCAGGACTAGTTTCCGAGGTACCTCTGGGTACACTCACCAGGCCGTTCTTACGAGGTACCTCTGGTCAGTCTCCAGTCGTTCCTTCTGAGGTACCTATGGGTACAATCACCAGGCGTTCCTTCAGGGGTACCTCTGGGTACAGTCAAAGGCCTTCCTTCTGAGGTCCCTCTGGGTACAGTCACTCTGCCTTCTTTTTCAGTTCCCTCTGGGTACAGTCAGCAGGCCTTTCTTCCGAGGTCCCTCTGGGTACAGTCAACGGCCTTCCTTCTGAGGTACCTCTGGGTACAGCACCCGGGCTTATTTATGAGGTCCCTCTGGGTACAGTCACCAGGACTTCCTTCCGAGGTACCTCTAGGTACAATCACCAGGCCTTCCTTCTGAGGTAACTCTGAGTACAGTCACAAGGTCTTTCTTCTGAGTTAGCTCTGGGTACAGTCACCAGGCCTTTCTTCCGAGGTACTTCTGTGTACAGTCACCAGGCCTTCCTTTCGGAGGTATCTCTAGGAACAATCACCAGGCCTTCCTTCTGAGGTACCTCTGGGTACAGTCACCAGGGATTCCTCCCGAGGTACCTCTGTTTAGAGTCACCAGGCATTTCTTCCGAGTTACCTCTGGGTACAGTCACCAGGCCTTCCTTCGGAGGTAACTCTGGCTACAGTCAGCAGGCCTTCCTTCCGAGGTACCTCTGGTTACAGTCACCAGGCTTTCCTTGGGAGTTACCCTGGGTACAGTCACCACTCTTTTCTTCCGAGTTATCTCTAGGTACAGTCACCAGGCCTTCCTTCCGACGTACCTCTGGGTACAGTCACCAGGCCTTCCTTCCGAGGTACCTCTGAGTACAGTCACCCGGCCTTTCTTAAGGGGTACGTCTAGGTAGAGTCATCAGGCCTTCCTTCTGAGGTACTTCTCGGAACAGTCAGCAGGCCTTTCTTCCGAGGTACCTCTGGCTGCAGTCACCTGGCTTTCCTTGGGAGATGCCCTGGGTACAGTCACCACGCCTCATTCGGACTTACCTCTAGGTACAGTCACCAGGCCTTCCTTCCGAGGTTCCCCTGGGTACAGTCACCAGGCCTTCCTTCTCAGGTACCTCTGGGTACAGTCACGAGGTATTTCTTCTGAGGTACCTCTGAGTACAGTCACCAGGCCTTCCTTCGGAGGTACCTCCGGGTATAGTCACCAGACCATCCTTCCGAGGTACATCTGGGTACACTCACCAGACCTTTTTCCGCGGTACCTCTGAGTACAGTCACCAGGCATTCCTTCTGAGGTACCTCTGGGTACAGTCACTAGGCCTTCCTTCCGAGGTACCTCTGGGTACAGTCACCATGCCTTCCTTCTGAGATACCTCTGGGTACAGTCAACAGGGCTTCCTTCTGCGGTACCTCCGAGTACAGTCACCAGGCCTTCCTTCCCAGGTACTTCTGAGTACCGTCACCAAGCATTTCTTCCGAGGTCCCTCTGGGTACGGTCCCCAGACCTTCCTTCCGACGTACCTCTGGGCGCGGTCACCAGGCCTTCCTTCCGAGGTACATCTGTGTACAGTCACCAGGCATTCCTTCTAAGTTATCTCTGGGTAAAGTCCCCAGGCTTTCCTTCTGCGGTACCTCTGAGTACAGTCACCAGAACTTTCTTCCGAGGTGCGCCTGGGTACACTCACCAGGCCTTCCTTCCGAGGAACCTCTCGGTGCAGTCACCAGGCCTTCCTTCCGACGTAACTCTGGGTACAGTCACAAGACCTTCCCTCCGAGGTACCTCTGAGTACACTCACCAGGACTTTCTTCCGAGGTACGTCTGGGTACTGTCACCAGGCATTCCTTCTGCGGTACCTCGGAGTACAGTCACCAGGCCTTCCTTCCCAGGTACCTCTGAGTGCTGTCACCAAGCCTTCCTTCCGAGGTATCTCTGGGTACGCTCAACAGGCCTTCCTTCCGATGTACCTCTGGGTACAATCCCCAGGCCTTCCTTCCGAGATACCTGTGGGTACAGTCACCAGACATTCCTTCCGAAGTACCTCTGGGTGTAGTCACCATGCCTTTCTTCTGAGGTGCTTCTTGGTACAGTCACCAGGTCTTTCTTCTGAAATATCGCCCGGTACAGTCACCAGCTGTTCCTTCCGAGGTATCTCTGTGTACAGTCACCAGGCATTTCTTAAGAGGGAACTCTGGGTACAATCACCAGGTTTTCATTCTGAGGTACCGCTGGGTACAGTCACCAGGCCTTCCATCTGAGGTTCCTGTGGGTACACCCACCAGGCCTTCCTTCTCAGGTAACTCTGGGTACAGTAACCAGGCCTTCCTTCCGTGGCCACTCTTAATACAGTCACCAGGCCTTTCTTCAGAGATACGTCTGGGTATAGTTACCAGGCCTTCCTTCCGAGGTACTTCTGGGTACAGTCACCAGGCCTTTCTTCCAAGGTACGTCTGGGTACGGTCACCAGGCCTTCCTTCCGAGGTACCTCTTTGAATGGTCACCAGGCCTTCCTTGCGATGTACCTCTGGGTATAGTCCCCAGGCCTTCCTTCCGAGGTACCTCTGAGTACAGTCATCAGACTTTGTTTCCGAGGTACCTCTGGGTACAGTCACCAGGCCTTCCTTCTAAAGTACCTCTGGGTAGACTCACCAGGCCATCCTTCTGAGGTACCTCTGCGTACAGTCACCAGGCTTTCCTTCTGAGATACCTTTGGGTACAGTCACCAGGCGTTCCTTCAGAGGTACCTCTGGGTACAGTCAAAGGCCTTCCTTCTCAGGTACCTCTGGGTACAGTCACCCGGCCTTCTTTCTCAGTTCCCTCTGGGTACAGTCACCAGGCATTTCTTCCGAGGTCCCTTTGGGTACAGTCACCAGGCCTTTCTTAGGAGGTACCTCTGGGTACAGTCACCCGGGATTATTTCTGAGGTCCCTCTAGGTACAGTCACCAGGCTTTTCTTCCGATCTACCTCTGGGTACAGTCACCAGACCTTCCCTCTGAGGTACCTTTGGATACAGTCACCAGCCCTTGTTTCCGAGGTAAGTCTGTGTACCCTCACCAGACCTTTCTTACGACGTACCTGCGGGTACAGTCACCAGGCTTTCCTTCTGAGTACGTACGGGTAGAGTCAACAGGCCTTCCTTCAGAGGTATCTCTGGGTACAGTCACACGGCCTTCTTTCTGAGGTCCCTCTGGGAACAGTCTCTAGGCCTTTCTTCTGAGGTACCTCTGGGTACAGTCACCAGGCCTTTCTCACGAGGTAACTCTGGGTACAGTCACCAGGCATTCCTTCAGAGTTAGCTCTGGGTACAGTGACCAGGCCTTCCTTCCGAGGTACCTCTGGGTACAGTCATCATGCCTTCCTTCTGAGGTACCACTGGGTACAGTCACGAGGTTTTTCTTCTGGGGTACCTCTGAGTACAGTCACCCGGCCTTTCTGAAAGGGTACGTCTGGCTAAAGTCATCAGGCCTTCCTTCTGAGGTATTTCTCGGAACAGTCACCAGGCCTTTCTTCCGAGGTACCTCTGGCTGCAGTCACCTGGCTTTCCTTGGGAGATACCCTGGGTACAGTCACCATGCCTCTTTCGGAGTTACCTCTAGGTATAGTCACCAGGCCTTCCTTCCGAGGTACCTCTTGGTACAGTCACCAGGCCTTCCTTTCAAGGTACCTCTGGGTACAGTCAGCAGGGCTTCCTTCCGAGGTACCTCTGGGTAGTGTCATCAGGCATTTCTTCCCAGGTATCTCTGGGTACAGTCACCAGGCCTTCCTTCCGAGGTACATCTGGGTACAGTAACCAGGCATTCCTTCTAAGGTATCCCTGGGTAAAGTCCCCAGGCCTTCCCTTCGAGGTACCTCTGAGTACAGTCACCAGGACTTTCTTCCGAAGTGCGTGTGGGTACAGTCACTAGGCCTTCCTTCCAAGGTACCTCTGGGTACAGTCACCTGGCCTTCCTTCCGAGGTCCCTCTGGGTAGAGTCAGCAGGCCTTCCTTCCGAGGTACCTCTGCGTACAGTCATCCGGCCCTTATTAAGGGGTACGTTTGGGTAGAGTCATCAGGCTTTCCTTCTGAGGTACTTCTCGTTACACTCACCAGGCCTTCCTCCCGAGGTAACTCTGGTTACAGTCACCAGGCTTTCCGTGGGAATTACCCTGGGTACACTCACCACACCTTTCCTACGACTTACCTCTTGGTACAGTCACCAGGCCTTGCTTCTGAGGTACCTCTGGGTACAGTCACCAGGCCTTTCTTACGAGGTACCTCTGGGTACAGTCACCAGGCATTCCTTCAGAATTAGCTCTGGGTACAGTCACCAGGCCTTCCTTCCGAGGTACCTCTGGGTACAGTCACCAGGCCTTCCTTCTCAGGTACCTCTGGGTACAGTCACGAGGTATTTCTTCTGAGGTATCTCTGAGTACAGTCACCAGGACTTCCTTTCCAGGTACCTGTGGGTACAGTCAGCAGGGCTTCTTTCCGAGGTACCTCTGGGTAGTGTCATCAGGCATTTCTTCCCAGGTACCTCTGGGTACAGTCACCAGGCCTTCCTTCCGAGGTACCTCTGACTACAGTCACCAGGCCTTTCTTCCGAGGTACATCTGTGTACAGTCTCCAGGCCTTCCTTCCGAAGTACCTGTTGGTACTGTCATCAGGACTAGTTTCCGAGGTACCTCTGGGTACACTCACCAGGCCGTTTTGCGAGGTACCTCTGGTTACAGTCTCCAGTCGTTCCTTCTGAGGTACCTATGGGTACAGTCACCAGGCGTTCCTTCAGAGGTACCTCTGGGTACAGTGAAAGGCCTTCCTTCTGAGGTACCTCTGGGTACAGTCACCCTGCCTTTTTTCTCAGTTCTCTCTGGGTACAGTCAGCAGGCCTTTCTTCCGAGGTCCCTCTGGGTACAGTCAACGGCCTTCCTTCTGAGGTACCTCTGGGTACAGCACCCGGGCTTATTTCTGAGGTCCCTCTGGGTACAGTCACCAGGCCTTCCTTCCGAGGTACCTCTAGGTACAATCACCAGGCCTTCCTTCTGAGGTACCTCTGGTTACAGTCACCAGGCTTTCCTTGGGAGTTACCCTGGGTACAGTCACCACTCCTTTCTTCCGAGTTATCTCTAGGTACAGTTACCAGGCCTTCCTTCCGAGGTACCTGTGGGTACAGTCACCAGGCCTTTCTTCCGAGGTACCTCTGAGTACAGTCACCCTGCCTTTTTGAAGGGGTACGTCTGGGTAGAGTCATCAGGCCTTCCTTCTGAGGTACTTCTCGGAACAGTCAGCAGGCCTTTCTTCCGAGGTACCTCTGGCTGCAGTCACCTGGCTTTCCTTGGGAGATGCCCTGGGTACAGTCACCACGCCTCATTCGGACTTACCTCTAGGTACAGTCACCAGGCCTTCGTTCCGAGGTACCCCTGGGTACAGTCACCAGGCCTTCCTTCTCAAGTACCTCTGGGTACAGTCACGAGGTATTTCTTCTGAGGTACCTCTGAGTACAGTCACCAGGCCTTCCTTCGGAGGTACCTCCGGGTATAGTCACCAGACCATCCTTCCGAGGTACATCTGGGTACACTCACCAGACCTTTTTCCGCGGTACCTCTGAGTACAGTCACCAGGCATTCCTTCTGAGGTACCTCTGGGTACAGTCACCAGGCCTTCCTTCCGAGGTACCTCTGGGTACAGTCACCATTCCTTCCTTCTGAGATACCTCTGGGTACAGTCAACAGGGCTTCCTTCTGCGGTACCTCCGAGTACAGTCACCAGGAATTCCTTCCCAGGTACTTCTGAGTACCGTCACCAAGCATTTCTTCCGAGGTCCCTCTGGGTACGGTCCCCAGACCTTCCTTCCGACGTACCTCTGGGCGCGGTCACCAGGCCTTCCTTCCGAGGTACATCTGTGTACAGTCACCAGGCATTCCTTCTAAGTTATCTCTGGGTAAAGTCCCCAGGCCTTCCTTCCGCGGTACCTCTGAGTACAGTCACCAAGACTTTCTTCCGAGGTGCGTCTGGGTACACTCACCAGGCCTTCCTTCCCAGGAACCTCTCGGTGCAGTCACCAGGCCTTCCTTCCGACGTAACTCTGGGTACAGTCACAAGACCTTCCCTCCGAGGTACCTCTGAGTACACTCACCAGGACTTTCTTCCGAGGTACGTCTGGGTACTGTCACCAGGCATTCCTTCTGCGGTACCTCGGAGTACAGTCACCAGGCCTTCCTTCCCAGGTACCTCTGAGTGCTGTCACCAAGCCTTCCTTCCGAGGTATCTCTGGGTACGCTCAACAGGCCTTCCTTCCGATGTACCTCTGGGTACAATCCCCAGGCCTTCCTTCCGAGATACCTGTGGGTACAGTCACCAGACATTCCTTCCGAAGTACCTCTGGGTGTAGTCAGCATGCCTTTCTTCTGAGGTGCTTCTTGGTACAGTCACCAGGTCTTTCTTCTGAAATATCGCCGGGTACAGTCACCAGCTGTTCCTTCCGAGGTATCTCTGTGTACAGTCACCAGGCATTTCTTAAGAGGGAACTCTGGGTACAATCACCAGGTTTTCATTCTGAGGTACCGCTGGGTACAGTCACCAGGCCTTCCATCTGAGGTTCCTGTGGGTACACCCACCAGGCCTTCCTTCTCAGGTACCTCTGGGTACAGTAACCAGGCCTTCCTTCCGTGGCCACTCTTAATACAGTCACCAGGCCTTTCTTCAGAGATACGTCTAGGTATAGTTACCAGGGCTTCCTTCCGAGGTACTTCTGGGTACAGTCACCAGGCCTTTCTTCCAAGGTACGTCTGGGTACGGTCACCAGGCCTTCCTTCCGAGGTACCTCTGGGAATGGTCACCAGGCCTTCCTTCCGATGTACCTCTGGGTATAGTCCCCAGGCCTTCCTTCCGAGGTACCTCTGAGTACAGTCATCAGGCTTTGTTTCCGAGGTACCTCTGGGTAGACTCACCAGGCCATCCTTCTGAGGTACCTCTGCGTACAGTCACCAGGCTTTCCTTCTGAGATACCTTTGGGTACAGTCACCAGGCGTTCCTTCAGAGGTACCTCTGGGTACAGTCAAAGGCCTTCTTTCTCAGGTAACTCTGGGTACAGTTACCCGGCCTTCTTTCTCAGTTCCCTCTGGGTACAGTCACCAGGACTTTCTTCTGAGGTACTTCTGTGTACAGTCGCCAGGCCTTCCTTCCGAGGTGCTTCTGTGTACAGTCGCCAGGCCTTCCTTCCCAGCTACCCCTGGGTACAGTCACCAGGCCTTCCTTCCGAGGTACCTCTGACTACAGTCACCAGGCCTTTCTTCCGAGGTACGTCTGGGTACAGTCTCCAGGCCTTCCTTCCGAAGTACCTGTGGGTACAGTCATCAGGACTAGTTTCCGAGGTACCTCTGGGTACACTCACCAGGCCGTTCTTACGAGGTACCTCTGGTTACAGTCTCCAGTCGTTCCTTCTGAGGTACCTATGGGTACAATCACCAGGCGTTCCTTCAGGGGTACCTCTGGGTAGAGTCAAAGGCCTTCCTTCTGAGGTACCTCTGGGTACAGTCACCAGGCCTTCCTTCCGAGGTACCTCTAGGTACAATCACCAGGCCTTCCTTCTGAGGTACCTCTGGGTACAGTCACGAGGTCTTTCTTCTGAGTTAGCTCTGGGTACAGTCACCAGGCCTTTCTTCCGAGGTACTTCTGTGTACAGTCACCAGGCCTTCCTTTCGGAGGTATCTCTAGGAACAATCACCAGGCCTTCCTTCTGAGGTACCTCTGGGTACAGTCACCAGGGATTCCTCCCGAGGTACCTCTGTTTAGAGTCACCAGGCATTTCTTCCGAGTTACCTCTGGGTACAGTCACCAGGCCTTCCTTCGGAGGTAACTCTGGCTACAGTCAGCAGGCCTTCCTTTCGAGGTACCTCTGGTTACAGTCACCAGGCTTTCCTTGGGAGTTACCCTGGGTACAGTCACCACTCCTTTCTTCCGAGTTATCTCTAGGTACAGTCACCAGGCCTTCCTTCCGACGTACCTCTGGGTACAGTCACCAGGCCTTCCTTCCGAGGTACCTCTGAGTACAGTCACCCGGCCTTTCTGAAGGGGTACGTCTCGGTAGAGTCATCAGGCCTTCCTTCTGAGGTACTTCTCGGAACAGTCAGCAGGCCTTTCTTCCGAGGTACCTCTGGCTGCAGTCACCTGGCTTTCCTTGGGAGATGCCCTGGGTACAGTCACCACGCCTCATTCGGACTTACCTCTAGGTACAGTCACCAGGCCTTCCTTCCGAGGTTCCCCTGGGTACAGTCACCAGGCCTTCCTTCGGAGGTACCTCCGGGTATAGTCACCAGACCATCCTTCCGAGGTACATCTGGGTACACTCACCAGACCTTTTTCCGCGGTACCTCTGAGTACAGTCACCAGGCATTGCTTCTGAGGTACCTCTGGGTACAGTCACCAGGCCTTGTTTCCGAGGTAAGTCTGTGTACCCTCACCAGACCTTTCTTACGACGTACCTGTGCGTACATTCATCAGGCTTTCCTTCTGAGGTACCTATGGGTAGAGTCAACAGGCCTTCCTTCAGAGGTATCTCTGGGTACAGTCACACGGCCTTCTTTCTGAGGTCCCTCTGGGAACAGTCTCTAGGCCTTTCTTCTGAGGTACCTCTGGGTACAGTCATCAGGCCTTCCTCACGAGGTACCTCTGGGTACAGTCACCAGGCATTCCTTCAGAGTTATCTCTGGGTACAGTGACCAGGCCTTCCTTCCGAGGTACCTCTGGTACAGTCATCATGCATTCCTTTTGAGGTACCTCTGGGTACAGTCATCATGCCTTCCTTCTGAGGTACAACTGGGTACAGACACGAGGTTTTTCTTCTGGGGTACCTCTGAGTACAGTCACCAGGCCTTTCTTTGGAGGTACGTCTGGGTAGTCACCAGGCCTTCCTTCCAAGGTACCTCTGGGTGGATTCACCAGGCCTTCCTTCTGAGGTACCTCTGTGTAGAGTCACCAGGTCTTACTTCTGAGATAACTCTGGGTACAGTCACCGGGCCTTTCTTCCGAGGTACCTTTGGGTACAGTCTCTGGACCTTCCTTCCAAAGTACCTCTGGGTAAAGTCACTATGCCCTCCCTCCGAGATACCTCTGGGTACAGTCACCAGTCCTTCCTTCGGAGGTACGTCTGGGTATAGTCACCAGGCCATCCTTTCGAGGTACCTCTGGGTACACACACCAGGCCTTTTTTCCGCGGTACCTCTGAGTACAGTCGCCAGGCATTCCTTCTGAGCTACCTCTGGGTACAGTCACGAGGTCTTTCTT
This sequence comes from Loxodonta africana, assembly GCF_030014295.1. Lineage (NCBI taxonomy): Eukaryota > Metazoa > Chordata > Mammalia > Proboscidea > Elephantidae > Loxodonta > Loxodonta africana. The sequence continues at coordinate 422,929 of NW_026975671.1, read as the reverse complement.
CTGAGTTAGCTCTGGGTACAGTCACCAGGCCTTTCTTCCGAGGTACCTCTGACTACAGTCACCAGGCCTTTCTTCCGAGGTACGTCTGGGTACAGTCTCCAGGCCTTCCTTCCGAAGTACCTGTTGGTACTGTCATCAGGACTAGTTTCCGAGGTACCTCTGGGTACACTCACCAGGCCGTTTTGCGAGGTACCTCTGGTTACAGTCTCCAGTCGTTCCTTCTGTGGTACCTATGGGTACAATCACCAGGCGTTCCTTCAGGGGTACCTCTGGGTACAGTGAAAGGCCTTCCTTCTGAGGTACCTCTGGGTACAGTCACCCTGCCTGTTTTCTCAGTTCCCTCTGGGTACAGTCAGCAGGCCTTTCTTCCGAGGTCCCTCTGGGTACAGTCAACGGCCTTCCTTCTGAGGTACCTCTGGGTACAGCACCCGGGCTTATTTCGGAGGTCCCTCTGGGTACAGTCACCAGGCCTTTCTTAGGAGGTACCTCTGGGTACAGTCACCGCCCTTCCTTCTGAGGTACCTCTGGGTACAGTCACCCGGGATTATTTCTGAGGTCCCTCTAGGTACAGTCACCAGGCTTTTCTTCCGATCTACCTCTGGGTACAGTCACCAGACCTTCCCTCTGAGGTACCTTTGGATACAGTCACCAGCCCTTGTTTCCGAGGTAAGTCTGTGTACCCTCACCAGACCTTTCTTACGACGTACCTGCGGGTACAGTCACCAGGCTTTCCTTCTGAGTACGTACGGGTAGAGTCAACAGGCCTTCCTTCAGAGGTATCTCTGGGTACAGTCACACGGCCTTCTTTCTGAGGTCCCTCTGGGAGCAGTCTCTAGGCCTTTCTTCTGAGGTACCTCTGGGTACAGTCACCAGGCCTTTCTCACGAAGTAACTCTGTGTACAGTCACCAGGCATTCCTTCAGAGTTAGCTCTGGGTACAGTGACCAGGCCTTCCTTCCGAGGTACCTCTGAGTACAGTCATCATGCCTTCCTTCTGAGGTACCACTGGGTACAGTCACGAGGTTTTTCTTCTGGGGTACCTCTGAGTACAGTCACCAGGCCTTTCTTCGGAGGTACGTCTGGGTAGTCACCAGGCCTTCCTTCCATGGTACCTCTGGGTAGAGTCACCAGGCCTGCCTTCCGAGGTACCTCTGGGTACACTCACCAGGCCTTTTTTCCGCCGTACCTCTGAGTACAGTCACCAGGCATTCCTACTGAGGTACCTCTGGGTACAGTCACCAGGTCTTGCTTCTGAGATACCTCTGGGTACAGTCACCGGGCCTTCCTTCCGAGGTACCTTTGGGTACAGTCTCTGGACCTTCCTTCCGAGGTACCTCTGGGTAAAATCTCTATGCCCTCCCTCCGAGATACCTCTGGGTACAGTCACCAGTCCTTCCTTCGGAGGTACCTCTGGGTATAGTCACCAGGCCATCCTTCCGAGGTACCTCTGGGTACACTCACCAGGCCTTTTTTCCGCGGTACCTCTGAGTACAGTCACCAGGCATTCCTTCTCAGGTACCTCTGGGTACAGTCACCAGGCCTTCCTTACGAGTTACCTCTGGGTACAGTCACCAGGCCTTCCTTCTGAGATACCCCTGGATACAGTCACCAGGCCTTCCTTCTGCGGTACCTCCGAGTACTGTCACCAGGCCTTCATTCCCAGGTCCTTCTAAGTACCGTCACCAAGCATTTCTTTCGAGGTACCTCTGGGTACGGTCACCAGGCCTTCCTTCCGAGGCACTTCTGAGTTAAGCCACCAGGCTTTCCTTCCGAAATACCTCTGGGTACAATCACCAGGCCCTCCTTCTGAGTTAGCTCTGGGTACAGTCACTAGGCCTTCCTTCCGAGGTACCTCTGGGTACAGTCACCAGGGCTTTCTTCCGAGGTGCTTCTGTGTACAGTCGCCAGGCCTTCCTTCCCAGCTACCCCTGGGTACAGTCACCAGGCCTTCCTTCCGAGGTACCTCTGACTACAGTCACCAGGCCTTTCTTCCGAGGTACGGCTGGGTACAGTCTCCAGGCCTTCCTTCCGAAGTACCTGTGGGTACAGTCATCAGGACTAGTTTCCGAGGTACCTCTGGGTACACTCACCAGGCCGTTCTTACGAGGTACCTCTGGTTACAGTCTCCAGTTGTTCCTTCTGAGGTGCCTATGGGTACAATCACCAGGCGTTCCTTCAGGGGTACCTCTGGGTACAGTCAAAGGCCTTCCTTCTGAGGTCCCTCTGGGTACAGTCACTCTGCCTTCTTTCTCAGTTCCCTCTGGGTACAGTCAGCAGGCCTTTCTTCCGAGGTCCCTCTGGGTACAGTCAACGGCCTTCCTTCTGAGGTACCTCTGGGTACAGCACCCGGGCTTATTTCTGAGGTCCCTCTGGGTACAGTCACCAGGCCTTCCTTCCGAGGTACCTCTAGGTACAATCACCAGGCCTTCCTTCTGAGGTACCTCTGGGTACAGTCACGAGGTCTTTCTTCTGAGTTAGCTCTGGGTACAGTCACCAGGCCTTTCTTCCGAGGTACTTCTGTGTACAGTCACCAGGCCTTCCTTTCGGAGGTATCTCTAGGAACAATCACCAGGCCTTCCTTCTGAGGTACCTCTGGGTACAGTCACCAGGGATTCCTCCCGAGGTACCTCTGTTTGGAGTCACCAGGCATTTCTTCCGAGTTACCTCTGGGTACAGTCACCAGGCCTTCCTTCGGAGGTAACTCTGGCTACAGTCAGCAGGCCTTCCTTCCGAGGTACCTCTGGTTACAGTCACCAGGCTTTCCTTGGGAGTTACCCTGGGTACAGTCACCACCCCTTTCTTCCGAGTTATCTCTAGGTACAGTCACCAGGCCTTCCTTCCGACGTACCTCTGGGTACAGTCACCAGGCCTTCCTTCCGAGGTACCTCTGAGTACAGTCACCCGGCCTTTCTGAAGGGGTACGTCTGGGTAGAGTCATCAGGCCTTCCTTCTGAGGTACTTCTCGGAACAGTCAGCAGGCCTTTCTTCCGAGGTACCTCTGGCTGCAGTCACCTGGCTTTCCTTGGGAGATACCCTGGGTACAGTCACCACGCCTCTTTCGGAGTTACCTCTAGGTAGAGTCACCAGGCCTTCGTTCCGAGGTACCCCTGGGTACAGTCACCAGGCCTTCCTTCTCAGGTACGTCTGGGTACAGTCACGAGGTATTTCTTCTGAGGTACCTCTGAGGACAGTCACCAGGCCTTCCTTTCCAGGTACCTCTGGGTACAGTCAGCAGGGCTTCCTTCCGAGGTACATCTGGGTACAGTAACCAGGCATTCCTTCTAAGGTATCCCTGGGTAAAGTCCCCAGGCCTTCCTTCCGAGTTACCTCTGAATACAGTCACCAGGACTTTCTTCCGAAGTGCGTCTGGGTACAGTCACGAGGCCTTCCTTCCGAGGTACCTCTGGGTACAATCACCGGGCCTTCCTTTCCAGGTACCTCTTGGTACAGTCACCTGGCCTTCCTTCCGAGGTCCCTCTGGGTAGAGTCAGCAGGCCTTCCTTCCGAGGTACCTCTGAGTACAGTCATACGGCCTTTATTAAGGGATACGTTTGGGTAGAGTCATCAGGCTTTCCTTCTGAGGAACTTCTCGTTACAGTCACCAGGCCTTCCTCCCGAGGTAACTCTGGTTACAGTCACCAGGCTTTCCGTGGGAATTACCCTGGGTACACTCACCACGCCTTTCCTACGACTTACCTCTTGGTACAGTCACCAGGCCTTGCTTCTGAGGTACCTCTGGGTACAGTCACCAGGCCTTTCTTACGAGGTACCTCTGGGTACAGTCACCAGGCATTCCTTCAGAATTAGCTCTGGGTACAGTGACCAGGCCTTCCTTCCGAGGTACCTCTGGGTACAGTCACCAGGCCTTCCTTCTCAGGTACCTCTGGGTACAGTCACGAGGTATTTCTGCTGAGGTACCTCTGAGTACAGTCACCAGGACTTCCTTTCCAGGTACCTCTGGGTACAGTCAGCAGGGCTTCTTTCCGAGGTACCTCTGGGTAGTGTCATCAGGCATTTCTTCCCAGGTACCTCTGGGTACAGTCACCAGGCCTTCCTTCCGAGGTACCTCTGACTACAGTCACCAGGCCTTTCTTCCGAGGTACGTCTGGGTAGAGTCTCCAGGCTTTCCTTCCGAAGTACCTGTTGGTACTGTCATCAGGACTAGTTTCCGAGGTACCTCTGGGTACACTCACCAGGCCGTTTTGCGAGGTACCTCTGGTTACAGTCTCCAGTCGTTCCTTCTGAGGTACCTATGGGTACAGTCACCAGGCGTTCCTTCAGAGGTACCTCTGGGTACAGTGAAAGGCCTTCCTTCTGAGGTACCTCTGGGTACAGTCACCCTGCCTTTTTTCTCAGTTCCCTCTGGGTACAGTCAGCAGGCCTTTCTTCCGAGGTCCCTCTGGGTACAGTCAACGGCCTTCCTTCTGAGGTACCTCTGGGTACAGCACCCGGGCTTATTTCTGAGGTCCCTCTGGGTACAGTCACCAGGCCTTCCTTCCGAGGTACCTCTAGGTACAATCACCAGGCCTTCCTTCTGAGGTACCTCTGGGTACAGTCACGAGGTCTTTCTTCTGAGTTAGCTCTGGGTACAGTCACCAGGCCTTTCTTCCGAGGTACTTCTGTGTACAGTCACCAGACCTTCCCTCTGAGGTACCTTTGGATACAGTCACCAGCCCTTGTTTCCGAGGTAAGTCTGTGTACCCTCACCAGACCTTTCTTACGACGTACCTGCGGGTACAGTCACCAGGCTTTCCTTCTGAGTACGTACGGGTAGAGTCAACAGGCCTTCCTTCAGAGGTATCTCTGGGTACAGTCACACGGCCTTCTTTCTGAGGTCCCTCTGGGAACAGTCTCTAGGCCTTTCTTCTGAGGTACCTCTGGATATAGTCACCAGGCCTTTCTCACGAAGTAACTCTGGGTACAGTCACCAGGCATTCCTTCAGAGTTAGCTCTGGGTACAGTGACCAGGCCTTCCTTCCGAGGTACCTCTGAGTACAGTCATCATGCCTTCCTTCTGAGGTACCACTGGGTACAGTCACGAGGTTTTTCTTCTGGGGTACCTCTGAGTGCAGTCACCAGGCCTTTCTTCAGAGGTACGTCTGGGTAGTCACCAGGCCTTCCTTCCAAGGTACCTCTGGGTACACTTTCCAGGCCTTTTTTCCGCGGTACCTCTGAGTACAGTCACCAGGCATTCCTTCTGAGGTACCTCTGGGTACACTCACCAGGCCTTTTTTCCGCGGTACCTCTGAGTACAGTCACCAGGCATTCCTTCTGAGGTACCTCTGGGTACAGTCACCAGGTCTTGCTTCTGAGATACCTCTGGGTACAGTCACCGGGCCTTCCTTCCGAGGTACCTTTGGGTACAGTCTCTGGACCTTCCTTCCGAGGTACCTCTGGGTAAAGTCACTATGCCCTCCCTCCGAGATACCTCTGGGTACAGTCACCAGTCCTTCCTTCGGAGGTACCTCTGGGTATAGTCACCAGGCCATCCTTCCGAGGTACCTCTGGGTACACTCACCAGGCCTTTTTTCCGCGGTACCTCTGAGTACAGTCACCAGGCATTCCTTCTCAGGTACCTCTGGGTACAGTCACCAGGCCTTCCTTACGAGTTACCTCTGGGTACAGTCACCAGGCCTTCCTTCTGAGATACCCCTGGGTACAGTCACCAGGCCTTCCTTCTGCGGTACCTCCGAGTACTGTCACCAGGCCTTCCTTCCCAGGTACTTCTAAGTACCGTCACCAAGCATTTCTTTCGAGGTACCTCTGGGTACGGTCACCAGGCCTTCCTTCCGAGGCACTTCTGAGTTAAGCCACCAGGCTTTCCTTCCGAAGTACCTCTGGGTACAATCACCAGGCGCTCCCTCTGAGTTAGCTCTGGGTACAGTCACTAGGCCTTCCTTCCGAGGTACCTCTGGGTACAGTCACCAGGCCTTTCTTCCGAAGTGCTTCTGTGTACAGTCGCTAGGCCTTCCTTCCGAAGTACCTCTGGGTACAATCACCAGGCGCTCCTTCTGAGTTAGCTCTATGTACAGTCACTAGGCCTTCCTTCCGACGTACCTCTGGGTTCAGTCACCAGGCCTACCTTCCGAGGTAACTCTGAGTACAGTCACCCGGCCTTTCTTAAGGAGTACGTCTGGGTAGAGTCATCAGGCCTTCCTTCTGAGGTACTTCTCGGAACAGTCAGCAGGCCTTTCTTCCGAGGTACCTCTGGGTACAGTCACCAGGGATTCCTCCCGAGGTACCTCTGTTTAGAGTCACCAGGCATTTCTTCCGAGTTACCTCTGGGTACAGTCACCAGGCCTTCCTTCGGAGGTAACTCTGGCTACAGTCAGCAGGCCTTCCTTCCGAGTTACCTCTGGTTACAGTCACCAGGCTTTCCTTGGGAGTTACCCTGGGTACAGTCACCACTCCTTTCTTCCGAGTTATCTCTAGGTACAGTCACCAGGCCTTCCTTCCGACGTACCTCTGGGTACAGTCACCAGGCCTTTCTTCCGAGGTACCTCTGAGTACAGTCACCCGGCCTTTCTGAAGGGGTACGTCTGGGTAGAGTCATCAGGCCTTCATTCTGAGGTACTTCTCGGAACAGTCAGCAGGCCTTTCTTCCGAGGTACCTCTGGCTGCAGTCACCTGGCTTTCCTTGGGAGATACCCTGGGTACAGTCACCACGCCTCTTTCGGAGTTACCTCTAGGTACAGTCACCAGGCCTTCCTTCCGAGGTACCCCTGGGTACAGTCACCAGGCCTTCCTTCTCAGGTACGTCTGGGTACAGTCACGAGGTATTTCTTCTGAGGTACCTCTGAGGACAGTCACCAGGCCTTCCTTTCCAGGTACCTCTGGGTACAGTCAGCAGGGCTTCCTTCCGAGGTACCTCTGGGTAGTGTCATCAGGCATTTCTTCCCAGGTATCTCTGGGTACAGTCACCAGGCCTTCCTTCCGAGGTACATCTGGGTACAGTAACCAGGCATTCCTTCTAAGGTATCCCTGGGTAAAGTCCCCAGGCCTTCCTTTCGAGGTACCTCTGAATACAGTCACCAGGACTTTCTTCCGAAGTGCGTCTGGGTACAGTCACCAGGCCTTCCTTCCGAGGTACCTCTGGGTACAATCACCGGGCCTTCCTTTCCAGGTACCTCTGGGTACAGTCACCTGGCCTTACTTCCGAGGTCCCTCTGGGTAGAGTCAGCAGGCCTTCCTTCCGAGGTACCTCTGAGTACAGTCATCCGGCATTTATTAAGGGGTACGTTTGGGTAGAGTCATCAGGCTTTCCTTCTGAGGAACTTCTGGTTACAATCACCAGGCCTTCCTTCCGAGGTAACTCTGGTTACAGTCACCAGGCTTTCCGTGGGAATTACCCTGGGTACACTCACCACGCCTTTCCTACGAGTTACCTCTTGGTACAGTCACCAGGCCTTGCTTCTGAGGTACCTCTGGGTACAGTCACCAGGCCTTTCTTACGAGGTACCTCTGGGTACAGTCACCAGGCATTCCTTCAGAATTAGCTCTGGGTACAGTCACCAGGCCTTCCTTCGAGGTACCTCTGAGTACAGTCACCAGGACTTCCTTTCCAGGTACCTCTGGGTACAGTCAGCAAGGCTTCTTTCCGAGGTAAATCTGGGTAGTGTCATCAGGCATTTCTTCCCAGGTACCTCTTGGTACAATCACCAGGCCTTCCTTCCGAGGTACCTCTGACTACAGTCACCAGGCCTTTCTTCCGAGGTATGTCTGGGTACAGTCTCCAGGCCTTCCTTCCGAAGTACCTGTTGGTACTGTCATCAGGACTACTTTCCGAGGTACCTCTGGGTACACTCACCAGGCCGTTTTGCGAGGTACCTCTGGTTACAGTCTCCAGTCGTTCCTTCTGAGGTACCTATGGGTACAGTCACCAGGCGTTCCTTCAGAGGTACCTCTGGGTACAGTGAAAGGCCTTCCTTCTGAGGTACCTCTGGGTACAGTCACCCTGCCTTTTTTCTCAGTTCCCTCTGGGTACAGTCAGCAGGCCTTTCTTCCGAGGTCCCTCTGGGTACAGTCAACGGCCTTCCTTCTGAGGTACCTCTGGGTACAGCACCCGGGCTTATTTCGGAGGTCCCTCTGGGTACAGTCACCAGGCCTTTCTTAGGAGGTACCTCTGGGTACAGTCACCGCCCTTCCTTCTGAGGTACCTCTGGGTACAGTCACCCGGGATTATTTCTGAGGTCCCTCTAGGTACAGTCACCAGGCTTTTCTTCCGATCTACCTCTGGGTACAGTCACCAGACCTTCCCTCTGAGGTACCTTTGGATACAGTCACCAGCCCTTGTTTCCGAGGTAAGTCTGTGTACCCTCACCAGACCTTTCTTACGACGTACCTGCGGGTACAGTCACCAGGCTTTCCTTCTGAGGTACCTATGGGTAGAGTCAACAGGCCTTCCTTCAGAGGTATCTCTGGGTACAGTCACACGGCCTTCTTTCTGAGGTCCCTCTGGGAACAGTCTCTAGGCCTTTCTTCTGAGGTACCTCTGGGTACAGTCACCAGGCCTTTCTCACGAGGTACCTCTGGGTACAGTCACCAGGCATTCCTTCAGAGTTAGCTCTGGGTACCGTGACCAGGCCTTCCTTCCGAGGTACCTCTGGGTACAGTCATCATGCCTTCCTTCTGAGGTACCACTGGGTACAGTCACGAGGTTTTTCTTCTGGGGTACCTCTGAGTACAGTCACCAGGCCTTTCTTCGGAGGTACGTCTGGGTAGTCACCAGGCCTTCCTTCCAAGGTACCTCTGGGTACACTCACCAGGCCTTTTTTCCGCGGTACCTCTGAGTACAGTCACCAGGCATTCCTTCTGAGGTACCTCTGGGTACAGTCACCAGGTCTTGCTTCTGAGATACCTCTGGGTACAGTCACCGGGCCTTCCTTCCGAGGTACCTTTGGGTACAGTCTCTGGACCTTCCTTCCGAGGTACCTCTGGGTAAAGTCACTATGCCCTCCCTCCGAGATACCTCTGGGTACAGTCACCAGTCCTTCCTTCGGAGGTACCTCTGGGTATAGTCACCAGGCCATCCTTCCGAGGTACCTCTGGGTACACTCACCAGGGCTTTTTTCCGCGGTACCTCTGAGTACAGTCACCAGGCATTCCTTCTCAGGTACCTCTGGGTACAGTCACCAGGCCTTCCTTACGAGTTACCTCTGGGTACAGTCACCAGGCCTTCCTTCTGAGATACACCTGGGTACAGTCACCAGGCCTTCCTTCTGCGGTACCTCCGAGTACTGTCACCAGGCCTTCCTTCCCAGGTACTTCTAAGTACCGTCACCAAGCATTTCTTTCGAGGTACCTCTGGGTACGGTCACCAGGCCTTCCTTCCGAGGCACTTCTGAGTTAAGCCACCAGACTTTCCTTCCGAAGTACCTCTGGGTACAATCACCAGGCGCTCCTTCTGAGTTAGCTCTGGGTACAGTCACTAGGCCTTCCTTCCGAGGTACCACTGGGTACAGTCACCAGGCCTTTCTTCCGAGGTGCTTCTGTGTACAGTCGCCAGGTCTTCCTTCTGAGGTACCCCTGGGTAGAGTCACCAGGCCTTCCTTCCGAGGTACCTCTGACTACAGTCACCAGGCCTTTCTTCAGAGGTACGTCTGGGTACAGTCTCCAGGCCTTCCTTCCGAAGTACCTGTGGGTACAGTCATCAGGACTAGTTTCCGAGGTACCTCTGGGTACACTCACCAGGCCGTTCTTAAGAGGTACCTCTGGTTACAGTCTCCAGTCGTTCCTTCTGAGGTACCTATGGGTACAATCACCAGGCGTTCCTTCAGGGGTACCTCTGGGTACAGTCAAAGGCCTTCCTTCTGGGGTCCCTCTGGGTACAGTCACTCTGCCTTCTTTCTCAGTTCCCTCTGGGTACAGTCACCAGGCCTTTCTTCCGAGGTCCCTCTGGGTACAGTCAACGGCCTTCCTTCTGAGGTACCTCTGGGTACAGCACCCGGGCTTATTTCTGAGGTCCCTCTGGGTACAGTCACCAGGCCTTCCTTCCGAGGTACCTCTAGGTACAATCACCAGGCCTTTCTTCCGAGGTACCTCTGAGTACAGTCACCCGGCCTTTCTGAAGGGGTACGTCTGGGTAGAGTCATCAGGCCTTCCTTCTGAGGTACTTCTCGGAACAGTCACCAGGCCTTTCTTCCGAGGTACCTCTGGCTGCAGTCACCTGGCTTTCCTTGGGAGATACCCTGGGTACAGTCACCACGCCTCTTTCGGAGTTACCTCTAGGTACAGTCACCAGGCCTTCCTTCCGAGGTACCCCTGGGTACAGTCACCAGGCCTTCCTTCTCAGGTACGTCTGGGTACAGTCACGAGGTATTTCTTCTGAGGTACCTCTGAGGACAGTCACCAGGCCTTCCTTTCCAGGTACCTCTGGGTACAGTCAGCAGGGCTTCCTTCCGAGGTACCTCTGGGTAGTGTCATCAGGCATTTCTTCCCAGGTATCTCTGGGTACAGTCACCAGGCCTTCCTTCCGAGGTACATCTGGGTACAGTAACCAGGCATTCCTTCTAAGGTATCCCTGGGTAAAGTCCCCAGGCCTTCCTTCCGAGGTACCTCTGAGTACATTCACCAGGCCTTCCTTCCGAGGTACCTCTGGGTACAATCACCGGGCCTTCCTTTCCAGGTACCTCTGGGTACAGTCACCTGGCCTTCCTTCCGAGGTCCCTCTGGGTAGAGTCAGCAGGCCTTCCTTCCGAGGTACCTCTGAGTACAGTCATACGGCCTTTATTAAGGGATACGTTTGGGTAGAGTCATCAGGCTTTCCTTCTGAGGAACTTCTCGTTACAGTCACCAGGCCTTCCTCCCGAGGTAACTCTGGTTACAGTCACCAGGCTTTCCGTGGGAATTACCCTGGGTACACTCACCACGCCTTTCCTACGAGTTACCTCTTGGTACAGTCACCAGGAATTGCTTCTGAGGTACCTCTGGGTACAGTCACCAGGCCTTTCTTACGAGGTACCTCTGGGTACAGTCACCAGGCATTCCTTCAGAATTAGCTCTGGGTACAGTGACCAGGCCTTCCTTCCGAGGTACCTCTGGGTACAGTCACCAGGCCTTCCTTCTCAGGTACCTCTGGGTACAGTCACGAGGTATTTCTTCTGAGGTACCTCTGAGTACAGTCACCAGGACTTCCTTCCAGGAACCTCTGGGTACAGTCAGCAGGGCTTCTTTCCGAGGTACCTCTGGGTAGTGTCATCAGGCATTTCTTCCCAGGTACCTCTGGGTACAGTCACCAGGCCTTCCTTCCGAGGTACCTCTGACTACAGTCACCAGGCCTTTCTTCCGAGGTACGTCTGGGTAGAGTCTCCAGGCCTTCCTTCCGAAGTACCTGTTGGTACTGTCATCAGGACTAGTTTCCGAGGTACCTCTGGGTACACTCACCAGGCCGTTTTGCGAGGTACCTCTGGTTACAGTCTCCAGTCGTTCCTTCTGAGGTACCTCTGGGTACAGTCACCAGGCCTTTCTCACGAGGTACCTCTGGGTACAGTCACCAGGCATTCCTTCAGAGTTAGCTCTGGGTACAGTGACCAGGCCTTCCTTCCGAGGTACCTCTGAGTACAGTCACCCGGCCTTTCTGAAGGGGTACGTCTGGGTAGAGTCATCATTCCTTCATTCTGAGGTACTTCTCGGAACAGTCAGCAGGCCTTTCTTCCGAGGTACCTCTGGCTGCAGTCACCTGGCTTTCCTTGGGAGATACCCTGGGTACAGTCACCACGCCTCTTTCGGAGTTACCTCTAGGTACAGTCACCAGGCCTTCGTTCCGAGGTACCCCTGGGTACAGTCACCAGGCCTTCCTTCTCAGGTACGTCTGGGTACAGTCACGAGGTATTTCTTCTGAGGTACCTCTGAGGACAGTCACCAGGCCTTCCTTTCCAGGTACCTCTGGGTACAGTCAGCAGGGCTTCCTTCCGAGGTACCTCTGGGTAGTGTCATCAGGCATTTCTTCCCAGGTATCTCTGGGTACAGTCACCAGGCCTTCCTTCCGAGGTACATCTGGGTAGAGTAACCAGGCATTCCTTCTAAGGTATCCCTGGGTAAAGTCCCCAGGCCTTCCTTTCGAGGTACCTCTGAATACAGTCACCAGGACTTTCTTCCGAAGTGCGTCTGGGTACAGTCACCAGGCCTTCCTTCCGAGATACCTCTGGGTACAATCACCAGGCCTTCCTTTCCAGGTACCTCTGGGTACAGTCACCTGGCCTTCCTTCCGAGGTCCCTCTGGGTAGAGTCAGCAGGCCTTCCTTCCGAGGTACCTCTGAGTACAGTCATCCGGCCTTTATTAAGGGGTACGTTTGGGGAGAGTCATCAGGCTTTCCTTCTGAGGAACTTCTCGTTACAGTCACCAGGCCTTCCTCCCGAGGTAACTCTGGTTACAGTCACCAGGCTTTCCGTGGGAATTACCCTGGGTACACTCACCACGCCTTTCCTACGAGTTACCTCTTGGTACAGTCACCAGGAATTGCTTCTGAGGTACCTCTGGGTACAGTCACCAGGCCTTTCTTACGAGGTACCTCTGGGTATAGTCACCAGGCCATCCTTCTGAGGTACCTCTGGGTACACTCACCAGGCCTTTTTTCCGCGGTACCTCTGAGTGCAGTCACCAGGCATTCCTTCTCAGGTACCTCTGGGTACAGTCACCAGGCCTTCCTTCTGAGATACCCCTGGGTACCGTCACCAGGCCTTCCTTCTGCGGTACCTCCGAGTACTGTCACCAGGCCTTCCTTCCCAGGTACTTCTAAGTACCGTCACCAAGCATTTCTTTCGAGGTACCTCTGGGTACGGTCACCAGGCCTTCCTTCCGAGGCACTTCTGAGTTAAGCCACCAGGCTTTCCTTCCGAAGTACCTCTGGGTACAATCACCAGGCGCTCCTTCTGAGTTAGCTCTGGGTACAGTCACTAGGCCTTCCTTCAGAGGTACCTCTGGGTACAGTCACCAGGCCTTTCTTCCGAGGTGCTTCTGTGTACAGTCGCCAGGCCTTCCTTCCAAGGTACCTCTGGGTAGAGTCACCAGACCTTCCTTCCGAGGTACCTCTGGGTACACTCACCAGGCCTTTTTTCCACGGTACCTCTGAGTACAGTCACCAGGCATTCCTTCTGAGGTACCTCTGGGTACAGTCACCAGGTCTTGCTTCTGAGATACCTCTGGGTACAGTCACCGGGCCTTCCTTCCGAGGTACCTTTGGGTACAGTCTCTGGACCTTCCTTCCGAGGTACCTCTGGGTAAAGTCATTATGCCCTCCCTCCGAGATACCTCTGGGTACAGTCACCAGTCCTTCCTTCGGAGGTACCTCTGGGTATAGTCACCAGGCCATCCTTCCGATGTACCTCTGGGTACACTCACCAGGCCTTTTTTCCGCGGTACCTCTGAGTACAGTCACCAGGCATTGCTTCTCAGGTACCTCTGGGTACAGTCACCAGGCCTTCCTTACGAGTTACCTCTGGGTACAGTCACCAGGCCTTCCTTCTGAGATACCCCTGGGTACAGTCACCAGGCCTTCCTTCTGCGGTACCTCCGAGTACTGTCACCAGGCCTTCCTTCCCAGGAACTTCTAAGTACCGTCACCAAGCATTTCTTTCGAGGTACCTCTGGTTACGGTCACCAGACCTTCCTTCCGAGGCACTTCTGAGTTAAGCCACCAGGCTTTCCTTCCGAAGTACCTCTGGGTACAATCACCAGGCGCTCCTTCTGAGTTAGCTCTGGGTACAGTCACTAGGCCTTCCTTCCGAGGTACCACTGGGTACAGTCACCAGGCATTTCATCCAAGGTGCTTCTGTGTACAGTCTCCAGGCCTTCCTTCCCAGGTACCCCTGGGTACAGTCACCAGGCCTTCCTTCCGAGGTACCTCTGACTACAGTCACCAGGCCTTTCTTCCGAGGTACGTCTGGGTACAGTCTCCAGGCCTTCCTTCCGAAGTACCTGTGGGTACAGTCATCAGGACTAGTTTCCGAGGTACCTCTGGGTACACTCACCAGGCCGTTCTTACGAGGTACCTCTGGTTACAGTCTCCAGTCGTTCCTTCTGAGGTACCTATGGGTACAATCACCAGGCGTTCCTTCAGGGGTGCCTCTGGGTACAGTCAAAGGCCTTCCTTCTGAGGTCCCTCTGGGTACAGTCACTCTGCCTTCTTTCTCAGTACCCTCTGGGTACAGTCAGCAGACCTTTCTTCCGAGGTCCCTCTGGGTACAGTCAACGGCCTTCCTTCTGAGGTACCTCTGGGTACAGCACCCGGGCTTATTTCTGAGGTCCCTCTGGGTACAGTCACCAGGCCTTCCTTCCGAGGTACCTCTAGGTACAATCACCAGGCCTTCCTTCTGAGGTACCTCTCGGTACAGTAACGAGGTCTTTCTTCTGAGTTAGCTCTGGGTACAGTCACCAGGCCTTTCTTCCGAGGTACTTCTGTGTACAGTCACCAGGCCTTCCTTTCGGAGGTATCTCTAGGAACAATCACCAGGCCTTCCTTCTGAGGTACCTCTGGGTACAGTCACCAGGGATTCCTCCCGAGGTACCTCTGTTTAGAGTCACCAGGCATTTCTTCCGAGTTACCTCTGGGTACAGTCACCAGGCCTTCCTTCGGAGGTAACTCTGGCTACAGTCAGCAGGCCTTCCTTCCGAGGTACCTCTGGTTACAGTCACCAGGCTTTCCTTGGGAGTTACCCTGGGTACAGTCACCACTCCTTTTTTCCGAGTTATCTCTAGGTACAGTCACCAGGCCTTCCTTCTGAGGTACCTCTGAGTAGAGTCACCCGGCCTTTCTGAAGGGGTACGTCTGGGTAGAGTCATCAGGCCTTTCTTCTCAGGTACTTCTCGGAACAGTCAGCAGGCCTTTCTTCCGAGGTACCTCTGGCTGCAGTCACCTGGCTTTCCTTGGGAGATACCCTGGGTACAGTCACCACGCCTCTTTCGGAGTTACCTCTAGGTACAGTCACCAGGCCTTCGTTCCGAGGTACCCCTGGGTACAGTCACCAGGCCTTCCTTCTCAGGTACGTCTGGGTACAGTCACGAGGTATTTCTTCTGAGGTACCTCTGAGGACAGTCACCAGGCCTTCCTTTCCAGGTACCTCTGGGTACAGTCAGCAGGGCTTCCTTCCGAGGTACCTCTGGGTAGTGTCATCAGGCACTTCTTCCCAGGTATCTCTGGGTACAGTCACCAGGCCTTCCTTCCGAGGTACATCTGGGTACAGTAACCAGGCATTCCTTCTAAGGTATCCCTGGGTAAAGTCCCCAGGCCTTCCTTTCGAGGTACCTCTGAATACAGTCACCAGGACTTTCTTCCGAAGTGCGTCTGGGTACAGTCACCAGGCCTTCCTTCCGAGGTACCTCTGGGTACAATCACCGGGCCTTCCTTTCCAGGTACCTCTGGGTACAGTCACCTGGCCTTCCTTCCGAGGTCCCTCTGGGTAGAGTCAGCAGGCCTTCCTTCCGAGGTACCTCTGAGTACAGTCATCCGGCCTTTATTAAGGGGTACGTTTGGGTAGAGTCATCAGGCTTTCCTTCTGAGGAACTTCTCGTTACAGTCACCAGGCCTTCCTCCCGAGGTAACTCTGGTTACAGTCACCAGGCTTTCCGTGGGAATTACCCTGGGTACACTCACCACGCCTTTCCTACGAGTTACCTCTTGGTACAGTCACCAGGCCTTGCTTCTGAGGTACCTCTGGGTACAGTCACTAGGCCTTTCTTACGAGGTACCTCTGGGTACAGTCACCAGGCATTCCTTCAGAATTAGCTCTGGGTACAGTGACCAGGCCTTCCTTCCGAGGTACCTCTGGGTACAGTCACCAGGCCTTCCTTCTCAGGTACCTCTGGGTACAGTCACGAGGTATTTCTTCTGAGGTACCTCTGAGTACAGTCACCAGGACTTCCTTTCCAGGTACCTCTGGGTACAGTCAGCAGGGCTTCTTTCCGAGGTACCTCTGGGTAGTGTCATCAGGCATTTCTTCCCAGGTACCTCTGGGTACAGTCACCAGGCCTTCCTTCCGAGGTACCTCTGACTACAGTCACCAGGCCTTTCTTCCGAGGTACGTCTGGGTAGAGTCTCCAGGCCTTCCTTCCGAAGTACCTGTTGGTACTGTCATCAGGACTACTTTCCGAGGTACCTCTGGGTACACTCACCAGGCCGTTTTGCGAGGTACCTCTGGTTACAGTCTCCAGTCGTTCCTTCTGAGGTACCTATGGGTACAGTCACCAGGCGTTCCTTCAGAGGTACCTCTGGGTACAGTGAAAGGCCTTCCTTCTGAGGTACCTCTGGGTACAGTCACCCTGCCTTTTTTCTCAGTTCCCTCTGGGTACAGTCAGCAGGCCTTTCTTCCGAGGTCCCTCTGGGTACAGTCAACGGCCTTCCTTCTGAGGTACCTCTGGGTACAGCACCCGGGCTTATTTCTGAGGTCCCTCTGGGTACAGTCACCAGGCCTTTCTTAGGAGGTACCTCTGGGTACAGTCACCGCCCTTCCTTCTGAGGTACCTCTGGGTACAGTCACCCGGGATTATTTCTGAGGTCCCTCTAGGTACAGTCACCACGCTTTTCTTCCGATCTATCTCTGGGTACAGTCACCAGACCTTCCCTCTGAGGTACCTTTGGATACAGTCACCAGCCCTTGTTTCCGAGGTAAGTCTGTGTACCCTCACCAGGCCTTTCTTACGAGGTACCTCCGGGTACAGTCACCAGGCTTTCCTTCTGAGGTACCTATGGGTAGAGTCAACAGGCCTTCCTTCAGAGGTATCTCTGGGTACAGTCACACGGCCTTCTTTCTGAGGTCCCTCTGGGAACAGTCTCTAGGCCTTTCTTCTGAGGTACCTCTGGGTACAGTCACCAGGCCTTTCTCACGAGGTACCTCTGGGTACAGTCACCAGGCATTCCTTCAGAGTTAGCTCTGGGTACAGTGACCAGGCCTTCCTTCCGAGGTACCTCTGGGTACAGTCATCATGCCTTCCTTCTGAGGTACCACTGGGTACAGTCACGAGGTTTTTCTTCTGGGGTACCTCTGAGTACAGTCACCAGGCCTTTCTTCGGAGGTACGTCTGGGTAGTCACCAGGCCTTCCTTCCAAGGTACCTCTGGGTACAGTCACCAGGCCTTCCTTCCGTGGTGTCTCTGTGTACAGTCACGGGGCCTTTCTTCCGAGGTACCTTTGGGTACAGTCTCTGGACCTTCCTTCCGAGGTACCTCTGGGTAAAGTCACTATGCCCTCCCTCCGAGATACCTCTGGGTACAGTCACCAGTCTTTCCTTCGGGGGTACCTCTGGGTATAGTCACCAGGCCATCCTTCCGAGGTACCTCTGGGTACACTCACCAGGCCTTTTTTCCGCGGTACCTCTGAGTACAGTCACCAGGCATTCCTTCTCAGGTACCTCTGGGTACAGTCACCAGGCCTTCCTTACGAGTTACCTCTGGGTACAGTCACCAGGCCTTCCTTCTGCGGTACCTCCGAGTACTGTCACCAGGCCTTCCTTCCCAGGTACTTCTAAGTACCGTCACCAAGCATTTCTTTCGAGGTACCTCTGGGTACGGTCACCAGGCCTTCCTTCCGAGGCACTTCTGAGTTAAGCCACCAGGCTTTCCTTCCGAAGTACCTCTGGGTACAATCACCAGGCGCTCCTTCTGATTTAGCTCTGGGTACAGTCACTAGGCCTTCCTTCAGAGGTACCTCTGGGTACAGTCACCAGGCCTTTCTTCCGAGGTGCTTCTGTGTACAGTCGCCAGGCCTTCCTTCCAAGGTACCTCTGGGTAGAGTCACCAGACCTTCCTTCCGAGGTACCTCTGGGTACACTCACCAGGCCTTTTTTCCACGGTACCTCTGAGTACAGTCACCAGGCATTCCTTCTGAGGTACCTCTGGGTACAGTCACCAGGTCTTGCTTCTGAGATACCTCTGGGTACAGTCACCGGGCCTTCCTTCCGAGGTACCTTTGGGTACAGTCTCTGGACCTTCCTTCCGAGGTACCTCTGGGTAAAGTCATTATGCCCTCCCTCCGAGATACCTCTGGGTACAGTCACCAGTCCTTCCTTCGGAGGTACCTCTGGGTATAGTCACCAGGCCATCCTTCCGATGTACCTCTGGGTACACTCACCAGGCCTTTTTTCCGCGGTACCTCTGAGTACAGTCACCAGGCATTGCTTCTCAGGTACCTCTGGGTACAGTCACCAGGCCTTCCTTACGAGTTACCTCTGGGTACAGTCACCAGGCCTTCCTTCTGAGATACCCCTGGGTACAGTCACCAGGCCTTCCTTCTGCGGTACCTCCGAGTACTGTCACCAGGCCTTCCTTCCCAGGAACTTCTAAGTACCGTCACCAAGCATTTCTTTCGAGGTACCTCTGGTTACGGTCACCAGACCTTCCTTCCGAGGCACTTCTGAGTTAAGCCACCAGGCTTTCCTTCCGAAGTACCTCTGGGTACAATCACCAGGCGCTCCTTCTGAGTTAGCTCTGGGTACAGTCACTAGGCCTTCCTTCCGAGGTACCACTGGGTACAGTCACCAGGCATTTCATCCAAGGTGCTTCTGTGTACAGTCTCCAGGCCTTCCTTCCCAGGTACCCCTGGGTACAGTCACCAGGCCTTCCTTCCGAGGTACCTCTGACTACAGTCACCAGGCCTTTCTTCCGAGGTACGTCTGGGTACAGTCTCCAGGCCTTCCTTCCGAAGTACCTGTGGGTACAGTCATCAGGACTAGTTTCCGAGGTACCTCTGGGTACACTCACCAGGCCGTTCTTACGAGGTACCTCTGGTTACAGTCTCCAGTCGTTCCTTCTGAGGTACCTATGGGTACAATCACCAGGCGTTCCTTCAGGGGTGCCTCTGGGTACAGTCAAAGGCCTTCCTTCTGAGGTCCCTCTGGGTACAGTCACTCTGCCTTCTTTCTCAGTTCCCTCTGGGTACAGTCAGCAGACCTTTCTTCCGAGGTCCCTCTGGGTACAGTCAACGGCCTTCCTTCTGAGGTACCTCTGGGTACAGCACCCGGGCTTATTTCTGAGGTCCCTCTGGGTACAGTCACCAGGCCTTCCTTCCGAGGTACCTCTAGGTACAATCACCAGGCCTTCCTTCTGAGGTACCTCTCGGTACAGTAACGAGGTCTTTCTTCTGATTTAGCTCTGGGTACAGTCACCAGGCCTTTCTTCCGAGGTACTTCTGTGTACAGTCACCAGGCCTTCCTTTCGGAGGTATCTCTAGGAACAATCACCAGGCCTTCCTTCTGAGGTACCTCTGGGTACAGTCACCAGGGATTCCTCCCGAGGTACCTCTGTTTAGAGTCACCAGGCATTTCTTCCGAGTTACCTCTGGGTACAGTCACCAGGCCTTCCTTCGGAGGTAACTCTGGCTACAGTCAGCAGGCCTTCCTTCCGAGGTACCTCTGGTTACAGTCACCAGGCTTTCCTTGGGAGTTACCCTGGGTACAGTCACCACTCCTTTTTTCCGAGTTATCTCTAGGTACAGTCACCAGGCCTTCCTTCTGAGGTACCTCTGAGTAGAGTCACCCGGCCTTTCTGAAGGGGTACGTCTGGGTAGAGTCATCAGGCCTTTCTTCTCAGGTACTTCTCGGAACAGTCAGCAGGCCTTTCTTCCGAGGTACCTCTGGCTGCAGTCACCTGGCTTTCCTTGGGAGATACCCTGGGTACAGTCACCACGCCTCTTTCGGAGTTACCTCTAGGTACAGTCACCAGGCCTTCGTTCCGAGGTACCCCTGGGTACAGTCACCAGGCCTTCCTTCTCAGGTACGTCTGGGTACAGTCACGAGGTATTTCTTCTGAGGTACCTCTGAGGACAGTCACCAGGCCTTCCTTTCCAGGTACCTCTGGGTACAGTCAGCAGGGCTTCCTTCCGAGGTACCTCTGGGTAGTGTCATCAGGCACTTCTTCCCAGGTATCTCTGGGTACAGTCACCAGGCCTTCCTTCCGAGGTACATCTGGGTACAGTAACCAGGCATTCCTTCTAAGGTATCCCTGGGTAAAGTCCCCAGGCCTTCCTTTCGAGGTACCTCTGAATACAGTCACCAGGACTTTCTTCCGAAGTGCGTCTGGGTACAGTCACCAGGCCTTCCTTCCGAGGTACCTCTGGGTACAATCACCGGGCCTTCCTTTCCAGGTACCTCTGGGTACAGTCACCTGGCCTTCCTTCCGAGGTCCCTCTGGGTAGAGTCAGCAGGCCTTCCTTCCGAGGTACCTCTGAGTACAGTCATCCGGCCTTTATTAAGGGGTACGTTTGGGTAGAGTCATCAGGCTTTCCTTCTGAGGAACTTCTCGTTACAGTCACCAGGCCTTCCTCCCGAGGTAACTCTGGTTACAGTCACCAGGCTTTCCGTGGGAATTACCCTGGGTACACTCACCACGCCTTTCCTACGAGTTACCTCTTGGTACAGTCACCAGGCCTTGCTTCTGAGGTACCTCTGGGTACAGTCACTAGGCCTTTCTTACGAGGTACCTCTGGGTACAGTCACCAGGCATTCCTTCAGAATTAGCTCTGGGTACAGTGACCAGGCCTTCCTTCCGAGGTACCTCTGGGTACAGTCACCAGGCCTTCCTTCTCAGGTACCTCTGGGTACAGTCACGAGGTATTTCTTCTGAGGTACCTCTGAGTACAGTCACCAGGACTTCCTTTCCAGGTACCTCTGGGTACAGTCAGCAGGGCTTCTTTCCGAGGTACCTCTGGGTAGTGTCATCAGGCATTTCTTCCCAGGTACCTCTGGGTACAGTCACCAGGCCTTCCTTCCGAGGTACCTCTGACTACAGTCACCAGGCCTTTCTTCCGAGGTATGTCTGGGTACAGTCTCCAGGCCTTCCTTCCGAAGTACCTGTTGGTACTGTCATCAGGACTACTTTCCGAGGTACCTCTGGGTACACTCACCAGGCCGTTTTGCGAGGTACCTCTGGTTACAGTCTCCAGTCGTTCCTTCTGAGGTACCTATGGGTACAGTCACCAGGCGTTCCTTCAGAGGTACCTCTGGGTACAGTGAAAGGCCTTCCTTCTGAGGTACCTCTGGGTACAGTCACCCTGCCTTTTTTCTCAGTTCCCTCTGGGTACAGTCAGCAGGCCTTTCTTCCGAGGTCCCTCTGGGTACAGTCAACGGCCTTCCTTCTGAGGTACCTCTGGGTACAGCACCCGGGCTTATTTCTGAGGTCCCTCTGGGTACAGTCACCAGGCCTTTCTTAGGAGGTACCTCTGGGTACAGTCACCGCCCTTCCTTCTGAGGTACCTCTGGGTACAGTCACCCGGGATTATTTCTGAGGTCCCTCTAGGTACAGTCACCACGCTTTTCTTCCGATCTATCTCTGGGTACAGTCACCAGACCTTCCCTCTGAGGTACCTTTGGATACAGTCACCAGCCCTTGTTTCCGAGGTAAGTCTGTGTACCCTCACCAGGCCTTTCTTACGAGGTACCTCCGGGTACAGTCACCAGGCTTTCCTTCTGAGGTACCTATGGGTAGAGTCAACAGGCCTTCCTTCAGAGGTATCTCTGGGTACAGTCACACGGCCTTCTTTCTGAGGTCCCTCTGGGAACAGTCTCTAGGCCTTTCTTCTGAGGTACCTCTGGGTACAGTCACCAGGCCTTTCTCACGAGGTACCTCTGGGTACAGTCACCAGGCATTCCTTCAGAGTTAGCTCTGGGTACAGTGACCAGGCCTTCCTTCCGAGGTACCTCTGGGTACAGTCATCATGCCTTCCTTCTGAGGTACCACTGGGTACAGTCACGAGGTTTTTCTTCTGGGGTACCTCTGAGTACAGTCACCAGGCCTTTCTTCGGAGGTACGTCTGGGTAGTCACCAGGCCTTCCTTCCAAGGTACCTCTGGGTACAGTCACCAGGCCTTCCTTCCGTGGTGTCTCTGTGTACAGTCACGGGGCCTTTCTTCCGAGGTACCTTTGGGTACAGTCTCTGGACCTTCCTTCCGAGGTACCTCTGGGTAAAGTCACTATGCCCTCCCTCCGAGATACCTCTGGGTACAGTCACCAGTCTTTCCTTCGGGGGTACCTCTGGGTATAGTCACCAGGCCATCCTTCCGAGGTACCTCTGGGTACACTCACCAGGCCTTTTTTCCGCGGTACCTCTGAGTACAGTCACCAGGCATTCCTTCTCAGGTACCTCTGGGTACAGTCACCAGGCCTTCCTTACGAGTTACCTCTGGGTACAGTCACCAGGCCTTCCTTCTGAGATACCCCTGGGTACAGTCACCAGGCCTTCCTTCTGCGGTACCTCCGAGTACTGTCACCAGGCCTTCCTTCCCAGGTACTTCTAAGTACCGTCACCAAGCATTTCTTTCGAGGTACCTCTGGGTACGGTCACCAGGCCTTCCTTCCGAGGCACTTCTGAGTTAAGCCACCAGGCTTTCCTTCTGAGTACGTACGGGTAGAGTCAACAGGCCTTCCTTCAGAGGTATCTCTGGGTACAGTCACACGGCCTTCTTTCTGAGGTCCCTCTGGGAACAGTCTCCAGGCCTTTCTTCTGAGGTACCTCTGGGTACAGTCACCAGGCCTTTCTCACGAAGTAACTCTGGGTACAGTCACCAGGCATTCCTTCAGAGTTAGCTCTGGGTACAGTGACCAGGCCTTCCTTCCGAGGTACCTCTGAGTACAGTCATCATGCCTTCCTTCTGAGGTACCACTGGGTACAGTCACGAGGTTTTTCTTCTGGGGTATCTCTGAGTACAGTCACCAGGCCTTTCTTCGGAGGTACGTCTGGGTAGTCACCAGGCCTTCCTTCCAAGGTACCTCTGGGTACAGTCACCAGGCCTTCCTTCCGAGGTACCTCTGGGTACACTCACCAGGCCTTTTTTTCGCGGTACCTCTGAATACAGTCACCAGGCATTCCTTCTGAGGTACCTCTGGGTACAGTCACCAGGTCTTGCTTCTGAGATACCTCTGGGTACAGTCACCGGGCCTTCCTTCCGAGGTACCTTTGGGTACAGTCTCTGGACCTTCCTTCCGAGGTACCTCTGGGTAAAGTCACTATGCCCTCCCTCCGAGATACCTCTGGGTACAGTCACCAATCCTTCCTTCGGAGGTACCTCTGGGTATAGTCACCAGGCCATCCTTCCGAGGTACCTCTGGGTACACTCACCAGGCCTTTTTTCCGCGGTACCTCTGAGTACAGTCACCAGGCATTCCTTCTCAGGTACCTCTGGGTACAGTCACCAGGCCTTCCTTCTGAGATACCCCTGGGTACAGTCACCAGGCCTTCCTTCTGCGGTACCTCCGAGTACTGTCACCAGGCCTTCCTTCCCAGGTACTTCTAAGTACCGTCACCAAGCATTTCTTTCGAGGTACCTCTGGGTACGGTCACCAGGCCTTCCTTCCGAGGCACTTCTGAGTTAAGCCACCAGGCTTTCCTTCCGAAGTACCTCTGGGTACAATCACCAGGCGCTCCTTCTGAGTTAGCTCTGGGTACAGTCACTAGGCCTTCCTTCCGAGGTACCACTGGGTACAGTCACCAGGCCTTTCTTCCGAGGTGCTTCTGTGTACATTCGCCAGGCCTTCCTTCCGAGGTACCCCTGGGTACAGTCACCAGGCCTTCCTTCCGAGGTACCTATGACTACAGTCACCAGGCCTTTCTTCCAAGGTACGTCTGGGTACAGTCTCCAGGCCTTCCTTCCGAAGTACCTGTGGGTACAGTCATCAGGACTAGTTTCCGAGGTACCTCTGGGTACACTCACCAGGCCGTTCTTACGAGGTACCTCTGGTTACAGTCTCCAGTCGTTCCTTCTGAGGTACCTATGGGTACAATCACCAGGCGTTCCTTCAGGGGTACCTCTGGGTACAGTCAAAGGTCTTCCTTCTGAGGTCCCTCTGGGTACAGTCACTCTGCCTTCTTTCTCAGTTCCCTCTGGGTACAGTCAGCAGGCCTTTCTTCCGAGGTCCCTCTGGGTACAGTCAACGGCCTTCCTTCTGAGGTACCTCTGGGTACAGCACCCGGGCTTATTTCTGAGGTCCCTCTGGGTACAGTCACCAGGCCTTCCTTCCGAGGTACCTCTAGGTACAATCACCAGGCCTTCCTTCTGAGGTACCTCTGGGTACAGTCACGAGGTCTTTCTTCTGAGTTAGCTCTGGGTACAGTCACCAGGCCTTTCTTCCGAGGTACTTCTGTGTACAGTCACCAGGCCTTCCTTTCGGAGGTATCTCTAGGAACAATCACCAGGCCTTCCTTCTGAGGTACCTCTGGGTACAGTCACCAGGGATTCCTCCCGAGGTACCTCTGTTTAGAGTCACCAGGCATTTCTTCCGAGTTATCTCTGGGTACAGTCACCAGGCCTTCCTTCGGAGGTAACTCTGGCTACAGTCAGCAGGCCTTCCTTCCGAGGTACCTCTGGTTACAGTCAGCAGGCTTTCCTTGGGAGTTACCCTGGGTACAGTCACCACCCCTTTCTTCCGAGTTATCTCTAGGTACAGTCACCAGGCCTTCCTTCCGACGTACCTCTGGGTACAGTCACCAGGCCTTCCTTCCGAGGTACCTCTGAGTACAGTCACCCGGCCTTTCTGAAGGGGTACGTCTGGGTAGAGTCATCAGGCCTTCCTTCTGAGGTACTTCTCGGAACAGTCAGCAGGCCTTTCTTCCGAGGTACCTCTGGCTGCAGTCACCTGGCTTTCCTTGGGAGATACCCTGGGTACAGTCACCACGCCTCTTTCGGAGTTACCTCTAGGTACAGTCACCAGGCCTTCGTTCCGAGGTACCCCTGGGTACAGTCACCAGGCCTTCCTTCTCAGGTACGTCTGGGTACAGTCACGAGGTATTTCTTCTGAGGTACCTCTGAGGACAGTCACCAGGCCTTCCTTTCCAGGTACCTCTGGGTACAGTCAGCAGGGCTTCCTTCCGAGGTACCTCTGGGTAGTGTCATCAGGCATTTCTTCCCAGGTATCTCTGGGCACAGTCACCAGGCCTTCCTTCCGAGGTACATCTGGGTACAGTAACCAGGCATTCCTTCTAAGGTAACCCTGGGTAAAGTCTCCAGGCCTTCCTTCCGAGGTACCTCTGAGTACAGTCACCAGGACTTTCTTCCGAAGTGCGTCTGGGTACAGTCACCAGGCCTTCCTTCCGAGGTACCTCTGGGTACAATCACCGGGCCTTCCTTTCCAGGTACCTCTGGGTACAGTCACCTGGCCTTCCTTCCGAGGTCCCTCTGGGTAGAGTCAGCAGGCCTTCCTTCCGAGGTACCTCTGAGTACAGTCATCCGGCCTTTATTAAGGGGTACGTTTGGGTAGAGTCATCAGGCTTTCCTTCTGAGGAACTTCTCGTTACAGTCACCAGGCCTTCCTCCCGAGGTAACTCTGGTTACAGTCACCAGGCTTTCCGTGGGAATTACCCTGGGTACACTCACCACGCCTTTCCTACGAGTTACCTCTTGGTACAGTCACCAGGCCTTGCTTCTGAGGTACCTCTGGGTACAGTCACCAGGCCTTTCTTACGAGGTACCTCTGGGTACAGTCACGAGGTATTTCTTCTGAGGTATCTCTGAGTACAGTCACCAGGACTTCCTTTCCAGGTACCTCTGGGTACAGTCAGCAGGGCTTCTTTCCGAGGTACCTCTGGGTAGTGTCATCAGGCATTTCTTCCCAGGTACCTCTGGGTACAGTCACCAGGCCTTCCTTCCGAGGTACCTCTGACTACAGTCACCAGGCCTTTCTTCCGAGGTACGTCTGGGTAGAGTCTCCAGGCCTTCCTTCCGAAGTACCTGTTGGTACTGTCATCAGGACTACTTTCCGAGGTACCTCTGGGTACACTCACCAGGCCGTTTTGCGAGGTACCTCTGGTTAAAGTCTCCAGTCGTTCCTTCTGAGGTACCTATGGGTACAGTCACCAGGCGTTCCTTCAGAGGTACCTCTGGGTACAGTGAAAGGCCTTCCTTCTGAGGTACCTCTGGGTACAGTCACTCTGCCTTTTTTCTCAGTTCTCTCTGGGTACAGTCAGCAGGCCTTTCTTCCGAGGTCCCTCTGGGTACAGTCAACGGCCTTCCTTCTGAGGTACCTCTGGGTACAGCACCCGGGCTTATTTCTGAGGTCCCTCTGGGTACAGTCACCAGGCCTTCCTTCCGAGGTACCTCTGAGTGCTGTCACCAAGTCTTCCTTCCGAGGTACCTCTGGGTAAAGTCACTGGGCCTTCCCTCCGAGATTCCTCTGGGTACAGTCACCAGTCCTTCGTTCGGAGGTACCTCCGGGTATAGTCACCAGACCATCCTTCCGAGGTACATCTGGGTACACTCACCAGACCTTTTTCCGCGGTACCTCTGAGTACAGTCACCAGGCATTCCTTCTGAGGTACCTCTGGGTACAGTCACTAGGCCTTCCTTCCGAGGTACCCCTGGGTATAGTCACCAGGCCTTCCTTACGAGGTACCTCTGACTACAGTCACCAGGCCTTCCTTCCGAGGTACCTGTGACTACAGTCACCAGGCCATCCTTCCGAGGTACCTCTGGGTACACTCACCAGGCCTTTTTTCCACGGTACCTCTGAGTACAGTCACCAGGCATTCCTTCTCAGGTACCTCTGGGTACAGTCACCAGGCCTTCCTTACGAGTTACCTCTGGGTACAGTCACCAGGCCTTCCTTCTGAGATAACCCTGGGTACAGTCACCAGGCCTTCCTTCTGCGGTACCTCCAAGTACTGTCACCAGGCCTTCCTTCCCAGGTACTTCTAAGTACCGTCACCAAGCATTTCTTTCAAGGTACCTCTGGGTACGGTCACCAGGCCTTCCTTCCGAAGCACTTCTCAGTTAAGCCACCAGGCTTTCCTTCCGAAGTACCTCTGGGTACAATCACCAGGCGCTCCTTCCGAGTTAGCTCTGGGTACAGTCACTAGGCCTTCCTTCCGAGGTACCTCTGGGTACAGTCACCAGGCCTTCCTTCCGAGGTACCCCTGGGTACAGACACCAGGCCTTCCTTCCGAGGTACCTCTGACTACAGTCACCAGGCCTTTCTTCCGAGGTACGTCTAGGTACAGTCTCCACGCCTTCCTTACGAAGTACCTGTGGGTACAGTCATCAGGACTAGTTTCCGAGGTACCTCTGGGTACACTCACCAGGCCGTTCTTACGAGGTACCTCTGGTTATAGTCTCCAGTCGTTCCTTCTGAGGTACCTATGGGTACAATCACCAGGCGTTCCTTCAGGGGTACCTCTGGGTACAGTCAAAGGTCTTCCTTCTGAGGTCCCTCTGGGTACAGTCACTCTGCCTTCTTTCTCAGTTCCCTCTGGGTACAGTCAGCAGGCCTTTCTTCCGAGGTCCCTCTGGGTACAGTCAACGGCCTTCCTTCTGAGGTACCTCTGGGTACAGCACCCGGGCTTATTTCTGAGGTCCCTCTGGGTACAGTCACCAGGCCTTCCTTCCGAGGTACCTCTAGGTACAATCACCAGGCCTTCCTTCTGAGGTACCTCTGGGTACAGTCACGAGGTCTTTCTTCTGAGTTAGCTCTGGGTACAGTCACCAGGCCTTTCTTCCGAGGTACTTCTGTGTACAGTCACCAGGCCTTCCTTTCGGAGGTATCTCTAGGAACAATCACCAGGCCTTCCTTCTGAGGTACCTCTGGGTACAGTCACCAGGGATTCCTCCCGAGGTACCTCTGTTTAGAGTCACCAGGCATTTCTTCCGAGTTACCTCTGGGTACAGTCACCAGGCCTTCCTTCGGAGGTAACTCTGGCTACAGTCAGCAGGCTTTCCTTCCGAGGTACCTCTGGTTACAGTCACCAGGCTTTCCTTGGGAGTTACCCTGGGTACAGTCACCACTCCTTTCTTCCGAGTTATCTCTAGGTACAGTCACCAGGCCTTCCTTCCGACGTACCTCTGGGTACAGTCACCAGGCCTTCCTTCCGAGGTACCTCTGAGTACAGTCACCCGGCCTTTCTGAAGGGGTACGTCTGGGTAGAGTCATCAGGCCTTCCTTCTGAGGTACTTCTCGGAACAGTCAGTAGGCCTTTCTTCCGAGGTACCTCTGGCTGCAGTCACCTGGCTTTCCTTGGGAGATGCCCTGGGTACAGTCACCACGCCTCATTCGGACTTACCTCTAGGTACAGTCACCAGGCCTTCCTTCCGAGGTTCCCCTGGGTACAGTCACCAGGCCTTCCTTCTCAGGTACCTCTGGGTACAGTCACGAGGTATTTCTTCTGATGTACCTCTGAGTACAGTCACCAGGCCTTCCTTCGGAGGTACCTCCGGGTATAGTCACCAGACCATCCTTCCGAGGTACATCTGGGTACACTCACCAGACCTTTTTCCGCGGTACCTCTGAGTACAGTCACCAGGCATTCCTTCTGAGGTACCTCTGGGTACAGTCACTAGGCCTTCCTTCCGAGGTACCTCTGGGTACAGTCACCATGCCTTCCTTCTGAGATACCTCTGGGTACAGTCAACAGGGCTTCCTTCTGCGGTACCTCCGAGTACAGTCACCAGGCCTTCCTTCCCAGGTAGTTCTGAGTACCGTCACCAAGCATTTCTTCCGAGGTCCCTCTGGGTACGGTCCCCAGACCTTCCTTCCGACGTACCTCTGGGCGCGGTCACCAGGCCTTCCTTCCGAGGTACATCTGTGTACAGTCACCAGGCATTCCTTCTAAGTTATCTCTGGGTAAAGTCCCCAGGCCTTCCTTCTGCGGTACCTCTGAGTACAGTCACCAGAACTTTCTTCCGAGGTGCGCCTGGGTACACTCACCAGGCCTTCCTTCCGAGGAACCTCTCGGTGCAGTCACCAGGCCTTCCTTCCGAGGTAACTCTGGGTACAGTCACAAGACCTTCCCTCCGAGGTACCTCTGAGTACACTCACCAGGACTTTCTTCCGAGGTACGTCTGGGTACTGTCACCAGGCATTCCTTCTGCGGTACCTCGGAGTACAGTCACCAGGCCTTCCTTCCCAGGTACCTCTGAGTGCTGTCACCAAGCCTTCCTTCCGAGGTATCTCTGGGTACGCTCAACAGGCCTTCCTTCCGATGTACCTCTGGGTACAATCCCCAGGCCTTCCTTCCGAGGTACCTGTGGGTACAGTCACCAGGCATTCCTTCCGAAGTACCTCTGGGTATAGTCACCATGCCTTTCTTCTGAGGTGCTTCTTGGTACAGTCACCAGGTCTTTCTTCTGAAATATCGCCGGGTACAGTCACCAGCTCTTCCTTCCGAGGTATCTCTGTGTACAGTCACCAGGCATTTCTTAAGAGGGAACTCTGGGTACGATCACCAGGTTTTCATTCTGAGGTACCGCTGGGTACAGTCACCAGGCCTTCCATCTGAGGTTCCTGTGGGTACACCCACCAGGCCTTCCTTCTCAGGTAACTCTGGGTACAGTAACCAGGCCTTCCTTCCGTGGCCACTCTTAATACAGTCACCAGGCCTTTCTTCAGAGATACGTCTGGGTATAGTTACCAGGCCTTCCTTCCGAGGTACTTCTGGGTACAGTCACCAGGCCTTTCTTCCAAGGTACGTCTGGGTACGGTCACCAGGCCTTCCTTCCGAGGTGCCTCTGGGAATGGTCACCAGGCCTTCCTTCCGATGTACCTCTGGGTATAGTCCCCAGGCCTTCCTTCCGAGGTACCTCTGAGTACAGTCATCAGGCTTTGTTTCCGAGGTACCTCTGGGTAGAGTCACCAGGCCTTCCTTCTAAAGTACCTCTGGGTAGACTCACCAGGCCATCCTTCTGAGGTACCACTGCGTACAGTCACCAGGCTTTCCTTCTGAGATACCTTTGGGTACAGTCACCAGGCGTTCCTTCAGAGGTACCTCTGGGTACAGTCAAAGGCCTTCCTTCTCAGGTACCTCTGGGTACAGTCACCCGGCCTTCTTTCTCAGTTCCCTCTGGGTACAGTCACCAGGCCTTTCTTCCGAGGTCCCTTTGGGTACAGTCACCAGGCCTTTCTTAGGAGGTACCTCCGGGTACAGTCACCCGGGATTATTTCTGAGGTCCCTCTAGGTACAGTCACCAGGCTTTTCTTCCGATCTACCTCTGGGTACAGTCACCAGACCTTCCCTCTGAGGTACCTTTGGATACAGTCACCAGCCCTTGTTTCCGAGGTAAGTCTGTGTACCCTCACCAGGCCTTTCTTACGAGGTACCTCCGGGTACAGTCACCAGGCTTTCCTTCTGAGGTACCTATGGGTAGAGTCAACAGGCCTTCCTTCAGAGGTATCTCTGGGTACAGTCACACGGCCTTCTTTCTGAGGTCCCTCTGGGAACAGTCTCTAGGCCTTTCTTCTGAGGTACCTCTGGGTACAGTCACCAGGCGTTCCTTCAGAGTTAGCTCTGGGTACAGTGACCAGGCCTTCCTTCCGAGGTACCTCTGGGTACAGTCATCATGCCTTCCTTCTGAGGTACCACTGGGTACAGTCACGAGGTTTTTCTTCTGGGGTACCTCTGAGTACAGTCACCAGGCCTTTCTTCGGAGGTACGTCTGGGTAGTCACCAGGCCTTCCTTCCAAGGTACCTCTGGGTACAGTAACCAGGCCTTCCTTCCGAGGTACCTCTGGGTAGTGTCATCAGGCATTTCTTCCCAGGTATCTCTGGGTACAGTCACCAGGCCTTCCTTCCGAGGTACATCTGGGTACAGTAACCAGGCATTCCTTCTAAGGTATCCCTGGGTAAAGTCCCCAGGCCTTCCTTTCGAGGTACCTCTGAATACAGTCACCAGGACTTTCTTCCGAAGTGCGTCTGGGTACAGTCACTAGGCCTTCCTTCCGAGGTACCTCTGGGTACAATCACCGGGCCTTCCTTTCCAGGTACCTCTCGGTACAGTCACCTGGCCTTCCTTCCGAGGTCCCTCTGGGTAGAGTCAGCAGGCCTTCCTTCCGAGGTACCTCTGAGTACAGTCATCCGGCCTTTATTAAGGGGTACGTTTGGGTAGAGTCATCAGGCTTTCCTTCTGAGGAACTTCACGTTACAGTCAACAGGCCTTCCTCCCGAGGTAACTCTGGTTACAGTCACCAGGCTTTCCGTGGGATTTACCCTGGGTACACTCACCACGCCTTTCCTACGACTTACCTCTTGGTACAGTCACCAGGCCTTGCTTCTGAGGTACCTCTGGGTACAGTCACCAGGCCTTTCTTACGAGGTACCTCTGGGTACAGTCACCAGGCATTCCTTCAGAATTAGCTCTGGGTACAGTGACCAGGCATTCCTTCCGAGGTACCTCTGGGTACAGTCACCAGGCCTTCCTTCTCAGGTACCTCTGGGTACAGTCACGAGGTATTTCTTCTGAGGTACCTCTGAGTACAGTCACCAGGACTTCCTTTCCAGGTACCTCTGGGTACAGTCAGCAGGGCTTCTTTCCGAGGTACCTCTGGGTAGTGTCATCAGGCATTTCTTCCCAGGTACCTCTGGGTACAGTCACCAGGCCTTTCTTCCGAGGTACCTCTGACTACAGTCACCAGGCCTTTCTTCCGAGGTACGTCTGGGTAGAGTCTCCAGGCCTTCCTTCCGAAGTACCTGTTGGTACTGTCATCAGGACTACTTTCCGAGGTACCTCTGGGTACACTCACCAGGCCGTTTTGCGAGGTACCTCTGGTTACAGTCTCCAGTCGTTCCTTCTGAGGTACCTCTGGGTACAGTCACCAGGCGTTCCTTCAGAGGTACCTCTGGGTACAGTGAAAGGCCTTCCTTCTGAGGTACCTCTGGGTACAGTCACCCTGCCTTTTTTCTCAGTTCCCTCTGGGTACAGTCAGCAGGCCTTTCTTCCGAGGTCCCTCTGGGTACAGTCAATGGCCTTCCTTCTGAGGTACCTCTGGGTACAGCACCCGGGCTTATTTCTGAGGTCCCTCTGGGTACAGTCACCAGGCCTTTCTTAGGAGGTACCTCTGGGTACAGTCACCGCCCTTCCTTCTGAGGTACCTCTGGGTACAGTCACCCGGGATTATTTCTGAGGTCCCTCTAGGTACAGTCACCAGGCTTTTCTTCCGATCTACCTCTGGGTACAGTCACCAGACCTTCCCTCTGAGGTACCTTTGGATACAGTCACCAGCTCTTGTTTCCGAGGTAAGTCTGTGTACCCTCACCAGACCTTTCTTACGACGTACCTGCGGGTACAGTCACCAGGCTTTCCTTCTGAGTACGTACGGGTAGAGTCAACAGGCCTTCCTTCAGAGGTATCTCTGGGTACAGTCACATGGCCTTCTTTCTGAGGTCCCTCTGGGAACAGTCTCTAGGCCTTTCTTCTGAGGTACCTCTGGGTACAGTCACCAGGCTTTTCTCACGAAGTAACTCTGGGTACAGTCACCAGGCATTCCTTCAGAGTTAGCTCTGGGTACAGTGACCAGGCCTTCCTTCCGAGGTACCTCTGAGTACAGTCATCATGCCTTCCTTCTGAGGTACCACTGGGTACAGTCACGAGGTTTTTCTTCTGGGGTACCTCTGAGTACAGTCACCAGGCCTTTCTTCGGAGGTACGTCTGGGTAGTCACCAGGCCTTCCTTCCGAGGTACCTCTGGGTACACTCACCAGGCCTTTTTTCCACGGTACCTCTGAGTACAGTCACCAGGCATTCCTTCTGAGGTACCTCTGGGTACAGTCACCAGGTCTTGCTTCTGAGATACCTCTGGGTACAGTCACCGGGCCTTTCTTCCGAGGTACCTTTGGGTACAGTCTCTGGACCTTCCTTCCGAGGTACCTCTGGGTAAAGTCACTATGCCCTCCCTCCGAGATACCTCTGGGTACAGTCACCAGTCCTTCCTTCGGAGGTACCTCTGGGTATAGTCACCAGGCCATCCTTCCGAGGTACCTCTGGGTACACTCACCAGGCCTTTTTTCCGCGGTACCTCTGAGTACAGTCACCAGGCATTCCTTCTCAGGTACCTCTGGGTACAGTCACCAGGCCTTCCTTACGAGTTACCTCTGGGTACAGTCACCAGGCCTTCCTTCTGAGATACCCCTGGGTACAGTCACCAGGCCTTCCTTCTGCGGTACCTCCGAGTACTGTCACCAGTCCTTCCTTCCCAGGTACATCTAAGTACCGTCACCAAGCATTTCTTTCGAGGTACCTCTGGGTACGGTCACCAGGCCTTCCTTCCGAGGCACTTCTGAGTTAAGCCACCAGGCTTTCCTTCCGAAGTACCTCTGGGTACAATCACCAGGCGCTCCTTCTGAGTTAGCTCTGGGTACAGTCACTAGGCCTTCCTTCCGAGGTACCACTGGGTACAGTCACCAGGCCTTTCTTCCGAGGTGCTTCTGTGTACAGTCGCCAGGCCTTCCTTCCCAGGTACCCCTGGGTACAGTCACCAGGCCTTCCTTCCGAGGTACCTCTGACTACAGTCACCAGGCCTTTCTTCCTAGGTACGTCTGGGTACAGTCTCCAGGCCTTCCTTCCGAAGTACCTGTGGGTACAGTCATCAGGACTAGTTTCCGAGGTACCTCTGGATACACTCACCAGGCCGTTCTTAAGAGGTACCTCTGGTTACAGTCTCCAGTCGTTCCTTCTGAGGTACCTATGGGTACAATCACCAGGCGTTCCTTCAGGGGTACCTCTGGGTACAGTCAAAGGCCTTCCTTCTGAGGTCCCTCTGGGTACAGTCACTCTGCCTTCTTTCTCAGTTCCCTCTGGGTACAGTCAGCAGGCCTTTCTTCCGAGGTCCCTCTGGGTACAGTCAACGGCCTTCCTTCTGAGGTACCTCTGGGTACAGCACCCGGGCTTATTTCTGAGGTCCCTCTGGGTACAGTCACCAGGCCTTCCTTCCGAGGTACCTCTAGGTACAATCACCAGGCCTTCCTTCTGAGGTACCTGTGGGTACAGTCACGAGGTCTTTCTTCTGAGTTAGCTCTGGGTACAGTCACCAGGCCTTTCTTCCGAGGTACTTCTGTGTACAGTCACCAGGCCTTCCTTTCGGAGGTATCTCTAGGAACAATCACCAGGCCTTCCTTCTGAGGTACCTCTGGGTACAGTCACCAGGGATTCCTCCCGAGGTACCTCTGTTTAGAGTCACCAGGCATTTCTTCCGAGTTACCTCTGGGTACAGTCACCAGGCCTTCCTTCGGAGGTAACTCTGGCTACAGTCAGCAGGCCTTCCTTCCGAGGTACCTCTGGTTACAGTCACCAGGCTTTCCTTGGGAGTTACCCTGGGTACAGTCACCACTCCTTTCTTCCGAGTTATCTCTAGGTACAGTCACCAGGCCTTCCTTCCGACGTACCTCTGAGTACAGTCACCCGGTCTTTCTGAAGGGGTACGTCTGGGTAGAGTCATCAGGCCTTCCTTCTGAGGTGCTTCTCGGAACAGTCAGCAGGCCTTTCTTCCGAGGTACCTCTGGCTGCAGTCACCTGGCTTTCCTTGGGAGATACCCTGGGTACAGTCACCACGCCTCTTTCGGAGTTACCTCTAGGTACAGTCACCAGGCCTTCGTTCCGAGGTACCCCTGGGTACAGTCACCAGGCCTTCCTTCTCAGGTACGTCTGGGTACAGTCACGAGGTATTTCTTCTGAGGTACCTCTGAGGACAGTCACCAGGCCTTCCTTTCCAGGTACCTCTGGGTACAGTCAGCAGGGCTTCCTTCCGAGGTACCTCTGGGTAGTGTCATCAGGCATTTCTTCCCAGGTATCTCTGGGCACAGTCACCAGGCCTTCCTTCCGAGGTACATCTGGGTACAGTAACCAGGCATTCCTTCTAAGGTATCCCTGGGTAAAGTCCCCAGGCCTTCCTTCCGAGGTACCTCTGAATACAGTCACCAGGACTTTCTTCCGAAGTGCGTCTGGGTACAGTCACCAGGCCTTCCTTCCGAGGTACCTCTGGGTACAATCACCGGGCCTTCCTTTCCAGGTACCTCTGGGTACAGTCACCTGGCCTTCCTTCCGAGGTCCCTCTGGGTAGAGTCAGCAGGCCTTCCTTCCGAGGTACCTCTGAGTACAGTCATCCGGCCTTTATTAAGAGGTACGTTTGGGTAGAGTCATCAGGCTTTTCTTCTGAGGAACTTCTCGTTACAGTCAACAGGCCTTCCTCCCGAGGTAACTCTGGTTACAGTCACCAGGCTTTCCGTGGGAATTACCCTGGGTACACTCACCACGCCTTTCCTACGACTTACCTCTTGGTACAGTCACCAGGCCTTGCTTCTGAGGTACCTCTGGGTACAGTCACCAGGCCTTTCTTACGAGGTACCTCTGGGTACAGTCACCAGGCATTCCTTCAGAATTAGCTCTGGGTACAGTCACCAGGCCTTCCTTCCGAGGTACCTCTGGGTACAGTCACCAGGCCTTCCTTCTCAGGTACCTCTGGGTACAGTCACGAGGTATTTCTTCTGAGGTACCTCTGAGTACAGTCACCAGGACTTCCTTTCCAGGTACCTCTGGGTACAGTCAGCAGGGCTTCTTTCCGAGGTACCTCTGGGTAGTGTCATCAGGCATTTCTTCCCAGGTACCTCTGGGTACAGTCACCAGGCCTTTCTTCCGAGGTACCTCTGACTACAGTCACCAGGCCTTTCTTCCGAGGTACGTCTGGGTAGAGTCTCCAGGCCTTCCTTCCGACGTACCTGTTGGTACTGTCATCAGGACTACTTTCCGAGGTACCTCTGGGTACACTCACCAGGCCGTTTTGCGAGGTACCTCTGGTTACAGTCTCCAGTCGTTCCTTCTGAGGTACCTCTGGGTACAGTCACCAGGCGTTCCTTCAGAGGTACCTCTGGGTACAGTGAAAGGCCTTCCTTCTGAGGTACCTCTGGGTACAGTCACCCTGCCTTTTTTCTCAGTTGCCTCTATGTACAGTCAGCAGGCCTTTCTTCCGAGGTCCCTCTGGGTACAGTCAACGGCCTTCCTTCTGAGGTACCTCTGGGTACAGCACCCGGGCTTATTTCTGAGGTCCCTCTGGGTACAGTCACCAGGCCTTCCTTCAGAATTAGCTCTGGGTACAGTGGCCAGGCCTTCCTTCCGAGGTACCTCTGGGTACAGTCACCAGGCCTTCCTTCTCAGGTACCTCTGGGTACAGTCACGAGGTATTTCTTCTGAGGTACCTCTGAGTACAGTCACCAGGACTTCCTTTCCAGGTACCTCTGGGTACAGTCAGCAGGGCTTCTTTCCGAGGTACCTCTGGGTAGTGTCATCAGGCATTTCTTCCCAGGTACGTCTGGGTACAGTCACCAGGCCTTTCTTCCGAGGTACCTCTGACTACAGTCACCAGGCCTTTCTTCCGAGGTACGTCTGAGTAGAGTCTCCAGGCCTTCCTTCCGAAGTACCTGTTGGTACTGTCATCAGGACTACTTTCCGAGGTACCTCTGGGTACACTCACCAGGCCGTTTTGCGAGGTACCTCTGGTTACAGTCTCCAGTCGTTCCTTCTGAGGTACCTCTGGGTACAGTCACCAGGCGTTCCTTCAGAGGTACCTCTGGGTACAGTGAAAGGCCTTCCTTCTGAGGTACCTCTGGGTACAGTCACCCTGCCTTTTTTCTCAGTTCCCTCTGGGTACAGTCAGCAGGCCTTTCTTCCGAGGTCCCTCTGGGTACAGTCAACGGCCTTCCTTCTGAGGTACCTCTGGGTACAGCACCCGGGCTTATTTCTGAGGTCCCTCTGGGTACAGTCACCAGGCCTTCCTTCCGAGGTACCTCTAGGTACAATCACCAGGCCTTCCTTCTGAGGTACCTCTCGGTACAGTCACGAGGTCTTTCTTCTGAGTTAGCTCTGGGTACAGTCACCAGGCCTTTCTTCCGAGGTACTTCTGTGTACAGTCACCAGGCCTTCCTTTCGGAGGTATCTCTAGGAACAATCACCAGGCCTTCCTTCTGAGGTACCTCTGGGTACAGTCACCAGGGATTCCTCCCGAGGTACCTCTGTTTAGAGTCACCAGGCATTTCTTCCGAGTTACCTCTGGGTACAGTCACCAGGCCTTCCTTCGGAGGTAACTCTGGCTACAGTCAGCAGGCCTTCCTTCCGAGGTACCTCTGGTTACAGTCACCAGGCTTTCCTTGGGAGTTACCCTGGGTACAGTCACCACTCCTTTCTTCCGAGTTATCTCTAGGTACAGTCACCAGGCCTTCCTTCCGACGTACCTCTGGGTACAGTCACCAGGCCTTCCTTCCGAGGTACCTCTGAGTACAGTCACCCGGCCTTTCTGAAGGGGTACGTCTGGGTAGAGTCATCAGGCCTTCCTTCTGAGGTACTTCTCGGAACAGTCAGCAGGCCTTTCTTCCGAGGTACCTCTGGCTGCAGTCACCTGGCTTTCCTTGGGAGATACCCTGGGTACAGTCACCACGCCTCATTCGGACTTACCTCTAGGTACAGTCACCAGGCCTTCCTTCCGAGGTTCCCCTGGGTACAGTCACCAGGCCTTCCTTCTCAGGTACCTCTGGGTACAGTCACGAGGTATTTCTTCTGATGTACCTCTGAGTACAGTCACCAGGCCTTCCTTCGGAGGTACCTCCGGGTATAGTCACCAGACCATCCTTCCGAGGTACATCTGGGTACACTCACCAGACCTTTTTCCGCGGTACCTCTGAGTACAGTCACCAGGCATTCCTTCTGAGGTACCTCTGGGTACAGTCACTAGGCCTTCCTTCCGAGGTACCTCTGGGTACAGTCACCATGCCTTCCTTCTGAGATACCTCTGGGTACAGTCAACAGGGCTTCCTTCTGCGGTACCTCCGAGTACAGTCACCAGGCCTTCCTTCCCAGGTACTTCTGAGTACCGTCACCAAGCATTTCTTCCGAGGTCCCTCTGGGTACGGTCCCCAGACCTTCCTTCCGACGTACCTCTGGGCGCGGTCACCAGGCCTTCCTTCCGAGGTACATCTGTGTACAGTCACCAGGCATTCCTTCTAAGTTATCTCTGGGTAAAGTCCCCAGGCCTTCCTTCTGCGGTACCTCTGAGTACAGTCACCAGAACTTTCTTCCGAGGTGCGCCTGGGTACACTCACCAGGCCTTCCTTCCGAGGAACCTCTCGGTGCAGTCACCAGGCCTTCCTTCCGAGGTAACTCTGGGTACAGTCACAAGACCTTCCCTCCGAGGTACCTCTGAGTACACTCACCAGGACTTTCTTCCGAGGTACGTCTGGGTACTGTCACCAGGCATTCCTTCTGCGGTACCTCGGAGTACAGTCACCAGGCCTTCCTTCCCAGGTACCTCTGAGTGCTGTCACCAAGCCTTCCTTCCGAGGTATCTCTGGGTACGCTCAACAGGCCTTCCTTCCGATGTACCTCTGGGTACAATCCCCAGGCCTTCCTTCCGAGGTACCTGTGGGTACAGTCACCAGGCATTCCTTCCGAAGTACCTCTGGGTATAGTCACCATGCCTTTCTTCTGAGGTGCTTCTTGGTACAGTCACCAGGTCTTTCTTCTGAAATATCGCCCGGTACAGTCACCAGCTCTTCCTTCCGAGGTATCTCTGTGTACAGTCACCAGGCATTTCTTAAGAGGGAACTCTGGGTACAATCACCAGGTTTTCATTCTGAGGTACCGCTGGGTACAGTCACCAGGCCTTCCATCTGAGGTTCCTGTGGGTACACCCACCAGGCCTTCCTTCTCAGGTAACTCTGGGTACAGTAACCAGGCCTTCCTTCCGTGGCCACTCTTAATACAGTCACCAGGCCTTTCTTCAGAGATACGTCTGGGTATAGTTACCAGGCCTTCCTTCCGAGGTACTTCTGGGTACAGTCACCAGGCCTTTCTTCCAAGGTACGTCTGGGTACGGTCACCAGGCCTTCCTTCCGAGGTGCCTCTGGGAATGGTCACCAGGCCTTCCTTCCGATGTACCTCTGGGTATAGTCCCCAGGCCTTCCTTCCGAGGTACCTCTGAGTACAGTCATCAGGCTTTGTTTCCGAGGTACCTCTGGGTAGAGTCACCAGGCCTTCCTTCTAAAGTACCTCTGGGTAGACTCACCAGGCCATCCTTCTGAGGTACCACTGCGTACAGTCACCAGGCTTTCCTTCTGAGATACCTTTGGGTACAGTCACCAGGCGTTCCTTCAGAGGTACCTCTGGGTACAGTCAAAGGCCTTCCTTCTCAGGTACCTCTGGGTACAGTCACCCGGCCTTCTTTCTCAGTTCCCTCTGGGTACAGTCACCAGGCCTTTCTTCCGAGGTCCCTTTGGGTACAGTCACCAGGCCTTTCTTAGGAGGTACATCCGGGTACAGTCACCCGGGATTATTTCTGAGGTCCCTCTAGGTACAGTCACCAGGCTTTTCTTCCGATCTACCTCTGGGTACAGTCACCAGACCTTCCCTCTGAGGTACCTTTGGATACAGTCACCAGCCCTTGTTTTCGAGGTAAGTCTGTGTACCCTCACCAGGCCTTTCTTACGAGGTACCTGCGGGTACAGTCACCAGGCTTTCCTTCTGAGGTACCTATGGGTAGAGTCAACAGGCCTTCCTTCAGAGGTATCTCTGGGTACAGTCACACGGCCTTCTTTCTGAGGTCCCTCTGGGAACAGTCTCTAGGCCTTTCTTCTGAGGTACCTCTGGGTACAGTCACCAGGCATTCCTTCAGAGTTAGCTCTGGGTACAGTGACCAGGCCTTCCTTCCGAGGTACCTCTGGGTACAGTCATCAGGCTTTGTTTCCGAGGTACCTCTGGGTACAGTCACCAGGCCTTCCTTCTAAAGTACCTCTGGGTACACTCACCAGGCCATCCTTCTGAGGTACCACTGCGTACAGTCACCAGGCTTTCCTTCTGAGATACCTTTGGGTACAGTCACCAGGCGTTCCTTCAGAGGTACCTCTGGGTACAGTCAAAGGCCTTCCTTCTCAGGTACCTCTGGGTACAGTCACCCGGCCTTCTTTCTCAGTTCCCTCTGGGTACAGTCACCAGGCCTTTCTTCCGAGGTCCCTTTGGGTACAGTCACCAGGCCTTTCTTAGGAGGTACCTCCGGGTACAGTCACCCGGGATTATTTCTGAGGTCCCTCTAGGTACAGTCACCAGGCTTTTCTTCCGATCTACCTCTGGGTACAGTCACCAGACCTTCCCTCTGAGGTACCTTTGGATACAGTCACCAGCCCTTGTTTCCGAGGTAAGTCTGTGTACCCTCACCAGGCCTTTCTTACGAGGTACCTCCGGGTACAGTCACCAGGCTTTCCTTCTGAGGTACCTATGGGTAGAGTCAACAGGCCTTCCTTCAGAGGTATCTCTGGGTACAGTCACACGGCCTTCTTTCTGAGGTCCCTCTGGGAACAGTCTCTAGGCCTTTCTTCTGAGGTACCTCTGGGTACAGTCACCAGGCATTCCTTCAGAGTTAGCTCTGGGTACAGTGACCAGGCCTTCCTTCCGAGGTACCTCTGGGTACAGTCATCATGCCTTCCTTCTGAGGTACCACTGGGTACAGTCACGAGGTTTTTCTTCTGGGGTACCTCTGAGTACAGTCACCAGGCCTTTCTTCGGAGGTACGTCTGGGTAGTCACCAGGCCTTCCTTCCAAGGTACCTCTGGGTACAGTAACCAGGCCTTCCTTCCGTGGTGCCTCTGTGTACAGTCACGGGGCCTTTCTTCCGAGGTACCTTTGGGTACAGTCTCTGGACCTTCCTTCCGAGGTACCTCTGGGTAGTGTCATCAGGCATTTCTTCCCAGGTATCTCTGGGCACAGTCACCAGGCCTTCCTTCCGAGGTACATCTGGGTACAGTAACCAGGCATTCCTTCTAAGGTATCCCTGGGTAAAGTCCCCAGGCCTTCCTTTCGAGGTACCTCTGAATACAGTCACCAGGACTTTCTTCCGAAGTGCGTCTGGGTACAGTCACCAGGCCTTCCTTCCGAGGTACCTCTGGGTACAATCACCGGGCCTTCCTTTCCAGGTACCTCTCGGTACAGTCACCTGGCCTTCCTTCCGAGGTCCCTCTGGGTAGAGTCAGCAGGCCTTCCTTCCGAGGTACCTCTGAGTACAGTCATCCGGCCTTTATTAAGGGGTACGTTTGGGTAGAGTCATCAGGCTTTCCTTCTGAGGAACTTCTCGTTACAGTCAACAGGCCTTCCTCCCGAGGTAACTCTGGTTACAGTCACCAGGCTTTCCGTGGGAATTACCCTGGGTACACTCACCACGCCTTTCCTACGACTTACCTCTTGGTACAGTCACCAGGCCTTGCTTCTGAGGTACCTCTGGGTACAGTCACCAGGCCTTTCTTACGAGGTACCTCTGGGTACAGTCACCAGGCATTCCTTCAGAATTAGCTCTGGGTACAGTGACCAGGCCTTCCTTCCGAGGTACCTCTGGGTACAGTCACCAGGCCTTCCTTCTCAGGTACCTCTGGGTACAGTCACGAGGTATTTCTTCTGAGGTACCTCTGAGTACAGTCACCAGGACTTCCTTTCCAGGTACCTCTGGGTACAGTCAGCAGGGCTTCTTTCCGAGGTACCTCTGGGTAGTGTCATCAGGCATTTCTTCCCAGGTACCTCTGGGTACAGTCACCAGGCCTTCCTTCCGAGGTACCTCTGACTACAGTCACCAGGCCTTTCTTCCGAGGTACGTCTGGGTAGAGTCTCCAGGCCTTCCTTCCGAAGTACCTGTTGGTACTGTCATCAGGACTACTTTCCGAGGTACCTCTGGGTACACTCACCAGGCCGTTTTGCGAGGTACCTCTGGTTACAGTCTCCAGTCGTTCCTTCTGAGGTACCTCTGGGTACAGTCACCAGGCGTTCCTTCAGAGGTACCTCTGGGTACAGTGAAAGGCCTTCCTTCTGAGGTACCTCTGGGTACAGTCACCCTGCCTTTTTTCTCAGTTCCCTCTGGGTACAGTCAGCAGGCCTTTCTTCCGAGGTCCCTCTGGGTACAGTCAACGGCCTTCCTTCTGAGGTACCTCTGGGTACAGCACCCGGGCTTATTTCTGAGGTCCCTCTGGGTACAGTCACCAGGCCTTTCTTAGGAGGTACCTCTGGGTACAGTCACCGCCCTTCCTTCTGAGGTACCTCTGGGTACAGTCACCCGGGATTATTTCTGAGGTCCCTCTAGGTACAGTCACCACGCTTTTCTTCCGATCTACCTCTGGGTACAGTCACCAGACCTTCCCTCTGAGGTACCTTTGGATACAGTCACCAGCCCTTGTTTCCGAGGTAAGTCTGTGTACCCTCACCAGACCTTTCTTACGACGTACCTGCGGGTACAGTCACCAGGCTTTCCTTCTGAGTACGTACGGGTAGAGTCAACAG
Organism: Loxodonta africana; assembly: GCF_030014295.1. NCBI lineage: Eukaryota > Metazoa > Chordata > Mammalia > Proboscidea > Elephantidae > Loxodonta > Loxodonta africana. The sequence goes on along the minus strand of NW_026975671.1, from coordinate 380,962 downwards.
GCCTTCCTTCAGAGGTATCTCTGGGTACAGTCACACGGCCTTCTTTCTGAGGTCCCTCTGGGAACAGTCTCTAGGCCTTTCTTCTGAGGTACCTCTGGGTACAGTCACCAGGCCTTTCTCACGAAGTAACTCTGGGTACAGTCACCAGGCATTCCTTCAGAGTTAGCTCTGGGTACAGTGACCAGGCCTTCCTTCCGAGGTACCTCTGAGTACAGTCATCATGCCTTCCTTCTGAGGTACCACTGGGTACAGTCACGAGGTTTTTCTTCTGGGGTACCTCTGAGTACAGTCACCAGGCCTTTCTTCGGAGGTACGTCTGGGTAGTCACCAGGCCTTCCTTCCAAGGTACCTCTGGGTAGAGTCACCAGACCTTCCTTCCGAGGTACCTCTGGGTACACTCACCAGGCCTTTTTTCCACGGTACCTCTGAGTACAGTCACCAGGCATTCCTTCTGAGGTACCTCTGGGTACAGTCACCAGGTCTTGCTTCTGAGATACCTCTGGGTACAGTCACCGGGCCTTTCTTCCGAGGTACCTTTGGGTACAGTCTCTGGACCTTCCTTCCGAGGTACCTCTGGGTAAAGTCACTATGCCCTCCTTCCGAGATACCTCTGGGTACAGTCACCAGTCCTTCCTTCGGAGGTACCTCTGGGTATAGTCACCAGGCCATCCTTCCGAGGTACCTCTGGGTACACTCACCAGGCCTTTTTTCCGCGGTACCTCTGAGTACAGTCACCAGGCATTCCTTCTCAGGTACCTCTGGGTACAGTCACCAGGCCTTCCTTCTGAGATACCCCTGGGTACAGTCACCAGGCCTTCCTTCTGCGGTACCTCCGAGTACTGTCACCAGTCCTTCCTTCCCAGGTACTTCTAAGTACCGTCACCAAGCATTTCTTTCGAGGTACCTCTGGGTACGGTCACCAGGCCTTCCTTCCGAGGCACTTCTGAGTTAAGCCACCAGGCTTTCCTTCCGAAGTACCTCTGGGTACAATCACCAGGCGCTCCTTCTGAGTTAGCTCTGGGTACAGTCACTAGGCCTTCCTTCCGATGTACCACTGGGTACAGTCACCAGGCCTTTCTTCCGAGGTGCTTCTGTGTACAGTCGCCAGGCCTTCCTTCCCAGGTACCCCTGGGTACAGTCACCAGGCCTTCCTTCCGAGGTACCTCTGACTACAGTCACCAGGCCTTTCTTCCTAGGTACGTCTGGGTACAGTCTCCAGGCCTTCCTTCCGAAGTACCTGTGGGTACAGTCATCAGGACTAGTTTCCGAGGTACCTCTGGATACACTCACCAGGCCGTTCTTAAGAGGTACCTCTGGTTACAGTCTCCAGTCGTTCCTTCTGAGGTACCTATGGGTACAATCACCAGGCGTTCCTTCAGGGGTACCTCTGGGTACAGTCAAAGGCCTTCCTTCTGAGGTCCCTCTGGGTACAGTCACTCTGCCTTCTTTCTCAGTTCCCTCTGGGTACAGTCAGCAGGCCTTTCTTCCGAGGTCCCTCTGGGTACAGTCAACGGCCTTCCTTCTGAGGTACCTCTGGGTACAGCACCCGGGCTTATTTCTGAGGTCCCTCTGGGTACAGTCACCAGGCCTTTCTTAGGAGATACCTCTGGGTACAGTCACCGCCCTTCCTTCTGAGGTACCTCTGGGTACAGTCACCCGGGATTATTTCTGAGGTCCCTCTAGGTACAGTCACCACGCTTTTCTTCCCTTCTACCTCTGGGTACAGTCACCAGACCTTCCCTCTGAGGTACCTTTGGATACAGTCACCAGCCCTTGTTTCCGAGGTAAGTCTGTGTACCCTCACCAGACCTTTCTTACGACGTACCTGCGGGTACAGTCACCAGGCTTTCCTTCTGAGGTACCTATGGGTAGAGTCAACAGGCCTTCCTTCAGAGGTATCTCTGGGTACAGTCACACGGCCTTCTTTCTGAGGTCCCTCTGGGAACAGTCTCTAGGCCTTTCTTCTGAGGTACCTCTGGGTACAGTCACCAGGCCTTTCTCACGAGGTACCTCTGGGTACAGTCACCAGGCATTCCTTCAGAGTTAGCTCTGGGTACAGTGACCAGGCCTTCCTTCCGAGGTACCTCTGGGTACAGTCATCATGCCTTCCTTCTGAGGTACCACTGGGTACAGTCACGAGGTTTTTCTTCTGGGGTACCTCTGAGTACAGTCACCAGGCCTTTCTTCGGAGGTACGTCTGGGTAGTCACCAGGCCTTCCTTCCAAGGTACCTCTGGGTAGAGTCACCAGGCCTTCCTTCCGTGGTGCCTCTGTGTACAGTCACGGGGTCTTTCTTCCGAGGTACCTTTGGGTACAGTCTCTGGACCTTCCTTCCGAGGTACCTCTGGGTAAAGTCACTATGCCCTCCCTCCGAGATACCTCTGGGTACAGTCACCAGTCTTTCCTTCGGAGGTACCTCTGGGTATAGTCCCCAGGCCATCCTTCCGAGGTACCTCTGGGTACACTCACCAGGCCTTTTTTCCGCGGTACCTCTGAGTACAGTTACCAGGCATTCCTTCTGAGGTACCTCTGGGTACACTCACCAGGCCTTCCTTACGAGTTACCTCTGGGTACAGTCACCAGGCCTTCCTTCTGAGATACCCCTGGGTACAGTCACCAGGCCTTCCTTCTGCGGTACCTCCGAGTACTGTCACCAGGCCTTCCTTCCCAGGTACTTCTAAGTACCGTCACCAAGCATTTCTTTCGAGATACCTCTGGGTACGGTCACCAGGCCTTCCTGCCGAGGCACTTCTGAGTTAAGCCACCAGGCTTTCCTTCCGAAGTACCTCTGGGTACAATCACCAGGCGCTCCTTCTGAGTTAGCTCTGGGTACAGTCACTAGGCCTTCCTTCCGAGGTACCACTGGGTACAGTCACCAGGCCTTTCTTCCGAGGTGCTTCTGTGTACAGTCGCCAGGCCTTCCTTCCCAGGTACCCCTGGGTACAGTCACCAGGCCTTCCTTCCGAGGTACCTCTGACTACAGTCACCAGGCCTTCCTTCCGAGGTAACTCTGGGTACAGTCACAAGACCTTCCCTCCGAGGTACCTCTGAGTACACTCACCAGGACTTTCTTCCGAGGTACGTCTGGGTACTGTCACCAGGCATTCCTTCTGCGGTACCTCGGAGTACAGTCACCAGGCCTTCCTTCCCAGGTACCTCTGAGTGCTGTCACCAAGCCTTCCTTCCGAGGTATCTCTGGGTACGCTCAACAGGCCTTCCTTCCGATGTACCTCTGGGTACAATCCCCAGGCCTTCCTTCCGAGGTACCTGTGGGTACAGTCACCAGGCATTTCTTCCGAAGTACCTCTGGGTATAGTCACCATGCCTTTCTTCTGAGGTGCTTCTTGGTACAGTCACCAGGTCTTTCTTCTGAAATATCGCCCGGTACAGTCACCAGCTCTTCCTTCCGAGGTATCTCTGTGTACAGTCACCAGGCATTTCTTAAGAGGGAACTCTGGGTACAATCACCAGGTTTTCATTCTGAGGTACCGCTGGGTACAGTCACCAGGCCTTCCATCTGAGGTTCCTGTGGGTACACCCACCAGGCCTTCCTTCTCAGGTAACTCTGGGTACAGTAACCAGGCCTTCCTTCCGTGGCCACTCTTAATACAGTCACCAGGCCTTTCTTCAGAGATACGTCTGGGTATAGTTACCAGGCCTTCCTTCCGAGGTACTTCTGGGTACAGTCACCAGGCCTTTCTTCCAAGGTACGTCTGGGTACGGTCACCAGGCCTTCCTTCCGAGGTGCCTCTGGGAATGGTCACCAGGCCTTCCTTCCGATGTACCTCTGGGTATAGTCCCCAGGCCTTCCTTCCGAGGTACCTCTGAGTACAGTCATCAGGCTTTGTTTCCGAGGTACCTCTGGGTAGAGTCACCAGGCCTTCCTTCTAAAGTACCTCTGGGTACACTCACCAGGCCATCCTTCTGAGGTACCACTGCGTACAGTCACCAGGCTTTCCTTCTGAGATACCTTTGGGTACAGTCACCAGGCGTTCCTTCAGAGGTACCTCTGGGTACAGTCAAAGGCCTTCCTTCTCAGGTACCTCTGGGTACAGTCACCCGGCCTTCTTTCTCAGTTCCCTCTGGGTACAGTCACCAGGCCTTTCTTCCGAGGTCCCTTTGGGTACAGTCACCAGGCCTTTCTTAGGAGGTACATCCGGGTACAGTCACCCGGGATTATTTCTGAGGTCCCTCTAGGTACAGTCACCAGGCTTTTCTTCCGATCTACCTCTGGGTACAGTCACCAGACCTTCCCTCTGAGGTACCTTTGGATACAGTCACCAGCCCTTGTTTTCGAGGTAAGTCTGTGTACCCTCACCAGGCCTTTCTTAGGAGGTACCTGCGGGTACAGTCACCAGGCTTTCCTTCTGAGGTACCTATGGGTAGAGTCAACAGGCCTTCCTTCAGAGGTATCTCTGGGTACAGTCACACGGCCTTCTTTCTGAGGTCCCTCTGGGAACAGTCTCTAGGCCTTTCTTCTGAGGTACCTCTGGGTACAGTCACCAGGCATTCCTTCAGAGTTAGCTCTGGGTACAGTGACCAGGCCTTCCTTCCGAGGTACCTCTGGGTACAGTCATCAGGCTTTGTTTCCGAGGTACCTCTGGGTACAGTCACCAGGCCTTCCTTCTAAAGTACCTCTGGGTACACTCACCAGGCCATCCTTCTGAGGTACCACTGCGTACAGTCACCAGGCTTTCCTTCTGAGATACCTTTGGGTACAGTCACCAGGCGTTCCTTCAGAGGTACCTCTGGGTACAGTCAAAGGCCTTCCTTCTCAGGTACCTCTGGGTACAGTCACCCGGCCTTCTTTCTCAGTTCCCTCTGGGTACAGTCACCAGGCCTTTCTTCCGAGGTCCCTTTGGGTACAGTCACCAGGCCTTTCTTAGGAGGTACCTCCGGGTACAGTCACCCGGGATTATTTCTGAGGTCCCTCTAGGTACAGTCACCAGGCTTTTCTTCCGATCTACCTCTGGGTACAGTCACCAGACCTTCCCTCTGAGGTACCTTTGGATACAGTCACCAGCCCTTGTTTCCGAGGTAAGTCTGTGTACCCTCACCAGGCCTTTCTTACGAGGTACCTCCGGGTACAGTCACCAGGCTTTCCTTCTGAGGTACCTATGGGTAGAGTCAACAGGCCTTCCTTCAGAGGTATCTCTGGGTACAGTCACACGGCCTTCTTTCTGAGGTCCCTCTGGGAACAGTCTCTAGGCCTTTCTTCTGAGGTACCTCTGGGTACAGTCACCAGGCATTCCTTCAGAGTTAGCTCTGGGTACAGTGACCAGGCCTTCCTTCCGAGGTACCTCTGGGTACAGTCATCATGCCTTCCTTCTGAGGTACCACTGGGTACAGTCACGAGGTTTTTCTTCTGGGGTACCTCTGAGTACAGTCACCAGGCCTTTCTTCGGAGGTACGTCTGGGTAGTCACCAGGCCTTCCTTCCAAGGTACCTCTGGGTACAGTCACCAGGCCTTCCTTCCGTGGTGCCTCTGTGTACAGTCACGGGGCCTTTCTTCCGAGGTACCTTTGGGTACAGTCTCTGGACCTTCCTTCCGAGGTACCTCTGGGTAGTGTCATCAGGCATTTCTTCCCAGGTATCTCTGGGCACAGTCACCAGGCCTTCCTTCCGAGGTACATCTGGGTACAGTAACCAGGCATTCCTTCTAAGGTATCCCTGGGTAAAGTCCCCAGGCCTTCCTTTCGAGGTACCTCTGAATACAGTCACCAGGACTTTCTTCCGAAGTGCGTCTGGGTACAGTCACCAGGCCTTCCTTCCGAGGTACCTCTGGGTACAATCACCGGGCCTTCCTTTCCAGGTACCTCTCGGTACAGTCACCTGGCCTTCCTTCCGAGGTCCCTCTGGGTAGAGTCAGCAGGCCTTCCTTCCGAGGTACCTCTGAGTACAGTCATCCGGCCTTTATTAAGGGGTACGTTTGGGTAGAGTCATCAGGCTTTCCTTCTGAGGAACTTCTCGTTACAGTCAACAGGCCTTCCTCCCGAGGTAACTCTGGTTACAGTCACCAGGCTTTCCGTGGGAATTACCCTGGGTACACTCACCACGCCTTTCCTACGACTTACCTCTTGGTACAGTCACCAGGCCTTGCTTCTGAGGTACCTCTGGGTACAGTCACCAGGCCTTTCTTACGAGGTACCTCTGGGTACAGTCACCAGGCATTCCTTCAGAATTAGCTCTGGGTACAGTGACCAGGCCTTCCTTCCGAGGTACCTCTGGGTACAGTCACCAGGCCTTCCTTCTCAGGTACCTCTGGGTACAGTCACGAGGTATTTCTTCTGAGGTACCTCTGAGTACAGTCACCAGGACTTCCTTTCCAGGTACCTCTGGGTACAGTCAGCAGGGCTTCTTTCCGAGGTACCTCTGGGTAGTGTCATCAGGCATTTCTTCCCAGGTACCTCTGGGTACAGTCACCAGGCCTTCCTTCCGAGGTACCTCTGACTACAGTCACCAGGCCTTTCTTCCGAGGTACGTCTGGGTAGAGTCTCCAGGCCTTCCTTCCGAAGTACCTGTTGGTACTGTCATCAGGACTACTTTCCGAGGTACCTCTGGGTACACTCACCAGGCCGTTTTGCGAGGTACCTCTGGTTACAGTCTCCAGTCGTTCCTTCTGAGGTACCTCTGGGTACAGTCACCAGGCGTTCCTTCAGAGGTACCTCTGGGTACAGTGAAAGGCCTTCCTTCTGAGGTACCTCTGGGTACAGTCACCCTGCCTTTTTTCTCAGTTCCCTCTGGGTACAGTCAGCAGGCCTTTCTTCCGAGGTCCCTCTGGGTACAGTCAACGGCCTTCCTTCTGAGGTACCTCTGGGTACAGCACCCGGGCTTATTTCTGAGGTCCCTCTGGGTACAGTCACCAGGCCTTTCTTAGGAGGTACCTCTGGGTACAGTCACCGCCCTTCCTTCTGAGGTACCTCTGGGTACAGTCACCCGGGATTATTTCTGAGGTCCCTCTAGGTACAGTCACCACGCTTTTCTTCCGATCTACCTCTGGGTACAGTCACCAGACCTTCCCTCTGAGGTACCTTTGGATACAGTCACCAGCCCTTGTTTCCGAGGTAAGTCTGTGTACCCTCACCAGACCTTTCTTACGACGTACCTGCGGGTACAGTCACCAGGCTTTCCTTCTGAGTACGTACGGGTAGAGTCAACAGGCCTTCCTTCAGAGGTATCTCTGGGTACAGTCACACGGCCTTCTTTCTGAGGTCCCTCTGGGAACAGTCTCTAGGCCTTTCTTCTGAGGTACCTCTGGGTACAGTCACCAGGCCTTTCTCACGAAGTAACTCTGGGTACAGTCACCAGGCATTCCTTCAGAGTTAGCTCTGGGTACAGTGACCAGGCCTTCCTTCCGAGGTACCTCTGAGTACAGTCATCATGCCTTCCTTCTGAGGTACCACTGGGTACAGTCACGAGGTTTTTCTTCTGGGGTACCTCTGAGTACAGTCACCAGGCCTTTCTTCGGAGGTACGTCTGGGTAGTCACCAGGCCTTCCTTCCAAGGTACCTCTGGGTAGAGTCACCAGACCTTCCTTCCGAGGTACCTCTGGGTACACTCACCAGGCCTTTTTTCCACGGTACCTCTGAGTACAGTCACCAGGCATTCCTTCTGAGGTACCTCTGGGTACAGTCACCAGGTCTTGCTTCTGAGATACCTCTGGGTACAGTCACCGGGCCTTTCTTCCGAGGTACCTTTGGGTACAGTCTCTGGACCTTCCTTCCGAGGTACCTCTGGGTAAAGTCACTATGCCCTCCTTCCGAGATACCTCTGGGTACAGTCACCAGTCCTTCCTTCGGAGGTACCTCTGGGTATAGTCACCAGGCCATCCTTCCGAGGTACCTCTGGGTACACTCACCAGGCCTTTTTTCCGCGGTACCTCTGAGTACAGTCACCAGGCATTCCTTCTCAGGTACCTCTGGGTACAGTCACCAGGCCTTCCTTCTGAGATACCCCTGGGTACAGTCACCAGGCCTTCCTTCTGCGGTACCTCCGAGTACTGTCACCAGTCCTTCCTTCCCAGGTACTTCTAAGTACCGTCACCAAGCATTTCTTTCGAGGTACCTCTGGGTACGGTCACCAGGCCTTCCTTCCGAGGCACTTCTGAGTTAAGCCACCAGGCTTTCCTTCCGAAGTACCTCTGGGTACAATCACCAGGCGCTCCTTCTGAGTTAGCTCTGGGTACAGTCACTAGGCCTTCCTTCCGAGGTACCACTGGGTACAGTCACCAGGCCTTTCTTCCGAGGTGCTTCTGTGTACAGTCGCCAGGCCTTCCTTCCCAGGTACCCCTGGGTACAGTCACCAGGCCTTCCTTCCGAGGTACCTCTGACTACAGTCACCAGGCCTTCCTTCCGAGGTAACTCTGGGTACAGTCACAAGACCTTCCCTCCGAGGTACCTCTGAGTACACTCACCAGGACTTTCTTCCGAGGTACGTCTGGGTACTGTCACCAGGCATTCCTTCTGCGGTACCTCGGAGTACAGTCACCAGGCCTTCCTTCCCAGGTACCTCTGAGTGCTGTCACCAAGCCTTCCTTCCGAGGTATCTCTGGGTACGCTCAACAGGCCTTCCTTCCGATGTACCTCTGGGTACAATCCCCAGGCCTTCCTTCCGAGGTACCTGTGGGTACAGTCACCAGGCATTTCTTCCGAAGTACCTCTGGGTATAGTCACCATGCCTTTCTTCTGAGGTGCTTCTTGGTACAGTCACCAGGTCTTTCTTCTGAAATATCGCCCGGTACAGTCACCAGCTCTTCCTTCCGAGGTATCTCTGTGTACAGTCACCAGGCATTTCTTAAGAGGGAACTCTGGGTACAATCACCAGGTTTTCATTCTGAGGTACCGCTGGGTACAGTCACCAGGCCTTCCATCTGAGGTTCCTGTGGGTACACCCACCAGGCCTTCCTTCTCAGGTAACTCTGGGTACAGTAACCAGGCCTTCCTTCCGTGGCCACTCTTAATACAGTCACCAGGCCTTTCTTCAGAGATACGTCTGGGTATAGTTACCAGGCCTTCCTTCCGAGGTACTTCTGGGTACAGTCACCAGGCCTTTCTTCCAAGGTACGTCTGGGTACGGTCACCAGGCCTTCCTTCCGAGGTGCCTCTGGGAATGGTCACCAGGCCTTCCTTCCGATGTACCTCTGGGTATAGTCCCCAGGCCTTCCTTCCGAGGTACCTCTGAGTACAGTCATCAGGCTTTGTTTCCGAGGTACCTCTGGGTAGAGTCACCAGGCCTTCCTTCTAAAGTACCTCTGGGTAGACTCACCAGGCCATCCTTCTGAGGTACCACTGCGTACAGTCACCAGGCTTTCCTTCTGAGATACCTTTGGGTACAGTCACCAGGCGTTCCTTCAGAGGTACCTCTGGGTACAGTCAAAGGCCTTCCTTCTCAGGTACCTCTGGGTACAGTCACCCGGCCTTCTTTCTCAGTTCCCTCTGGGTACAGTCACCAGGCCTTTCTTCCGAGGTCCCTTTGGGTACAGTCACCAGGCCTTTCTTAGGAGGTACATCCGGGTACAGTCACCCGGGATTATTTCTGAGGTCCCTCTAGGTACAGTCACCAGGCTTTTCTTCCGATCTACCTCTGGGTACAGTCACCAGACCTTCCCTCTGAGGTACCTTTGGATACAGTCACCAGCCCTTGTTTTCGAGGTAAGTCTGTGTACCCTCACCAGGCCTTTCTTACGAGGTACCTGCGGGTACAGTCACCAGGCTTTCCTTCTGAGGTACCTATGGGTAGAGTCAACAGGCCTTCCTTCAGAGGTATCTCTGGGTACAGTCACACGGCCTTCTTTCTGAGGTCCCTCTGGGAACAGTCTCTAGGCCTTTCTTCTGAGGTACCTCTGGGTACAGTCACCAGGCATTCCTTCAGAGTTAGCTCTGGGTACAGTGACCAGGCCTTCCTTCCGAGGTACCTCTGGGTACAGTCATCAGGCTTTGTTTCCGAGGTACCTCTGGGTACAGTCACCAGGCCTTCCTTCTAAAGTACCTCTGGGTACACTCACCAGGCCATCCTTCTGAGGTACCACTGCGTACAGTCACCAGGCTTTCCTTCTGAGATACCTTTGGGTACAGTCACCAGGCGTTCCTTCAGAGGTACCTCTGGGTACAGTCAAAGGCCTTCCTTCTCAGGTACCTCTGGGTACAGTCACCCGGCCTTCTTTCTCAGTTCCCTCTGGGTACAGTCACCAGGCCTTTCTTCCGAGGTCCCTTTGGGTACAGTCACCAGGCCTTTCTTAGGAGGTACCTCCGGGTACAGTCACCCGGGATTATTTCTGAGGTCCCTCTAGGTACAGTCACCAGGCTTTTCTTCCGATCTACCTCTGGGTACAGTCACCAGACCTTCCCTCTGAGGTACCTTTGGATACAGTCACCAGCCCTTGTTTCCGAGGTAAGTCTGTGTACCCTCACCAGGCCTTTCTTACGAGGTACCTCCGGGTACAGTCACCAGGCTTTCCTTCTGAGGTACCTATGGGTAGAGTCAACAGGCCTTCCTTCAGAGGTATCTCTGGGTACAGTCACACGGCCTTCTTTCTGAGGTCCCTCTGGGAACAGTCTCTAGGCCTTTCTTCTGAGGTACCTCTGGGTACAGTCACCAGGCATTCCTTCAGAGTTAGCTCTGGGTACAGTGACCAGGCCTTCCTTCCGAGGTACCTCTGGGTACAGTCATCATGCCTTCCTTCTGAGGTACCACTGGGTACAGTCACGAGGTTTTTCTTCTGGGGTACCTCTGAGTACAGTCACCAGGCCTTTCTTCGGAGGTACGTCTGGGTAGTCACCAGGCCTTCCTTCCAAGGTACCTCTGGGTACAGTAACCAGGCCTTCCTTCCGTGGTGCCTCTGTGTACAGTCACGGGGCCTTTCTTCCGAGGTACCTTTGGGTACAGTCTCTGGACCTTCCTTCCGAGGTACCTCTGGGTAGTGTCATCAGGCATTTCTTCCCAGGTATCTCTGGGCACAGTCACCAGGCCTTCCTTCCGAGGTACATCTGGGTACAGTAACCAGGCATTCCTTCTAAGGTATCCCTGGGTAAAGTCCCCAGGCCTTCCTTTCGAGGTACCTCTGAATACAGTCACCAGGACTTTCTTCCGAAGTGCGTCTGGGTACAGTCACCAGGCCTTCCTTCCGAGGTACCTCTGGGTACAATCACCGGGCCTTCCTTTCCAGGTACCTCTCGGTACAGTCACCTGGCCTTCCTTCCGAGGTCCCTCTGGGTAGAGTCAGCAGGCCTTCCTTCCGAGGTACCTCTGAGTACAGTCATCCGGCCTTTATTAAGGGGTACGTTTGGGTAGAGTCATCAGGCTTTCCTTCTGAGGAACTTCTCGTTACAGTCAACAGGCCTTCCTCCCGAGGTAACTCTGGTTACAGTCACCAGGCTTTCCGTGGGAATTACCCTGGGTACACTCACCACGCCTTTCCTACGACTTACCTCTTGGTACAGTCACCAGGCCTTGCTTCTGAGGTACCTCTGGGTACAGTCACCAGGCCTTTCTTACGAGGTACCTCTGGGTACAGTCACCAGGCATTCCTTCAGAATTAGCTCTGGGTACAGTGACCAGGCCTTCCTTCCGAGGTACCTCTGGGTACAGTCACCAGGCCTTCCTTCTCAGGTACCTCTGGGTACAGTCACGAGGTATTTCTTCTGAGGTACCTCTGAGTACAGTCACCAGGACTTCCTTTCCAGGTACCTCTGGGTACAGTCAGCAGGGCTTCTTTCCGAGGTACCTCTGGGTAGTGTCATCAGGCATTTCTTCCCAGGTACCTCTGGGTACAGTCACCAGGCCTTCCTTCCGAGGTACCTCTGACTACAGTCACCAGGCCTTTCTTCCGAGGTACGTCTGGGTAGAGTCTCCAGGCCTTCCTTCCGAAGTACCTGTTGGTACTGTCATCAGGACTACTTTCCGAGGTACCTCTGGGTACACTCACCAGGCCGTTTTGCGAGGTACCTCTGGTTACAGTCTCCAGTCGTTCCTTCTGAGGTACCTCTGGGTACAGTCACCAGGCGTTCCTTCAGAGGTACCTCTGGGTACAGTGAAAGGCCTTCCTTCTGAGGTACCTCTGGGTACAGTCACCCTGCCTTTTTTCTCAGTTCCCTCTGGGTACAGTCAGCAGGCCTTTCTTCCGAGGTCCCTCTGGGTACAGTCAACGGCCTTCCTTCTGAGGTACCTCTGGGTACAGCACCCGGGCTTATTTCTGAGGTCCCTCTGGGTACAGTCACCAGGCCTTTCTTAGGAGGTACCTCTGGGTACAGTCACCGCCCTTCCTTCTGAGGTACCTCTGGGTACAGTCACCCGGGATTATTTCTGAGGTCCCTCTAGGTACAGTCACCACGCTTTTCTTCCGATCTACCTCTGGGTACAGTCACCAGACCTTCCCTCTGAGGTACCTTTGGATACAGTCACCAGCCCTTGTTTCCGAGGTAAGTCTGTGTACCCTCACCAGACCTTTCTTACGACGTACCTGCGGGTACAGTCACCAGGCTTTCCTTCTGAGTACGTACGGGTAGAGTCAACAGGCCTTCCTTCAGAGGTATCTCTGGGTACAGTCACACGGCCTTCTTTCTGAGGTCCCTCTGGGAACAGTCTCTAGGCCTTTCTTCTGAGGTACCTCTGGGTACAGTCACCAGGCCTTTCTCACGAAGTAACTCTGGGTACAGTCACCAGGCATTCCTTCAGAGTTAGCTCTGGGTACAGTGACCAGGCCTTCCTTCCGAGGTACCTCTGAGTACAGTCATCATGCCTTCCTTCTGAGGTACCACTGGGTACAGTCACGAGGTTTTTCTTCTGGGGTACCTCTGAGTACAGTCACCAGGCCTTTCTTCGGAGGTACGTCTGGGTAGTCACCAGGCCTTCCTTCCAAGGTACCTCTGGGTAGAGTCACCAGACCTTCCTTCCGAGGTACCTCTGGGTACACTCACCAGGCCTTTTTTCCACGGTACCTCTGAGTACAGTCACCAGGCATTCCTTCTGAGGTACCTCTGGGTACAGTCACCAGGTCTTGCTTCTGAGATACCTCTGGGTACAGTCACCGGGCCTTTCTTCCGAGGTACCTTTGGGTACAGTCTCTGGACCTTCCTTCCGAGGTACCTCTGGGTAAAGTCACTATGCCCTCCTTCCGAGATACCTCTGGGTACAGTCACCAGTCCTTCCTTCGGAGGTACCTCTGGGTATAGTCACCAGGCCATCCTTCCGAGGTACCTCTGGGTACACTCACCAGGCCTTTTTTCCGCGGTACCTCTGAGTACAGTCACCAGGCATTCCTTCTCAGGTACCTCTGGGTACAGTCACCAGGCCTTCCTTCTGAGATACCCCTGGGTACAGTCACCAGGCCTTCCTTCTGCGGTACCTCCGAGTACTGTCACCAGTCCTTCCTTCCCAGGTACTTCTAAGTACCGTCACCAAGCATTTCTTTCGAGGTACCTCTGGGTACGGTCACCAGGCCTTCCTTCCGAGGCACTTCTGAGTTAAGCCACCAGGCTTTCCTTCCGAAGTACCTCTGGGTACAATCACCAGGCGCTCCTTCTGAGTTAGCTCTGGGTACAGTCACTAGGCCTTCCTTCCGATGTACCACTGGGTACAGTCACCAGGCCTTTCTTCCGAGGTGCTTCTGTGTACAGTCGCCAGGCCTTCCTTCCCAGGTACCCCTGGGTACAGTCACCAGGCCTTCCTTCCGAGGTACCTCTGACTACAGTCACCAGGCCTTTCTTCCTAGGTACGTCTGGGTACAGTCTCCAGGCCTTCCTTCCGAAGTACCTGTGGGTACAGTCATCAGGACTAGTTTCCGAGGTACCTCTGGATACACTCACCAGGCCGTTCTTAAGAGGTACCTCTGGTTACAGTCTCCAGTCGTTCCTTCTGAGGTACCTATGGGTACAATCACCAGGCGTTCCTTCAGGGGTACCTCTGGGTACAGTCAAAGGCCTTCCTTCTGAGGTCCCTCTGGGTACAGTCACTCTGCCTTCTTTCTCAGTTCCCTCTGGGTACAGTCAGCAGGCCTTTCTTCCGAGGTCCCTCTGGGTACAGTCAACGGCCTTCCTTCTGAGGTACCTCTGGGTACAGCACCCGGGCTTATTTCTGAGGTCCCTCTGGGTACAGTCACCAGGCCTTTCTTAGGAGATACCTCTGGGTACAGTCACCGCCCTTCCTTCTGAGGTACCTCTGGGTACAGTCACCCGGGATTATTTCTGAGGTCCCTCTAGGTACAGTCACCACGCTTTTCTTCCCTTCTACCTCTGGGTACAGTCACCAGACCTTCCCTCTGAGGTACCTTTGGATACAGTCACCAGCCCTTGTTTCCGAGGTAAGTCTGTGTACCCTCACCAGACCTTTCTTACGACGTACCTGCGGGTACAGTCACCAGGCTTTCCTTCTGAGGTACCTATGGGTAGAGTCAACAGGCCTTCCTTCAGAGGTATCTCTGGGTACAGTCACACGGCCTTCTTTCTGAGGTCCCTCTGGGAACAGTCTCTAGGCCTTTCTTCTGAGGTACCTCTGGGTACAGTCACCAGGCCTTTCTCACGAGGTACCTCTGGGTACAGTCACCAGGCATTCCTTCAGAGTTAGCTCTGGGTACAGTGACCAGGCCTTCCTTCCGAGGTACCTCTGGGTACAGTCATCATGCCTTCCTTCTGAGGTACCACTGGGTACAGTCACGAGGTTTTTCTTCTGGGGTACCTCTGAGTACAGTCACCAGGCCTTTCTTCGGAGGTACGTCTGGGTAGTCACCAGGCCTTCCTTCCAAGGTACCTCTGGGTAGAGTCACCAGGCCTTCCTTCCGTGGTGCCTCTGTGTACAGTCACGGGGTCTTTCTTCCGAGGTACCTTTGGGTACAGTCTCTGGACCTTCCTTCCGAGGTACCTCTGGGTAAAGTCACTATGCCCTCCCTCCGAGATACCTCTGGGTACAGTCACCAGTCTTTCCTTCGGAGGTACCTCTGGGTATAGTCCCCAGGCCATCCTTCCGAGGTACCTCTGGGTACACTCACCAGGCCTTTTTTCCGCGGTACCTCTGAGTACAGTTACCAGGCATTCCTTCTGAGGTACCTCTGGGTACACTCACCAGGCCTTCCTTACGAGTTACCTCTGGGTACAGTCACCAGGCCTTCCTTCTGAGATACCCCTGGGTACAGTCACCAGGCCTTCCTTCTGCGGTACCTCCGAGTACTGTCACCAGGCCTTCCTTCCCAGGTACTTCTAAGTACCGTCACCAAGCATTTCTTTCGAGATACCTCTGGGTACGGTCACCAGGCCTTCCTGCCGAGGCACTTCTGAGTTAAGCCACCAGGCTTTCCTTCCGAAGTACCTCTGGGTACAATCACCAGGCGCTCCTTCTGAGTTAGCTCTGGGTACAGTCACTAGGCCTTCCTTCCGAGGTACCACTGGGTACAGTCACCAGGCCTTTCTTCCGAGGTGCTTCTGTGTACAGTCGCCAGGCCTTCCTTCCCAGGTACCCCTGGGTACAGTCACCAGGCCTTCCTTCCGAGGTACCTCTGACTACAGTCACCAGGCCTTCCTTCCGAGGTAACTCTGGGTACAGTCACAAGACCTTCCCTCCGAGGTACCTCTGAGTACACTCACCAGGACTTTCTTCCGAGGTACGTCTGGGTACTGTCACCAGGCATTCCTTCTGCGGTACCTCGGAGTACAGTCACCAGGCCTTCCTTCCCAGGTACCTCTGAGTGCTGTCACCAAGCCTTCCTTCCGAGGTATCTCTGGGTACGCTCAACAGGCCTTCCTTCCGATGTACCTCTGGGTACAATCCCCAGGCCTTCCTTCCGAGGTACCTGTGGGTACAGTCACCAGGCATTTCTTCCGAAGTACCTCTGGGTATAGTCACCATGCCTTTCTTCTGAGGTGCTTCTTGGTACAGTCACCAGGTCTTTCTTCTGAAATATCGCCCGGTACAGTCACCAGCTCTTCCTTCCGAGGTATCTCTGTGTACAGTCACCAGGCATTTCTTAAGAGGGAACTCTGGGTACAATCACCAGGTTTTCATTCTGAGGTACCGCTGGGTACAGTCACCAGGCCTTCCATCTGAGGTTCCTGTGGGTACACCCACCAGGCCTTCCTTCTCAGGTAACTCTGGGTACAGTAACCAGGCCTTCCTTCCGTGGCCACTCTTAATACAGTCACCAGGCCTTTCTTCAGAGATACGTCTGGGTATAGTTACCAGGCCTTCCTTCCGAGGTACTTCTGGGTACAGTCACCAGGCCTTTCTTCCAAGGTACGTCTGGGTACGGTCACCAGGCCTTCCTTCCGAGGTGCCTCTGGGAATGGTCACCAGGCCTTCCTTCCGATGTACCTCTGGGTATAGTCCCCAGGCCTTCCTTCCGAGGTACCTCTGAGTACAGTCATCAGGCTTTGTTTCCGAGGTACCTCTGGGTAGAGTCACCAGGCCTTCCTTCTAAAGTACCTCTGGGTAGACTCACCAGGCCATCCTTCTGAGGTACCACTGCGTACAGTCACCAGGCTTTCCTTCTGAGATACCTTTGGGTACAGTCACCAGGCGTTCCTTCAGAGGTACCTCTGGGTACAGTCAAAGGCCTTCCTTCTCAGGTACCTCTGGGTACAGTCACCCGGCCTTCTTTCTCAGTTCCCTCTGGGTACAGTCACCAGGCCTTTCTTCCGAGGTCCCTTTGGGTACAGTCACCAGGCCTTTCTTAGGAGGTACATCCGGGTACAGTCACCCGGGATTATTTCTGAGGTCCCTCTAGGTACAGTCACCAGGCTTTTCTTCCGATCTACCTCTGGGTACAGTCACCAGACCTTCCCTCTGAGGTACCTTTGGATACAGTCACCAGCCCTTGTTTCCGAGGTAAGTCTGTGTACCCTCACCAGGCCTTTCTTACGAGGTACCTGCGGGTACAGTCACCAGGCTTTCCTTCTGAGGTACCTATGGGTAGAGTCAACAGGCCTTCCTTCAGAGGTATCTCTGGGTACAGTCACACGGCCTTCTTTCTGAGGTCCCTCTGGGAACAGTCTCTAGGCCTTTCTTCTGAGGTACCTCTGGGTACAGTCACCAGGCATTCCTTCAGAGTTAGCTCTGGGTACAGTGACCAGGCCTTCCTTCCGAGGTACCTCTGGGTACAGTCATCAGGCTTTGTTTCCGAGGTACCTCTGGGTACAGTCACCAGGCCTTCCTTCTAAAGTACCTCTGGGTACACTCACCAGGCCATCCTTCTGAGGTACCACTGCGTACAGTCACCAGGCTTTCCTTCTGAGATACCTTTGGGTACAGTCACCAGGCGTTCCTTCAGAGGTACCTCTGGGTACAGTCAAAGGCCTTCCTTCTCAGGTACCTCTGGGTACAGTCACCCGGCCTTCTTTCTCAGTTCCCTCTGGGTACAGTCACCAGGCCTTTCTTCCGAGGTCCCTTTGGGTACAGTCACCAGGCCTTTCTTAGGAGGTACCTCCGGGTACAGTCACCCGGGATTATTTCTGAGGTCCCTCTAGGTACAGTCACCAGGCTTTTCTTCCGATCTACCTCTGGGTACAGTCACCAGACCTTCCCTCTGAGGTACCTTTGGATACAGTCACCAGCCCTTGTTTCCGAGGTAAGTCTGTGTACCCTCACCAGGCCTTTCTTACGAGGTACCTCCGGGTACAGTCACCAGGCTTTCCTT
The DNA here is from genome assembly GCF_030014295.1 of Loxodonta africana. NCBI lineage: Eukaryota > Metazoa > Chordata > Mammalia > Proboscidea > Elephantidae > Loxodonta > Loxodonta africana. The sequence goes on along the minus strand of NW_026975671.1, from coordinate 363,346 downwards.
CTGAGGTACCTATGGGTAGAGTCAACAGGCCTTCCTTCAGAGGTATCTCTGGGTACAGTCACACGGCCTTCTTTCTGAGGTCCCTCTGGGAACAGTCTCTAGGCCTTTCTTCTGAGGTACCTCTGGGTACAGTCACCAGGCATTCCTTCAGAGTTAGCTCTGGGTACAGTGACCAGGCCTTCCTTCCGAGGTACCTCTGGGTACAGTCATCATGCCTTCCTTCTGAGGTACCACTGGGTACAGTCACGAGGTTTTTCTTCTGGGGTACCTCTGAGTACAGTCACCAGGCCTTTCTTCGGAGGTACGTCTGGGTAGTCACCAGGCCTTCCTTCCAAGGTACCTCTGGGTACAGTAACCAGGCCTTCCTTCCGTGGTGCCTCTGTGTACAGTCACGGGGCCTTTCTTCCGAGGTACCTTTGGGTACAGTCTCTGGACCTTCCTTCCGAGGTACCTCTGGGTAGTGTCATCAGGCATTTCTTCCCAGGTATCTCTGGGCACAGTCACCAGGCCTTCCTTCCGAGGTACATCTGGGTACAGTAACCAGGCATTCCTTCTAAGGTATCCCTGGGTAAAGTCCCCAGGCCTTCCTTTCGAGGTACCTCTGAATACAGTCACCAGGACTTTCTTCCGAAGTGCGTCTGGGTACAGTCACCAGGCCTTCCTTCCGAGGTACCTCTGGGTACAATCACCGGGCCTTCCTTTCCAGGTACCTCTCGGTACAGTCACCTGGCCTTCCTTCCGAGGTACCTCTGGGTAGAGTCAGCAGGCCTTCCTTCCGAGGTACCTCTGAGTACAGTCATCCGGCCTTTATTAAGGGGTACGTTTGGGTAGAGTCATCAGGCTTTCCTTCTGAGGAACTTCTCGTTACAGTCAACAGGCCTTCCTCCCGAGGTAACTCTGGTTACAGTCACCAGGCTTTCCGTGGGAATTACCCTGGGTACACTCACCACGCCTTTCCTACGACTTACCTCTTGGTACAGTCACCAGGCCTTGCTTCTGAGGTACCTCTGGGTACAGTCACCAGGCCTTTCTTACGAGGTACCTCTGGGTACAGTCACCAGGCATTCCTTCAGAATTAGCTCTGGGTACAGTGACCAGGCCTTCCTTCCGAGGTACCTCTGGGTACAGTCACCAGGCCTTCCTTCTCAGGTACCTCTGGGTACAGTCACGAGGTATTTCTTCTGAGGTACCTCTGAGTACAGTCACCAGGACTTCCTTTCCAGGTACCTCTGGGTACAGTCAGCAGGGCTTCTTTCCGAGGTACCTCTGGGTAGTGTCATCAGGCATTTCTTCCCAGGTACCTCTGGGTACAGTCACCAGGCCTTCCTTCCGAGGTACCTCTGACTACAGTCACCAGGCCTTTCTTCCGAGGTACGTCTGGGTAGAGTCTCCAGGCCTTCCTTCCGAAGTACCTGTTGGTACTGTCATCAGGACTACTTTCCGAGGTACCTCTGGGTACACTCACCAGGCCGTTTTGCGAGGTACCTCTGGTTACAGTCTCCAGTCGTTCCTTCTGAGGTACCTCTGGGTACAGTCACCAGGCGTTCCTTCAGAGGTACCTCTGGGTACAGTGAAAGGCCTTCCTTCTGAGGTACCTCTGGGTACAGTCACCCTGCCTTTTTTCTCAGTTCCCTCTGGGTACAGTCAGCAGGCCTTTCTTCCGAGGTCCCTCTGGGTACAGTCAACGGCCTTCCTTCTGAGGTACCTCTGGGTACAGCACCCGGGCTTATTTCTGAGGTCCCTCTGGGTACAGTCACCAGGCCTTTCTTAGGAGGTACCTCTGGGTACAGTCACCGCCCTTCCTTCTGAGGTACCTCTGGGTACAGTCACCCGGGATTATTTCTGAGGTCCCTCTAGGTACAGTCACCACGCTTTTCTTCCGATCTACCTCTGGGTACAGTCACCAGACCTTCCCTCTGAGGTACCTTTGGATACAGTCACCAGCCCTTGTTTCCGAGGTAAGTCTGTGTACCCTCACCAGACCTTTCTTACGACGTACCTGCGGGTACAGTCACCAGGCTTTCCTTCTGAGTACGTACGGGTAGAGTCAACAGGCCTTCCTTCAGAGGTATCTCTGGGTACAGTCACACGGCCTTCTTTCTGAGGTCCCTCTGGGAACAGTCTCTAGGCCTTTCTTCTGAGGTACCTCTGGGTACAGTCACCAGGCCTTTCTCACGAAGTAACTCTGGGTACAGTCACCAGGCATTCCTTCAGAGTTAGCTCTGGGTACAGTGACCAGGCCTTCCTTCCGAGGTACCTCTGAGTACAGTCATCATGCCTTCCTTCTGAGGTACCACTGGGTACAGTCACGAGGTTTTTCTTCTGGGGTACCTCTGAGTACAGTCACCAGGCCTTTCTTCGGAGGTACGTCTGGGTAGTCACCAGGCCTTCCTTCCAAGGTACCTCTGGGTAGAGTCACCAGACCTTCCTTCCGAGGTACCTCTGGGTACACTCACCAGGCCTTTTTTCCACGGTACCTCTGAGTACAGTCACCAGGCATTCCTTCTGAGGTACCTCTGGGTACAGTCACCAGGTCTTGCTTCTGAGATACCTCTGGGTACAGTCACCGGGCCTTTCTTCCGAGGTACCTTTGGGTACAGTCTCTGGACCTTCCTTCCGAGGTACCTCTGGGTAAAGTCACTATGCCCTCCTTCCGAGATACCTCTGGGTACAGTCACCAGTCCTTCCTTCGGAGGTACCTCTGGGTATAGTCACCAGGCCATCCTTCCGAGGTACCTCTGGGTACACTCACCAGGCCTTTTTTCCGCGGTACCTCTGAGTACAGTCACCAGGCATTCCTTCTCAGGTACCTCTGGGTACAGTCACCAGGCCTTCCTTCTGAGATACCCCTGGGTACAGTCACCAGGCCTTCCTTCTGCGGTACCTCCGAGTACTGTCACCAGTCCTTCCTTCCCAGGTACTTCTAAGTACCGTCACCAAGCATTTCTTTCGAGGTACCTCTGGGTACGGTCACCAGGCCTTCCTTCCGAGGCACTTCTGAGTTAAGCCACCAGGCTTTCCTTCCGAAGTACCTCTGGGTACAATCACCAGGCGCTCCTTCTGAGTTAGCTCTGGGTACAGTCACTAGGCCTTCCTTCCGATGTACCACTGGGTACAGTCACCAGGCCTTTCTTCCGAGGTGCTTCTGTGTACAGTCGCCAGGCCTTCCTTCCCAGGTACCCCTGGGTACAGTCACCAGGCCTTCCTTCCGAGGTACCTCTGACTACAGTCACCAGGCCTTTCTTCCTAGGTACGTCTGGGTACAGTCTCCAGGCCTTCCTTCCGAAGTACCTGTGGGTACAGTCATCAGGACTAGTTTCCGAGGTACCTCTGGATACACTCACCAGGCCGTTCTTAAGAGGTACCTCTGGTTACAGTCTCCAGTCGTTCCTTCTGAGGTACCTATGGGTACAATCACCAGGCGTTCCTTCAGGGGTACCTCTGGGTACAGTCAAAGGCCTTCCTTCTGAGGTCCCTCTGGGTACAGTCACTCTGCCTTCTTTCTCAGTTCCCTCTGGGTACAGTCAGCAGGCCTTTCTTCCGAGGTCCCTCTGGGTACAGTCAACGGCCTTCCTTCTGAGGTACCTCTGGGTACAGCACCCGGGCTTATTTCTGAGGTCCCTCTGGGTACAGTCACCAGGCCTTTCTTAGGAGATACCTCTGGGTACAGTCACCGCCCTTCCTTCTGAGGTACCTCTGGGTACAGTCACCCGGGATTATTTCTGAGGTCCCTCTAGGTACAGTCACCACGCTTTTCTTCCCTTCTACCTCTGGGTACAGTCACCAGACCTTCCCTCTGAGGTACCTTTGGATACAGTCACCAGCCCTTGTTTCCGAGGTAAGTCTGTGTACCCTCACCAGACCTTTCTTACGACGTACCTGCGGGTACAGTCACCAGGCTTTCCTTCTGAGGTACCTATGGGTAGAGTCAACAGGCCTTCCTTCAGAGGTATCTCTGGGTACAGTCACACGGCCTTCTTTCTGAGGTCCCTCTGGGAACAGTCTCTAGGCCTTTCTTCTGAGGTACCTCTGGGTACAGTCACCAGGCCTTTCTCACGAGGTACCTCTGGGTACAGTCACCAGGCATTCCTTCAGAGTTAGCTCTGGGTACAGTGACCAGGCCTTCCTTCCGAGGTACCTCTGGGTACAGTCATCATGCCTTCCTTCTGAGGTACCACTGGGTACAGTCACGAGGTTTTTCTTCTGGGGTACCTCTGAGTACAGTCACCAGGCCTTTCTTCGGAGGTACGTCTGGGTAGTCACCAGGCCTTCCTTCCAAGGTACCTCTGGGTAGAGTCACCAGGCCTTCCTTCCGTGGTGCCTCTGTGTACAGTCACGGGGTCTTTCTTCCGAGGTACCTTTGGGTACAGTCTCTGGACCTTCCTTCCGAGGTACCTCTGGGTAAAGTCACTATGCCCTCCCTCCGAGATACCTCTGGGTACAGTCACCAGTCTTTCCTTCGGAGGTACCTCTGGGTATAGTCCCCAGGCCATCCTTCCGAGGTACCTCTGGGTACACTCACCAGGCCTTTTTTCCGCGGTACCTCTGAGTACAGTTACCAGGCATTCCTTCTGAGGTACCTCTGGGTACACTCACCAGGCCTTCCTTACGAGTTACCTCTGGGTACAGTCACCAGGCCTTCCTTCTGAGATACCCCTGGGTACAGTCACCAGGCCTTCCTTCTGCGGTACCTCCGAGTACTGTCACCAGGCCTTCCTTCCCAGGTACTTCTAAGTACCGTCACCAAGCATTTCTTTCGAGATACCTCTGGGTACGGTCACCAGGCCTTCCTGCCGAGGCACTTCTGAGTTAAGCCACCAGGCTTTCCTTCCGAAGTACCTCTGGGTACAATCACCAGGCGCTCCTTCTGAGTTAGCTCTGGGTACAGTCACTAGGCCTTCCTTCCGAGGTACCACTGGGTACAGTCACCAGGCCTTTCTTCCGAGGTGCTTCTGTGTACAGTCGCCAGGCCTTCCTTCCCAGGTACCCCTGGGTACAGTCACCAGGCCTTCCTTCCGAGGTACCTCTGACTACAGTCACCAGGCCTTTCTTCCGAGGTACGTCTGGGTACAGTCTCCAGGCCTTCCTTCCGAAGTACCTGTGGGTACAGTCATCAGGACTAGTTTCCGAGGTACCTCTGGATACACTCACCAGGCCGTTCTTAAGAGGTACCTCTGGTTACAGTCTCCAGTCGTTCCTTCTGAGGTACCTATGGGTACAATCACCAGGCGTTCCTTCAGGGGTACCTCTGGGTACAGTCAAAGGCCTTCCTTCTGAGGTCCTTCTGGGTACAGTCACTCTGCCTTCTTTCTCTGTTCCCTCTGGGTACAGTCAGCAGGCCTTTCTTCCGAGGTCCCTCTGGGTACAGTCAACGGCCTTCCTTCTGAGGTACCTCTGGGTACAGCACCCGGGCTTGTTTCTGAGGTCCCTCTGGGTACAGTCACCAGGCCTTCCTTCCGAGGTACCTCTAGGTACAATCACCAGGCCTTCCTTCTGAGGTACCTCTGGGTACAGTCACGAGGTCTTTCTTCTGAGTTAGCTCTGGGTACAGTCACCAGGCCTTTCTTCCGAGGTACTTCTGTGTACAGTCACCAGGCCTTCCTTTCGGAGGTATCTCTAGGAACAATCACCAGGCCTTCCTTCTGAGGTACCTCTGGGTACAGTCACCAGGGATTCCTCCCGAGGTACCTCTGTTTAGAGTCACCAGGCATTTCTTCCGAGTTACCTCTGGGTACAGTCACCAGGCCTTCCTTCGGAGGTAACTCTGGCTACAGTCAGCAGGCCTTCCTTCCGAGGTACCTCTGGTTACAGTCACCAGGCTTTCCTTGGGAGTTACCCTGGGTACAGTCACCACCCCTTTCTTCCGAGTTATCTCTAGGTACAGTCACCAGGCCTTCCTTCCGACGTACCTCTGGGTACAGTCACCAGGCCTTCCTTCCGAGGTACCTCTGAGTAGAGTCACCCGGCCTTTCTGAAGGGGTACGTCTGGGTAGAGTCATCAGGCCTTCCTTCTGAGGTACTTCTCGGAACAGTCAGCAGGCCTTTCTTCCGAGGTACCTCTGGCTGCAGTCACCTGGCTTTCCTTGGGAGATACCCTGGGTACAGTCACCACGCCTCTTTCGGAGTTACCTCTAGGTACAGTCACCAGGCCTTCCTTCCGAGGTACCCCTGGGTACAGTCACCAGGCCTTCCTTCTCAGGTACGTCTGGGTACAGTCACGAGGTATTTCTTCTGAGGTACCTCTGAGGACAGTCACCAGGCCTTCCTTTCCAGGTACCTCTGGGTACAGTCAGCAGGGCTTCCTTCCGAGGTACCTCTGGGTAGTGTCATCAGGCATTTCTTCCCAGGTATCTCTGGGTACAGTCACCAGGCCTTCCTTCCGAGGTACATCTGGGTACAGTAACCAGGCATTCCTTCTAAGGTATCCCTGGGTAAAGTCCCCAGGCCTTCCTTTCGAGGTACCTCTGAATACAGTCACCAGGACTTTCTTCCGAAGTGCGTCTGGGTACAGTCACCAGGCCTTCCTTCCGAGGTACCTCTGGGTACAATCACCGGGCCTTCCTTTCCAGGTACCTCTGGGTACAGTCACCTGGCCTTCCTTCCGAGGTCCCTCTGGGTAGAGTCAGCAGGCCTTCCTTCCGAGGTACCTCTGAGTACAGTCATCCGGCCTTTATTAAGGGGTACGTTTGGGTAGAGTCAGCAGGCTTTCCTTCTGAGGAACTTCTCGTTACAGTCACCAGGCCTTCCTCCCGAGGTAACTCTGGTTACAGTCACCAGGCTTTCCGTGGGAATTACCCTGGGTACACTCACCACGCCTTTCCTACGACTTACCTCTTGGTACAGTCACCAGGCCTTGCTTCTGAGGTACCTCTGGGTACAGTCACCAGGCCTTTCTTACGAGGTACCTCTGGGTACAGTCACCAGGCATTCCTTCAGAATTAGCTCTGGGTACAGTGACCAGGCCTTCCTTCCGAGGTACCTCTGGGTACAGTCACCAGGCCTTCCTTCTCAGGTACCTCTGGGTACAGTCACGAGGTATTTCTTCTGAGGTACCTCTGAGTACAGTCACCAGGACTTCCTTTCCAGGTACCTCTGGGTACAGTCAGCAGGGCTTCTTTCCGAGGTACCTCTGGGTAGTGTCATCAGGCATTTCTTCCCAGGTACCTCTGGGTACAGTCACCAGGCCTTCCTTCCGAGGTACCTCTGACTACAGTCACCAGGCCTTTCTTCCGAGGTACGTCTGGGTAGAGTCTCCAGGCCTTCCTTCCGAAGTACCTGTTGGTACTGTCATCAGGACTACTTTCCGAGGTACCTCTGGGTACACTCACCAGGCCGTTTTGCGAGGTACCTCTGGTTACAGTCTCCAGTCGTTCCTTCTGAGGTACCTCTGGGTACAGTCACCAGGCGTTCCTTCAGAGGTACCTCTGGGTACAGTGAAAGGCCTTCCTTCTGAGGTACCTCTGGGTACAGTCACCCTGCCTTTTTTCTCAGTTCCCTCTGGGTACAGTCAGCAGGCCTTTCTTCCGAGGTCCCTCTGGGTACAGTCAACGGCCTTCCTTCTGAGGTACCTCTGGGTACAGCACCCGGGCTTATTTCTGAGGTCCCTCTGGGTACAGTCACCAGGCCTTTCTTAGGAGGTACCTCTGGGTACAGTCACCGCCCTTCCTTCTGAGGTACCTCTGGGTACAGTCACCCGGGATTATTTCTGAGGTCCCTCTAGGTACAGTCACCACGCTTTTCTTCCGATCTACCTCTGGGTACAGTCACCAGACCTTCCCTCTGAGGTACCTTTGGATACAGTCACCAGCCCTTGTTTCCGAGGTAAGTCTGTGTACCCTCACCAGACCTTTCTTACGACGTACCTGCGGGTACAGTCACCAGGCTTTCCTTCTGAGTACGTACGGGTAGAGTCAACAGGCCTTCCTTCAGAGGTATCTCTGGGTACAGTCACACGGCCTTCTTTCTGAGGTCCCTCTGGGAACAGTCTCTAGGCCTTTCTTCTGAGGTACCTCTGGGTACAGTCACCAGGCCTTTCTCACGAAGTAACTCTGGGTACAGTCACCAGGCATTCCTTCAGAGTTAGCTCTGGGTACAGTGACCAGGCCTTCCTTCCGAGGTACCTCTGAGTACAGTCATCATGCCTTCCTTCTGAGGTACCACTGGGTACAGTCACGAGGTTTTTCTTCTGGGGTACCTCTGAGTACAGTCACCAGGCCTTTCTTCGGAGGTACGTCTGGGTAGTCACCAGGCCTTCCTTTCGGAGGTATCTCTAGGAACAATCACCAGGCCTTCCTTCTGAGGTACCTCTGGGTACAGTCACCAGGGATTCCTCCCGAGGTACCTCTGTTTAGAGTCACCAGGCATTTCTTCCGAGTTACCTCTGGGTACAGTCACCAGGCCTTCCTTCGGAGGTAACTCTGGCTACAGTCAGCAGGCCTTCCTTCCGAGGTACCTCTGGTTACAGTCACCAGGCTTTCCTTGGGAGTTACCCTGGGTACAGTCACCACTCCTTTCTTCCGAGTTATCTCTAGGTACAGTCACCAGGCCTTCCTTCCGACGTACCTCTGGGTACAGTCACCAGGCCTTCCTTCCGAGGTACCTCTGAGTACAGTCACCCGGCCTTTCTGAAGGGGTACGTCTGGGTAGAGTCATCAGGCCTTCCTTCTGAGGTACTTCTCGGAACAGTCACCAGGCCTTTCTTCCGAGGTACCTCTGGCTGCAGTCACCTGGCTTTCCTTGGGAGATACCCTGGGTACAGTCACCACGCCTCTTTCGGAGTTACCTCTAGGTACAGTCACCAGGCCTTCCTTCCGAGGTACCCCTGGGTACAGTCACCAGGCCTTCCTTCTCAGGTACGTCTGGGTACAGTCACGAGGTATTTCCTCTGAGGTACCTCTGGGTACACTCACCAGGCCTTTTTTCCACGGTACCTCTGAGTACAGTCACCAGGCATTCCTTCTGAGGTACCTCTGGGTACAGTCACCAGGTCTTGCTTCTGAGATACCTCTGGGTACAGTCACCGGGCCTTTCTTCCGAGGTACCTTTGGGTACAGTCTCTGGACCTTCCTTCCGAGGTACCTCTGGGTAAAGTCACTATGCCCTCCTTCCGAGATACCTCTGGGTACAGTCACCAGTCCTTCCTTCGGAGGTACCTCTGGGTATAGTCACCAGGCCATCCTTCCGAGGTACCTCTGGGTACACTCACCAGGCCTTTTTTCCGCGGTACCTCTGAGTACAGTCACCAGGCATTCCTTCTCAGGTACCTCTGGGTACAGTCACCAGGCCTTCCTTCTGAGATACCCCTGGGTACAGTCACCAGGCCTTCCTTCTGCGGTACCTCCGAGTACTGTCACCAGTCCTTCCTTCCCAGGTACTTCTAAGTACCGTCACCAAGCATTTCTTTCGAGGTACCTCTGGGTACGGTCACCAGGCCTTCCTTCCGAGGCACTTCTGAGTTAAGCCACCAGGCTTTCCTTCCGAAGTACCTCTGGGTACAATCACCAGGCGCTCCTTCTGAGTTAGCTCTGGGTACAGTCACTAGGCCTTCCTTCCGATGTACCACTGGGTACAGTCACCAGGCCTTTCTTCCGAGGTGCTTCTGTGTACAGTCGCCAGGCCTTCCTTCCCAGGTACCCCTGGGTACAGTCACCAGGCCTTCCTTCCGAGGTACCTCTGACTACAGTCACCAGGCCTTTCTTCCTAGGTACGTCTGGGTACAGTCTCCAGGCCTTCCTTCCGAAGTACCTGTGGGTACAGTCATCAGGACTAGTTTCCGAGGTACCTCTGGATACACTCACCAGGCCGTTCTTAAGAGGTACCTCTGGTTACAGTCTCCAGTCGTTCCTTCTGAGGTACCTATGGGTACAATCACCAGGCGTTCCTTCAGGGGTACCTCTGGGTACAGTCAAAGGCCTTCCTTCTGAGGTCCCTCTGGGTACAGTCACTCTGCCTTCTTTCTCAGTTCCCTCTGGGTACAGTCAGCAGGCCTTTCTTCCGAGGTCCCTCTGGGCACAGTCAACGGCCTTCCTTCTGAGGTACCTCTGGGTACAGCACCCGGGCTTATTTCTGAGGTCCCTCTGGGTACAGTCACCAGGCCTTTCTTAGGAGATACCTCTGGGTACAGTCACCGCCCTTCCTTCTGAGGTACCTCTGGGTACAGTCACCCGGGATTATTTCTGAGGTCCCTCTAGGTACAGTCACCACGCTTTTCTTCCCTTCTACCTCTGGGTACAGTCACCAGACCTTCCCTCTGAGGTACCTTTGGATACAGTCACCAGCCCTTGTTTCCGAGGTAAGTCTGTGTACCCTCACCAGACCTTTCTTACGACGTACCTGCGGGTACAGTCACCAGGCTTTCCTTCTGAGGTACCTATGGGTAGAGTCAACAGGCCTTCCTTCAGAGGTATCTCTGGGTACAGTCACACGGCCTTCTTTCTGAGGTCCCTCTGGGAACAGTCTCTAGGCCTTTCTTCTGAGGTACCTCTGGGTACAGTCACCAGGCCTTTCTCACGAGGTACCTCTGGGTACAGTCACCAGGCATTCCTTCAGAGTTAGCTCTGGGTACAGTGACCAGGCCTTCCTTCCGAGGTACCTCTGGGTACAGTCATCATGCCTTCCTTCTGAGGTACCACTGGGTACAGTCACGAGGTTTTTCTTCTGGGGTACCTCTGAGTACAGTCACCAGGCCTTTCTTCGGAGGTACGTCTGGGTAGTCACCAGGCCTTCCTTCCAAGGTACCTCTGGGTAGAGTCACCAGGCCTTCCTTCCGTGGTGCCTCTGTGTACAGTCACGGGGTCTTTCTTCCGAGGTACCTTTGGGTACAGTCTCTGGACCTTCCTTCCGAGGTACCTCTGGGTAAAGTCACTATGCCCTCCCTCCGAGATACCTCTGGGTACAGTCACCAGTCTTTCCTTCGGAGGTACCTCTGGGTATAGTCCCCAGGCCATCCTTCCGAGGTACCTCTGGGTACACTCACCAGGCCTTTTTTCCGCGGTACCTCTGAGTACAGTTACCAGGCATTCCTTCTGAGGTACCTCTGGGTACACTCACCAGGCCTTCCTTACGAGTTACCTCTGGGTACAGTCACCAGGCCTTCCTTCTGAGATACCCCTGGGTACAGTCACCAGGCCTTCCTTCTGCGGTACCTCCGAGTACTGTCACCAGGCCTTCCTTCCCAGGTACTTCTAAGTACCGTCACCAAGCATTTCTTTCGAGATACCTCTGGGTACGGTCACCAGGCCTTCCTGCCGAGGCACTTCTGAGTTAAGCCACCAGGCTTTCCTTCCGAAGTACCTCTGGGTACAATCACCAGGCGCTCCTTCTGAGTTAGCTCTGGGTACAGTCACTAGGCCTTCCTTCCGAGGTACCACTGGGTACAGTCACCAGGCCTTTCTTCCGAGGTGCTTCTGTGTACAGTCGCCAGGCCTTCCTTCCCAGGTACCCCTGGGTACAGTCACCAGGCCTTCCTTCCGAGGTACCTCTGACTACAGTCACCAGGCCTTTCTTCCGAGGTACGTCTGGGTACAGTCTCCAGGCCTTCCTTCCGAAGTACCTGTGGGTACAGTCATCAGGACTAGTTTCCGAGGTACCTCTGGATACACTCACCAGGCCGTTCTTAAGAGGTACCTCTGGTTACAGTCTCCAGTCGTTCCTTCTGAGGTACCTATGGGTACAATCACCAGGCGTTCCTTCAGGGGTACCTCTGGGTACAGTCAAAGGCCTTCCTTCTGAGGTCCTTCTGGGTACAGTCACTCTGCCTTCTTTCTCTGTTCCCTCTGGGTACAGTCAGCAGGCCTTTCTTCCGAGGTCCCTCTGGGTACAGTCAACGGCCTTCCTTCTGAGGTACCTCTGGGTACAGCACCCGGGCTTGTTTCTGAGGTCCCTCTGGGTACAGTCACCAGGCCTTCCTTCCGAGGTACCTCTAGGTACAATCACCAGGCCTTCCTTCTGAGGTACCTCTGGGTACAGTCACGAGGTCTTTCTTCTGAGTTAGCTCTGGGTACAGTCACCAGGCCTTTCTTCCGAGGTACTTCTGTGTACAGTCACCAGGCCTTCCTTTCGGAGGTATCTCTAGGAACAATCACCAGGCCTTCCTTCTGAGGTACCTCTGGGTACAGTCACCAGGGATTCCTCCCGAGGTACCTCTGTTTAGAGTCACCAGGCATTTCTTCCGAGTTACCTCTGGGTACAGTCACCAGGCCTTCCTTCGGAGGTAACTCTGGCTACAGTCAGCAGGCCTTCCTTCCGAGGTACCTCTGGTTACAGTCACCAGGCTTTCCTTGGGAGTTACCCTGGGTACAGTCACCACCCCTTTCTTCCGAGTTATCTCTAGGTACAGTCACCAGGCCTTCCTTCCGACGTACCTCTGGGTACAGTCACCAGGCCTTCCTTCCGAGGTACCTCTGAGTACAGTCACCCGGCCTTTCTGAAGGGGTACGTCTGGGTAGAGTCATCAGGCCTTCCTTCTGAGGTACTTCTCGGAACAGTCAGCAGGCCTTTCTTCCGAGGTACCTCTGGCTGCAGTCACCTGGCTTTCCTTGGGAGATACCCTGGGTACAGTCACCACGCCTCTTTCGGAGTTACCTCTAGGTACAGTCACCAGGCCTTCCTTCCGAGGTACCCCTGGGTACAGTCACCAGGCCTTCCTTCTCAGGTACGTCTGGGTACAGTCACGAGGTATTTCTTCTGAGGTACCTCTGAGGACAGTCACCAGGCCTTCCTTTCCAGGTACCTCTGGGTACAGTCAGCAGGGCTTCCTTCTGAGGTACCTCTGGGTAGTGTCATCAGGCATTTCTTCCCAGGTATCTCTGGGTACAGTCACCAGGCCTTCCTTCCGAGGTACATCTGGGTACAGTAACCAGGCATTCCTTCTAAGGTATCCCTGGGTAAAGTCCCCAGGCCTTCCTTTCGAGGTACCTCTGAATACAGTCACCAGGACTTTCTTCCGAAGTGCGTCTGGGTACAGTCACCAGGCCTTCCTTCCGAGGTACCTCTGGGTACAATCACCGGGCCTTCCTTTCCAGGTACCTCTGGGTACAGTCACCTGGCCTTCCTTCCGAGGTCCCTCTGGGTAGAGTCAGCAGGCCTTCCTTCCGAGGTACCTCTGAGTACAGTCATCCGGCCTTTATTAAGGGGTACGTTTGGGTAGAGTCAGCAGGCTTTCCTTCTGAGGAACTTCTCGTTACAGTCACCAGGCCTTCCTCCCGAGGTAACTCTGGTTACAGTCACCAGGCTTTCTGTGGGAATTACCGGGGGTACACTCACCACGCCTTTCCTACGAGTTACCTCTTGGTACAGTCACCAGGCCTTGCTTCTGAGTTACCTCTGGGTACAGTCACCAGGCCTTTCTTACGAGGTACCTCTGGGTACAGTCACCAGGCATTCCTTCAGAATTAGCTCTGGGTACAGTGACCAGGCCTTCCTTCCGAGGTACCTCTGGGTACAGTCACCAGGCCTTCCTTCTCAGGTACCTCTGGGTACAGTCACGAGGTATTTCTTCTGAGGTACCTCTGAGTACAGTCACCAGGACTTCCTTTCCAGGTACCTCTGGGTACAGTCAGCAGGGCTTCTTTCCGAGGTACCTCTGGGTAGTGTCATCAGGCATTTCTTCCCAGGTACCTCTGGGTACAGTCACCAGGCCTTCCTTCCGAGGTACCTCTGACTACAGTCACCAGGCCTTTTTTCCGAGGTACGTCTGGGTACAGTCTCCAGGCCTTCCTTCCGAAGTACCTGTTGGTACTGTCATCAGGACTAGTTTCCGAGGTACCTCTGGGTACACTCACCAGGCCGTTTTGCGAGGTACCTCTGGTTACAATCTCCAGTCGTTCCTTCTGAGGTACCTCTGGGTACAGTCACCAGGCGTTCCTTCAGAGGTACCTCTGGGTACAGTGAAAGGCCTTCCTTCTGAGGTACCTCTGGGTACAGTCACCCTGCCTTTTTTCTCAGTTCCCTCTGGGTACAGTCAGCAGGCCTTTCTTCCGAGGTCCCTCTGGGTATAGTCAACGTCCTTCCTTCTGAGGTACCTCTGGGTACAGCACCCGGGCTTATTTCTGAGGTCCCTCTGGGTACAATCACCAGGCCTTTCTTAGGAGATACCTCTGGGTACAGTCACCGCCCTTCCTTCTGAGGTACCTCTGGGTACAGTCACCCGGGATTATTTCTGAGGTCCCTCTAGGTACAGTCACCAGGCTTTTCTTCCGATCTACCTCTGGGTACAGTCACCAGACCTTCCCTCTGAGGTACCTTTGGATACAGTCACCAGCCCTTGTTTCCGAGGTAAGTCTGTGTACCCTCACCAGACCTTTCTTACGACGTACCTGCGGGTACAGTCACCAGGCTTTCCTTCTGAGGTACCTATGGGTAGAGTCAACAGGCCTTCCTTCAGAGGTATCTCTGGGTACAGTCACACGGCCTTCTTTCTGAGGTCCCTCTGGGAACAGTCTCTAGGCCTTTCTTCTGAGGTACCTCTGGGTACAGTCACCAGGCATTCCTTCAGAGTTAGCTCTGGGTACAGTGACCAGGCCTTCCTTCCGAGGTACCTCTGGGTACAGTCATCATGCCTTCCTTCTGAGGTACCACTGGGTACAGTCACGAGGTTTTTCTTCTGGGGTACCTCTGAGTACAGTCACCAGGCCTTTCTTCGGAGGTACGTCTGGGTACAGTCTCCAGGCCTTCCTTCCGAAGTACCTGTGGGTACAGTCATCAGGACTAGTTTCCGAGGTACCTCTGGGTACACTCACCAGGCCGTTCTTAAGAGGTACCTCTGGTTACAGTCTCCAGTCGTTCCTTCTGAGGTACCTATGGGTACAATCACCAGGCGTTCCTTCAGGGGTACCTCTGGGTACAGTCAAAGGCCTTCCTTCTGAGGTCCTTCTGGGTACAGTCACTCTGCCTTCTTTCTCTGTTCCCTCTGGGTACAGTCAGCAGGCCTTCCTTCCGAGGTACCTCTGGTTACAGTCACCAGGCTTTCCTTGGGAGTTACCCTGGGTACAGTCACCACCCCTTTCTTCCGAGTTATCTCTAGGTACAGTCACCAGGCCTTCCTTCCGAGATACCTCTGAGTACAGTCACCAGGCCTTCCTTTCGGAGGTATCTCTAGGAACAATCACCAGGCCTTCCTTCTCAGGTACCTCTGGGTACAGTAACCAGGCCTTCCTTCCGTGGCCACTCTTAATACAGTCACCAGGCCTTCCTTCAGAGATACGTCTTGGTATAGTTAACAGGCCTTCCTTCCGAGGTTCTTCTGGGTAGAGTCACCAGGCCTTTCTTCCAAGGTACCTCTGACTACAGTCACCAGGCCTTCCTTCCGAGGTACCTCTGGGAATGGTAACCAGGCCTTCCTTCCGATGTTCCTCTGGGAATAGTCCCCAGGCCTTCCTTCCGAGGTACCTCTGACTACAGTCACCAGGCCTTTCTTCCGAGGTACGTCTAGGTACAGTCTCCAGGCCTTCCTTCCGAAGTACCTGTATGTACAGTCATCAGGACTAGTTTCCGAGGTACCTCTGGGTACACTCACCAGGCCGTTCTTAAGAGGTACCTCTGGTTACAGTCTCCAGTCGTTCCCTCTGAGGTACCTATGGGTACAATCACCAGGCGTTCCTTCAGGGGTACCTCTGGGTACAGTCAAAGGCCTTCCTTCTGAGGTCCCTCTGGGTACAGTCACTCTGCCTTCTTTCTCAGTTCCCTCTGGGTACAGTCAGCAGGCCTTTCTTCCGAGGTCCCTCTGGGTACAGTCAACGGCCTTCCTTCTGAGGTACCTCTGGGTACAGCACCCGGGCTTATTTCTGAGGTCCCTCTGGGTACAGTCACCAGGCCTTCCTTCCGAGGTACCTCTAGGTACAATCACCAGGCCTTCCTTCTGAGGTACCTCTGGGTACAGTCACGAGGTCTTTCTTCTGAGTTAGCTCTGGGTACAGTCACCAGGCCTTTCTTCCGAGGTACTTCTGTGTACAGTCACCAGGCCTTCCTTTCGGAGGTATCTCTAGGAACAATCACCAGGCCTTCCTTCTGAGGTACCTCTGGGTACAGTCACCAGGGATTCCTCCCGAGGTACCTCTGTTTAGAGTCACCAGGCATTTCTTCCGAGTTACCTC
Organism: Loxodonta africana; assembly: GCF_030014295.1. Taxonomy (NCBI): domain Eukaryota; kingdom Metazoa; phylum Chordata; class Mammalia; order Proboscidea; family Elephantidae; genus Loxodonta; species Loxodonta africana. Next base: position 347,255 of record NW_026975671.1, on the reverse strand, counting down.
TGGGTACAGTCACCAGGCCTTCCTTCGGAGGTAACTCTGGCTACAGTCAGCAGGCCTTCCTTCCGAGGTACCTCTGGTTACAGTCACCAGGCTTTCCTTGGGAGTTACCCTGGGTACAGTCACCACTCCTTTCTTCCGAGTTATCTCTAGGTACAGTCACCAGGCCTTCCTTCCGACGTACCTCTGGGTACAGTCACCAGGCCTTCCTTCCGAGGTACCTCTGAGTACAGTCACCCGGCCTTTCTGAAGGGGTACGTCTGGGTAGAGTCATCAGGCCTTCCTTCTGAGGTACTTCTCGGAACAGTCACCAGGCCTTTCTTCCGAGGTACCTCTGGCTGCAGTCACCTGGCTTTCCTTGGGAGATACCCTGGGTACAGTCACCACGCCTCTTTCGGAGTTACCTCTAGGTACAGTCACCAGGCCTTCCTTCCGAGGTACCCCTGGGTACAGTCACCAGGCCTTCCTTCTCAGGTACGTCTGGGTACAGTCACGAGGTATTTCCTCTGAGGTACCTCTGGGTACACTCACCAGGCCTTTTTTCCACGGTACCTCTGAGTACAGTCACCAGGCATTCCTTCTGAGGTACCTCTGGGTACAGTCACCAGGTCTTGCTTCTGAGATACCTCTGGGTACAGTCACCGGGCCTTTCTTCCGAGGTACCTTTGGGTACAGTCTCTGGACCTTCCTTCCGAGGTACCTCTGGGTAAAGTCACTATGCCCTCCTTCCGAGATACCTCTGGGTACAGTCACCAGTCCTTCCTTCGGAGGTACCTCTGGGTATAGTCACCAGGCCATCCTTCCGAGGTACCTCTGGGTACACTCACCAGGCCTTTTTTCCGCGGTACCTCTGAGTACAGTTTCCAGGCATTCCTTCTCAGGTACCTCTGGGTACAGTCACCAGGCCTTCCTTCTGAGATACCCCTGGGTACAGTCACCAGGCCTTCCTTCTGCGGTACCTCCGAGTACTGTCACCAGTCCTTCCTTCCCAGGTACTTCTAAGTACCGTCACCAAGCATTTCTTTCGAGGTACCTCTGGGTACGGTCACCAGGCCTTCCTTCCGAGGCACTTCTGAGTTAAGCCACCAGGCTTTCCTTCCGAAGTACCTCTGGGTACAATCACCAGGCGCTCCTTCTGAGTTAGCTCTGGGTACAGTCACTAGGCCTTCCTTCCGATGTACCACTGGGTACAGTCACCAGGCCTTTCTTCCGAGGTGCTTCTGTGTACAGTCGCCAGGCCTTCCTTCCCAGGTACCCCTGGGTACAGTCACCAGGCCTTCCTTCCGAGGTACCTCTGACTACAGTCACCAGGCCTTTCTTCCTAGGTACGTCTGGGTACAGTCTCCAGGCCTTCCTTCCGAAGTACCTGTGGGTACAGTCATCAGGACTAGTTTCCGAGGTACCTCTGGATACACTCACCAGGCCGTTCTTAAGAGGTACCTCTGGTTACAGTCTCCAGTCGTTCCTTCTGAGGTACCTATGGGTACAATCACCAGGCGTTCCTTCAGGGGTACCTCTGGGTACAGTCAAAGGCCTTCCTTCTGAGGTCCCTCTGGGTACAGTCACTCTGCCTTCTTTCTCAGTTCCCTCTGGGTACAGTCAGCAGGCCTTTCTTCCGAGGTCCCTCTGGGCACAGTCAACGGCCTTCCTTCTGAGGTACCTCTGGGTACAGCACCCGGGCTTATTTCTGAGGTCCCTCTGGGTACAGTCACCAGGCCTTTCTTAGGAGATACCTCTGGGTACAGTCACCGCCCTTCCTTCTGAGGTACCTCTGGGTACAGTCACCCGGGATTATTTCTGAGGTCCCTCTAGGTACAGTCACCACGCTTTTCTTCCCTTCTACCTCTGGGTACAGTCACCAGACCTTCCCTCTGAGGTACCTTTGGATACAGTCACCAGCCCTTGTTTCCGAGGTAAGTCTGTGTACCCTCACCAGACCTTTCTTACGACGTACCTGCGGGTACAGTCACCAGGCTTTCCTTCTGAGGTACCTATGGGTAGAGTCAACAGGCCTTCCTTCAGAGGTATCTCTGGGTACAGTCACACGGCCTTCTTTCTGAGGTCCCTCTGGGAACAGTCTCTAGGCCTTTCTTCTGAGGTACCTCTGGGTACAGTCACCAGGCCTTTCTCACGAGGTACCTCTGGGTACAGTCACCAGGCATTCCTTCAGAGTTAGCTCTGGGTACAGTGACCAGGCCTTCCTTCCGAGGTACCTCTGGGTACAGTCATCATGCCTTCCTTCTGAGGTACCACTGGGTACAGTCACGAGGTTTTTCTTCTGGGGTACCTCTGAGTACAGTCACCAGGCCTTTCTTCGGAGGTACGTCTGGGTAGTCACCAGGCCTTCCTTCCAAGGTACCTCTGGGTAGAGTCACCAGGCCTTCCTTCCGTGGTGCCTCTGTGTACAGTCACGGGGTCTTTCTTCCGAGGTACCTTTGGGTACAGTCTCTGGACCTTCCTTCCGAGGTACCTCTGGGTAAAGTCACTATGCCCTCCCTCCGAGATACCTCTGGGTACAGTCACCAGTCTTTCCTTCGGAGGTACCTCTGGGTATAGTCCCCAGGCCATCCTTCCGAGGTACCTCTGGGTACACTCACCAGGCCTTTTTTCCGCGGTACCTCTGAGTACAGTTACCAGGCATTCCTTCTGAGGTACCTCTGGGTACACTCACCAGGCCTTCCTTACGAGTTACCTCTGGGTACAGTCACCAGGCCTTCCTTCTGAGATACCCCTGGGTACAGTCACCAGGCCTTCCTTCTGCGGTACCTCCGAGTACTGTCACCAGGCCTTCCTTCCCAGGTACTTCTAAGTACCGTCACCAAGCATTTCTTTCGAGATACCTCTGGGTACGGTCACCAGGCCTTCCTGCCGAGGCACTTCTGAGTTAAGCCACCAGGCTTTCCTTCCGAAGTACCTCTGGGTACAATCACCAGGCGCTCCTTCTGAGTTAGCTCTGGGTACAGTCACTAGGCCTTCCTTCCGAGGTACCACTGGGTACAGTCACCAGGCCTTTCTTCCGAGGTGCTTCTGTGTACAGTCGCCAGGCCTTCCTTCCCAGGTACCCCTGGGTACAGTCACCAGGCCTTCCTTCCGAGGTACCTCTGACTACAGTCACCAGGCCTTTCTTCCGAGGTACGTCTGGGTACAGTCTCCAGGCCTTCCTTCCGAAGTACCTGTGGGTACAGTCATCAGGACTAGTTTCCGAGGTACCTCTGGATACACTCACCAGGCCGTTCTTAAGAGGTACCTCTGGTTACAGTCTCCAGTCGTTCCTTCTGAGGTACCTATGGGTACAATCACCAGGCGTTCCTTCAGGGGTACCTCTGGGTACAGTCAAAGGCCTTCCTTCTGAGGTCCTTCTGGGTACAGTCACTCTGCCTTCTTTCTCTGTTCCCTCTGGGTACAGTCAGCAGGCCTTTCTTCCGAGGTCCCTCTGGGTACAGTCAACGGCCTTCCTTCTGAGGTACCTCTGGGTACAGCACCCGGGCTTGTTTCTGAGGTCCCTCTGGGTACAGTCACCAGGCCTTCCTTCCGAGGTACCTCTAGGTACAATCACCAGGCCTTCCTTCTGAGGTACCTCTGGGTACAGTCACGAGGTCTTTCTTCTGAGTTAGCTCTGGGTACAGTCACCAGGCCTTTCTTCCGAGGTACTTCTGTGTACAGTCACCAGGCCTTCCTTTCGGAGGTATCTCTAGGAACAATCACCAGGCCTTCCTTCTGAGGTACCTCTGGGTACAGTCACCAGGGATTCCTCCCGAGGTACCTCTGTTTAGAGTCACCAGGCATTTCTTCCGAGTTACCTCTGGGTACAGTCACCAGGCCTTCCTTCGGAGGTAACTCTGGCTACAGTCAGCAGGCCTTCCTTCCGAGGTACCTCTGGTTACAGTCACCAGGCTTTCCTTGGGAGTTACCCTGGGTACAGTCACCACCCCTTTCTTCCGAGTTATCTCTAGGTACAGTCACCAGGCCTTCCTTCCGACGTACCTCTGGGTACAGTCACCAGGCCTTCCTTCCGAGGTACCTCTGAGTACAGTCACCCGGCCTTTCTGAAGGGGTACGTCTGGGTAGAGTCATCAGGCCTTCCTTCTGAGGTACTTCTCGGAACAGTCAGCAGGCCTTTCTTCCGAGGTACCTCTGGCTGCAGTCACCTGGCTTTCCTTGGGAGATACCCTGGGTACAGTCACCACGCCTCTTTCGGAGTTACCTCTAGGTACAGTCACCAGGCCTTCCTTCCGAGGTACCCCTGGGTACAGTCACCAGGCCTTCCTTCTCAGGTACGTCTGGGTACAGTCACGAGGTATTTCTTCTGAGGTACCTCTGAGGACAGTCACCAGGCCTTCCTTTCCAGGTACCTCTGGGTACAGTCAGCAGGGCTTCCTTCCGAGGTACCTCTGGGTAGTGTCATCAGGCATTTCTTCCCAGGTATCTCTGGGTACAGTCACCAGGCCTTCCTTCCGAGGTACATCTGGGTACAGTAACCAGGCATTCCTTCTAAGGTATCCCTGGGTAAAGTCCCCAGGCCTTCCTTTCGAGGTACCTCTGAATACAGTCACCAGGACTTTCTTCCGAAGTGCGTCTGGGTACAGTCACCAGGCCTTCCTTCCGAGGTACCTCTGGGTACAATCACCGGGCCTTCCTTTCCAGGTACCTCTGGGTACAGTCACCTGGCCTTCCTTCCGAGGTCCCTCTGGGTAGAGTCAGCAGGCCTTCCTTCCGAGGTACCTCTGAGTACAGTCATCCGGCCTTTATTAAGGGGTACGTTTGGGTAGAGTCAGCAGGCTTTCCTTCTGAGGAACTTCTCGTTACAGTCACCAGGCCTTCCTCCCGAGGTAACTCTGGTTACAGTCACCAGGCTTTCTGCGGGAATTACCGGGGGTACACTCACCACGCCTTTCCTACGAGTTACCTCTTGGTACAGTCACCAGGCCTTGCTTCTGAGTTACCTCTGGGTACAGTCACCAGGCCTTTCTTACGAGGTACCTCTGGGTACAGTCACCAGGCATTCCTTCAGAATTAGCTCTGGGTACAGTGACCAGGCCTTCCTTCCGAGGTACCTCTGGGTACAGTCACCAGGCCTTCCTTCTCAGGTACCTCTGGGTACAGTCACGAGGTATTTCTTCTGAGGTACCTCTGAGTACAGTCACCAGGACTTCCTTTCCAGGTACCTCTGGGTACAGTCAGCAGGGCTTCTTTCCGAGGTACCTCTGGGTAGTGTCATCAGGCATTTCTTCCCAGGTACCTCTGGGTACAGTCACCAGGCCTTCCTTCCGAGGTACCTCTGACTACAGTCACCAGGCCTTTTTTCCGAGGTACGTCTGGGTACAGTCTCCAGGCCTTCCTTCCGAAGTACCTGTTGGTACTGTCATCAGGACTAGTTTCCGAGGTACCTCTGGGTACACTCACCAGGCCGTTTTGCGAGGTACCTCTGGTTACAATCTCCAGTCGTTCCTTCTGAGGTACCTCTGGGTACAGTCACCAGGCGTTCCTTCAGAGGTACCTCTGGGTACAGTGAAAGGCCTTCCTTCTGAGGTACCTCTGGGTACAGTCACCCTGCCTTTTTTCTCAGTTCCCTCTGGGTACAGTCAGCAGGCCTTTCTTCCGAGGTCCCTCTGGGTATAGTCAACGTCCTTCCTTCTGAGGTACCTCTGGGTACAGCACCCGGGCTTATTTCTGAGGTCCCTCTGGGTACAATCACCAGGCCTTTCTTAGGAGATACCTCTGGGTACAGTCACCGCCCTTCCTTCTGAGGTACCTCTGGGTACAGTCACCCGGGATTATTTCTGAGGTCCCTCTAGGTACAGTCACCAGGCTTTTCTTCCGATCTACCTCTGGGTACAGTCACCAGACCTTCCCTCTGAGGTACCTTTGGATACAGTCACCAGCCCTTGTTTCCGAGGTAAGTCTGTGTACCCTCACCAGACCTTTCTTACGACGTACCTGCGGGTACAGTCACCAGGCTTTCCTTCTGAGGTACCTATGGGTAGAGTCAACAGGCCTTCCTTCAGAGGTATCTCTGGGTACAGTCACACGGCCTTCTTTCTGAGGTCCCTCTGGGAACAGTCTCTAGGCCTTTCTTCTGAGGTACCTCTGGGTACAGTCACCAGGCATTCCTTCAGAGTTAGCTCTGGGTACAGTGACCAGGCCTTCCTTCCGAGGTACCTCTGGGTACAGTCATCATGCCTTCCTTCTGAGGTACCACTGGGTACAGTCACGAGGTTTTTCTTCTGGGGTACCTCTGAGTACAGTCACCAGGCCTTTCTTCGGAGGTACGTCTGGGTAGTCACCAGGCCTTCCTTCCAAGGTACCTCTGGGTACAGTCACCAGGCCTTCCTTCCGTGGTGCCTCTGTGTACAGTCACGGGGCCTTTCTTCCGAGGTACCTTTGGGTACAGTCTCTGGACCTTCCTTCCGAGGTACCTCTGGGTAAAATCACTATGCCCTCCCTCCGAGATACCTCTGGGTACAGTCACCAGTCTTTCCTTCGGAGGTACCTCTGGGTATAGTCACCAGGCCATCCTTCCGAGGTACCTCTGGGTACACTCACCAGGCCTTTTTTCCGCGGTACCTCTGAGTACAGTTACCAGGCATTCCTTCTGAGGTACCTCTGGGTACAGTCACCAGGCCTTCCTTACGAGTTACCTCTGGGTACAGTCACCAGGCCTTCCTTCTGAGATACCCCTGGGTACAGTCACCAGGCCTTCCTTCTGCGGTACCTCCGAGTACTTTCACCAGGCCTTCCTTCCCAGGTACTTCTAAGTACCGTCACCAAGCATTTCTTTCGAGGTACCTCTGGGTACGGTCACCAGGCCTTCCTTCCGAGGCACTTCTGAGTTAAGCCACCAGGCTTTCCTTCCCAAGTACCTCTGGGTACAATCACCAGGCGCTCCTTCTGAGTTAGCTCTGGGTACAGTCACTAGGCCTTCCTTCCGAGGTACCACTGGGTACAGTCACCAGGCCTTTCTTCCGAGGTGCTTCTGTGTACAGTCACCAGGCCTTCCTTCCTAGGTACCCCTGGGTACAGTCACCAGGCCTTCCTTCCGAGGTACCTCTGACTACAGTCACCAGGCCTTTCTTCCGAGGTACGTCTGGGTACAGTCTCCAGGCCTTCCTTCCGAAGTACCTGTGGGTACAGTCATCAGGACTAGTTTCCGAGGTACCTCTGGGTACACTCACCAGGCCGTTCTTAAGAGGTACCTCTGGTTACAGTCTCCAGTCGTTCCTTCTGAGGTACCTATGGGTACAATCACCAGGCGTTCCTTCAGGGGTACCTCTGGGTACAGTCAAAGGCCTTCCTTCTGAGGTCCTTCTGGGTACAGTCACTCTGCCTTCTTTCTCTGTTCCCTCTGGGTACAGTCAGCAGGCCTTCCTTCCGAGGTACCTCTGGTTACAGTCACCAGGCTTTCCTTGGGAGTTACCCTGGGTACAGTCACCACCCCTTTCTTCCGAGTTATCTCTAGGTACAGTCACCAGGCCTTCCTTCCGAGATACCTCTGAGTACAGTCACCAGGCCTTCCTTTCGGAGGTATCTCTAGGAACAATCACCAGGCCTTCCTTCTCAGGTACCTCTGGGTACAGTAACCAGGCCTTCCTTCCGTGGCCACTCTTAATACAGTCACCAGGCCTTCCTTCAGAGATACGTCTTGGTATAGTTAACAGGCCTTCCTTCCGAGGTTCTTCTGGGTAGAGTCACCAGGCCTTTCTTCCAAGGTACCTCTGACTACAGTCACCAGGCCTTCCTTCCGAGGTACCTCTGGGAATGGTAACCAGGCCTTCCTTCCGATGTTCCTCTGGGAATAGTCCCCAGGCCTTCCTTCCGAGGTACCTCTGACTACAGTCACCAGGCCTTTCTTCCGAGGTACGTCTAGGTACAGTCTCCAGGCCTTCCTTCCGAAGTACCTGTATGTACAGTCATCAGGACTAGTTTCCGAGGTACCTCTGGGTACACTCACCAGGCCGTTCTTAAGAGGTACCTCTGGTTACAGTCTCCAGTCGTTCCCTCTGAGGTACCTATGGGTACAATCACCAGGCGTTCCTTCAGGGGTACCTCTGGGTACAGTCAAAGGCCTTCCTTCTGAGGTCCCTCTGGGTACAGTCACTCTGCCTTCTTTCTCAGTTCCCTCTGGGTACAGTCAGCAGGCCTTTCTTCCGAGGTCCCTCTGGGTACAGTCAACGGCCTTCCTTCTGAGGTACCTCTGGGTACAGCACCCGGGCTTATTTCTGAGGTCCCTCTGGGTACAGTCACCAGGCCTTCCTTCCGAGGTACCTCTAGGTACAATCACCAGGCCTTCCTTCTGAGGTACCTCTGGGTACAGTCACGAGGTCTTTCTTCTGAGTTAGCTCTGGGTACAGTCACCAGGCCTTTCTTCCGAGGTACTTCTGTGTACAGTCACCAGGCCTTCCTTTCGGAGGTATCTCTAGGAACAATCACCAGGCCTTCCTTCTGAGGTACCTCTGGGTACAGTCACCAGGGATTCCTCCCGAGGTACCTCTGTTTAGAGTCACCAGGCATTTCTTCCGAGTTACCTCTGGGTACAGTCACCAGGCCTTCCTTCGGAGGTAACTCTGGCTACAGTCAGCAGGCCTTCCTTCCGAGGTACCTCTGGTTACAGTCACCAGGCTTTCCTTGGGAGTTACCCTGGGTACAGTCACCACTCCTTTCTTCCGAGTTATCTCTAGGTACAGTCACCAGGCCTTCCTTCCGACGTACCTCTGGGTACAGTCACCAGGCCTTCCTTCCGAGGTACCTCTGAGTACAGTCACCCGGCCTTTCTGAAGGGGTACGTCTGGGTAGAGTCATCAGGCCTTCCTTCTGAGGTACTTCTCGGAACAGTCACCAGGCCTTTCTTCCGAGGTACCTCTGGCTGCAGTCACCTGGCTTTCCTTGGGAGATACCCTGGGTACAGTCACCACGCCTCTTTCGGAGTTACCTCTAGGTACAGTCACCAGGCCTTCCTTCCGAGGTACCCCTGGGTACAGTCACCAGGCCTTCCTTCTCAGGTACGTCTGGGTACAGTCACGAGGTATTTCTTCTGAGGTACCTCTGAGGACAGTCACCAGGCCTTCCTTTCCAGGTACCTCTGGGTACAGTCAGCAGGGCTTCCTTCCGAGGTACCTCTGGGTAGTGTCATCAGGCATTTCTTCCCAGGTATCTCTGGGTACAGTCACCAGGCCTTCCTTCCGAGGTACATCTGGGTACAGTAACCAGGCATTCCTTCTAAGGTATCCCTGGGTAAAGTCCCCAGGCCTTCCTTCCGAGGTACCTCTGAGTACAGTCACCAGGACTTTCTTATGAAGTGCGTCTGGGTACAGTCACCAGGCCTTCCTTCCGAGGTACCTCTGGGTACAATCACCGGGCCTTCCTTTCCAGGTACCTCTGGGTACAGTCACCTGGCCTTCCTTCCGAGGTCCCTCTGGGTAGAGTCAGCAGGTCTTCCTTCCGAGGTACCTCTGAGTACAGTCATCCGGACTTTATTAAGGGGTACGTTTGGGTAGAGTCATCAGGCTTTCCTTCTGAGGTACTTCTCGTTACAGTCACCAGGCCTTCCTCCCGAGGTAACTCTGGTTACAGTCACCAGGCTTTCCGTGGGAATTACCGTGGGTACACTCACCACGCCTTTCCTACGAGTTACCTCTTGGTACAGTCACCAGGCCTTGCTTCTGAGGTACCTCTGGGTACAGTCACCAGGCCTTTCTTACGAGGTACCTCTGGGTACAGTCACCAGGCATTCCTTCAGAATTAGCTCTGGGTACAGTGACCAGGCCTTCCTTCCGAGGTACCTCTGGGTACAGTCACCAGGCCTTCCTTCTCAGGTACCTCTGGGTACAGTCACGAGGTATTTCTTCTGAGGTACCTCTGAGTACAGTCACCAGGACTTCCTTTCCAGGTACCTCTGGGTACAGTCAGCAGGGCTTCTTTCCGAGGTACCTCTGGGTAGTGTCATCAGACATTTCTTCCCAGGTACCTCTGGGTACAGTCACCAGGCCTTCCTTCCGGGGTACCTCTGACTACAGTCACCAGGCCTTTCTTCCGAGGTACGTCTGGGTACAGTCTCCAGGCCTTCCTTCCGAAGTACCTGTTGGTACTGTCATCAGGACTAGTTTCCGAGGTACCTCTGGGTACAGTCACCAGGCCGTTTTGCGAGGTACCTCTGGTTACAGTCTCCAGTCGTTCCTTCTGAGGTACCTCTGGGTACAGTCACCAGGCGTTCCTTCAGAGGTACCTCTGGGTACAGTGAAAGGCCTTCCTTCTGAGGTACCTCTGGGTACAGTCACCCTGCCTTTTTTCTCAGTTCCCTCTGGGTACAGTCAGCAGGCCTTTCTTCCGAGGTCCCTCTTGGTACAGTCAACGGCCTTCCTTCTGAGGTACCTCTGGGTACAGCACCCGGGCTTATTTCTGAGGTCCCTCTGGGTACAGTCACCAGGCCTTTCTTAGGAGGTACCTCTGGGTACAGTCACCGCCCTTCCTTCTGAGGTACCTCTGGGTACAGTCACCCGGGATTATTTCTGAGGTCCCTCTAGGTACAGTCACCACGCTTTTCTTCCGATCTACCTCTGGGTACAGTCACCAGACCTTCCCTCTGAGGTACCTTTGGATACAGTCACCAGCCCTTGTTTCCGAGGTAAGTCTGTGTACCCTCACCAGACCTTTCTTACGACGTACCTGCGGGTACAGTCACCAGGCTTTCCTTCTGAGGTACCTATGGGTAGAGTCAACAGGCCTTCCTTCAGAGGTATCTCCGGGTACAGTCACACGGCCTTCTTTCTGAGGTCCCTCTGGGAACAGTCTCTAGGCCTTTCTTCTGAGGTACCTCTGGGTACAGTCACCAGGCCTTTCTCACGAGGTACCTCTGCGTACAGTCACCAGGCATTCCTTCAGAGTTAGCTCTGGGTACCGTGACCAGGCCTTCCTTCCGAGGTACCTCTGGGTACAGTCATCATGCCTTCCTTCTGAGGTACCACTGGGTACAGTCACGAGGTTTTTCTTCTGGGGTACCTCTGAGTACAGTCACCAGGCCTTTCTTCGGAGGTACGTCTGGGTAGTCACCAGGCCTTCCTTCTGAGGTACCTCTGGGTACAGTCAATAGGCCCTCCCTCCGAGATACCTCTGGGTACAGTCACCAGTCCTTCCTTCGGAGGTACCTCTGGGTATAGTCACCAGGCCTTCCTTCCGAGGTACCTCTGGGTACACTCACCAGGCCTTTTTTCCGCGGTACCTCTGAGTACAGTCACCAGGCATTCCTTCTGAGGTACCTCTGGGTACAGTCACCAGGCCTTCCTTACGAGTTACCACTGAGTACAGTCACCAGGCCTTCCTTCTGAGATACCCCTGGGTACAGTCACCAGGCCTTCCTTCTGCGGTACCTCCGAGTACTGTCACCAGGCCTTCCTTCCCAGGTACTTCTAAGTACCGTCACCAAGCATTTCTTTCGAGGTACCTCTGGGTACGGTCACCAGGCCTTCCTTCCGAGGCACTTCTGAGTTAAGCCACCAGGCTTTCCTTCCGAAGTACTTCTGGGTACAATCACCAGGCGCTCCTTCTGAGTTAGCTCTGGGTACAGTCACTAGGCCTTCCTTCCGAGGGACCTCTGGGTACAGTCACCAGGCCTTTCTTCCGAGGTGCTTCTGTGTACAGTCGCCAGGCCTTCCTTCCGAGATACCCCTGGGTACAGTCACCAGGCGTTCCTTCCGAGGTATCTCTGACTACAGTCACCAGGCCTTTCTTCCGATATACGTCTAGGTACAGTCTCCAGGCCTTCCTTCCGAAGTACCTGTGGGTACAGTCATCAGGACTAGTTTCCGAGGTACCTCTGGGTACACTCACCAGGCCGTTCTTACGAGGTACCTCTGGTTACAGTCTCCAGTCGTTCCTTCTGAGGTACCTATGGGTACAATCACCAGGCGTTCCTTCACGGGTACCTCTGGGTACAGTCAAAGGCCTTCCTTCTGAGGTCTCTCTGGGTACAGTCACTCTGCCATCTTTCTCAGTTCCCTCTGGGTACAGTCAGCAGGCCTTTCTTCCGAGGTCCCTCTGGGTACAGTCACCGGCCTTCCTTCTGAGGTACCTCTGAGTAGAGTTACCCGGCCTTCTTTCTGAGGTACCTCTGGGTACAGCACGCGGGCTTATTTCTGAGGTCCCTCTGGGTACAGTCACCAGGCCTTCCTTCCGAGTTACCTCTAGGTACAATCACCAGGCCTTCCTTCTGAGGTACCTCTGGGTACAGCACACAGGCTTATTTCTGAGGTCCCTCTGGGTACAGTCACCAGGCCTTCCTTCCGAGGTACCTCTAGGTACAATCACCAGGCCTTCCTTCTGAGGTACCTCTGGGTACAGTCACGAGGTCTTTCTTCTGAGTTAGCTCTGGGTACAGTCACCAGGCCTTTCTTCCGAGGTACTTCTGTGTACAGTCACCAGGCCTTCCTTTCGGAGATATCTCTAGGAACAATCACCAGGCCTTCCTTCTGAGGTCCCTCTGGGTACAGTCACCAGGGATTCCTCCCGAGGTACCTCTGTTTAGAGTCACCAGGCATTTCTTCCGAGGTCCCCCTGGGTACAGTCAACGGCCTTCCTTCTGAGGTACCTCTGGGTACAGCACCCGGGCTTATTTCTGAGGTCCCTCTGGGTACAGTCACCAGGCCTTCCTTCCGAGGTACCTCTAGGTACAATCACCAGGCCTTCCTTCTGAGGTACCTCTGGGTACAGTCACGAGGTCTTTCTTCTGAGTTAGCTCTGGGTACAGTCACCAGGCCTTTCTTCCGAGGTACTTCTGTGTACAGTCACCAGGCCTTCCTTTCGGAGATATCTCTAGGAACAATCACCAGGCCTTCCTTCTGAGGTACCTCTGGGTACAGTCACCAGGCCTTCCTTCGGAGGTAACTCTGGCTACATTCAGCAGGCCTTCCTTCCGAGGTACCTCTGGGTACAGTCACCAGGCCTTCCTTCCGAGGTACCTCTGGGTACAATCACCGGGCCTTCCTTTCCAGGTACCTCTGGGTACAGTCACCTGGCCTTCCTTCCGAGGTCCCTCTGGGTAGAGTCAGCAGGCCTTCCTTCCGAGGTACCTCTGAGTACAGTCATCTGGACTTTATTAAGGGGTACGTTTGGGTAGAGTCATCAGGCTTTCCTTCTGAGGAACTTCTCGTTACAGTCACCAGGCCTTCCTCCCGAGGTAACTCTGGTTACAGTCACCAGGCTTTCCGTGGGAATTACCCTGGGTACACTCACCACGCCTTTCCTACGAGTTACCTCTTGGTACAGTCACCAGGCCTTGCTTCTGAGGTACCTCTGGGTACAGTCACCAGGCCTTTCTTACGAGGTACCTCTGGGTACAGTCACCAGGCATTCCTTCAGAATTAGCTCTGGGTACAGTGACCAGGCCTTCCTTCCGAGGTACCTCTGGGTACAGTCACCAGGCCTTCCTTCTCAGGTACGTCTGGGTACAGTCACGAGGTATTTCTTCTGAGGTACCTCTGAGTACAGTCACCAGGACTTCCTTTCGAGGTACCTCTGGGTACAGTCCGCAGGGCTTCTTTCCGAGGTACCTCTGGGTAGTGTCATCAGGCATTTCTTCCCAGGTACCTCTGGGTACAGTCAGCAGGACTTCCTTCCGAGGTACCTCTGACTACAGTCACCAGGCCTTTCTTCCGAGGTACGTCTGGGTACAGTCTCCAGGCCTTCCTTCCGAAGTACCTGTTGGTACTGTCATCAGGACTAGTATCCGAGGTACCTCTGGGTACACTCACCAGGCCGTTTTGCGAGGTACCTCTGGTTACAGTCTCCAGTCGTTCCTTCTGAGGTACCTCTGGGTACAGTCACCAGGCGTTCCTTCAGAGGTACCTCTGGGTACAGTGAAAGGCCTTCCTTCTGAGGTACCTCTGGGTACAGTCACCCTGCCTTTTTTCTCAGTTCCCTCTGGGTACAGTCAGCAGGCCTTTCTTCCGAGGTCCCTCTGGGTACAGTCAACGGCCTTCCTTCTGAGGTACTTCTGGGTACAGTCACCAGGCCTTCCTTCCGAGGTACCTCTAGGTACAATCACCAGGCCTTCCTTCTGAGGTACCTCTGGGTACAGTCACGAGGTCTTTCTTCTGAGTTAGCTCTGGGTACAGTCACCAGGCCTTTCTTCCGAGGTACTTCTGTGTACAGTCACCAGGCCTTCCTTTCGGAGGTATCTCTGGGAACAGTCACCAGGCCTTCCTTCTGAGGTACCTGTGGGTACAGTCACCAGGGATTCCTCCCGAGGTACCTCTGTTTAGAGTCACCAGGCATTTCTTCCGAGTTACCTCTGGGTACAGTCACCAGGCCTTCCTTCGGAGGTAACTCTGGCTACAGTCAGCAGGCCTTTCTTCTGAGGTACCTCTGGTTACAGTCACCAGGCTTTCCTGGGAGTTACCCTGGGTACAGTCACCACCCCTTTCTTCCGAGTTATCTCTAGGTACAGTCACCAGGCCTTCCTTCCGACGTAACTCTGGGTACAGTCACCAGGCCTTTCTTCCGAGGTACCTCTGAGTACAGTCACCCGGCCTTTCTTAAGGAGTACGTCTGGGTAGAGTCATCAGGCCTTCCTTCTGAGGTACTTCTCGGAACAGTCAGCAGGCCTTTCTTCCGAGGTACCTCTGGCTGCAGTCACCTGGCTTTCCTTGGGAGATACCCTGGGTACAGTCACCACGCCTCTTTCGGAGTTACCTCTAGGTACAGTCACCAGGCCTTCCTTCCGAGGTACCCCTGGGTACAGTCACCAGGCCTTCCTTCTCAGGTACGTCTGGGTAGAGTCACGAGGTATTTCTTCTGAGGTACCTCTGAGGACAGTCACCAGGCCTTCCTTTCCAGGTACCTCTGGGTACAGTCAGCAGGGCTTCCTTCCGAGGTACCTCTGGGTAGTGTCATCAGGCATTTCTTCCCAGGTATCTCTGGGTACAGTCACCAGGCCTTCCTTCCGAGGTACATCTGGGTACAGTAACCAGGCATTCCTTCTAAGGTATCCCTGGGTAAAGTCCCCAGGCCTTCCTTCCGAGGTACCTCTGAATACAGTCACCAGGACTTTCTTCCGAAGTGCGTCTGGGTACAGTCACCAGGCCTTCCTTCCGAGGTACCTCTGGGTACAATCACCGGGCCTTCCTTTCCAGGTACCTCTGGGTACAGTCACCTGGCCTTCCTTCCGAGGTCCCTCTGGGTAGAGTCAGCAGGCCTTCCTTCCGAGGTACCTCTGAGTACAGTCATCCGGACTTTATTAAGGGGTACGTTTGGGTAGAGTCATCAGGCTTTCCTTCTGAGGAACTTCTCGTTACAGTCACCAGGCCTTCCTCCCGAGGTAACTCTGGTT
Organism: Loxodonta africana; assembly: GCF_030014295.1. Classification (NCBI taxonomy): domain Eukaryota; kingdom Metazoa; phylum Chordata; class Mammalia; order Proboscidea; family Elephantidae; genus Loxodonta; species Loxodonta africana. The sequence goes on along the minus strand of NW_026975671.1, from coordinate 331,942 downwards.
ACAGTCACCAGGCTTTCCGTGGGAATTACCCTGGGTACACTCACCACGCCTTTCCTACGAGTTACCTCTTGGTACAGTCACCAGGCCTTGCTTCTGAGGTACCTCTGGGTACAGTCACCAGGCCTTTCTTACGAGGTACCTCTGGGTACAGTCACCAGGCATTCCTTCAGAATTAGCTCTGGGTACAGTGACCAGGCCTTCCTTCCGAGGTACCTCTGGGTACAGTCACCAGGCCTTCCTTCTCAGGTACGTCTGGGTACAGTCACGAGGTCTTTCTTCTGAGGTACCTCTGAGTACAGTCACCAGGACTTCCTTTCCAGGTACCTCTGGGTACAGTCAGCAGGGCTTCCTTCCGAGGTACCTCTGACTACAGTCACCAGGCCTTTCTTCCGAGGTACGTCTGGGTACAGTCTCCAGGCCTTCCTTCCGAAGTACCTGTTGGTACTGTCATCAGGACTACTTTCCGAGGTACCTCTGGGTACACTCACCAGGCCGTTTTGCGAGGTACCTCTTGTTACAGTCTCCAGTCGTTCCTTCTGAGGTACCTATGGGTACAGTCACCAGGCGTTCCTTCAGAGGTACCTCTGGGTACAGTGAAAGGCCTTCCTTCTGAGGTACCTCTGGGTACAGTCACCCTGCCTTTTTTCTCAGTTCCCTCTGGGTACAGTCAGCAGGCCTTTCTTCCGAGGTCCCTCTGGGTACAGTCAACGGCCTTCCTTCTGAGGTACCTCTGGGTACAGCACCCGGGCTTATTTCTGAGGTCCCTCTGGGTACAGTCACCAGGCCTTTCTTAGGAGGTACCTCTGGGTACAGTCACCGCCCTTCCTTCTGAGGTACCTCTGGGTACAGTCACCCGGGATTATTTCTGAGGTCCCTCTAGGTACAGTCACCAGGCTTTTCTTCCGATCTACCTCTGGGTACAGTCACCAGACCTTCCCTCTGAGGTACCTTTGGATATAGTCACCAGCCCTTGTTTCCGAGGTAAGTCTGTGTACCCTCACCAGGCCTTTCTTACGAGGTACCTGCGGGTACAGTCACCAGGCTTTCCTTCTGAGGTACCTATGGGTAGAGTCAACAGGCCTTCCTTCAGAGGTATCTCTGGGTACAGTCACACGGTCTTCTTTCTGAGGTCCCTCTGGGAACAGTCTCTAGGCCTTTCTTCTGAGGTCCCTCTGGGTACAGTCACTCTGCCTTCTTTCTCAGTTCCCTCTGGGTACAGTCAGCAGGCCTTTCTTCCGAGGTCCCTCTGGGTACAGTCAACGGCCTTCCTTCTGAGGTACCTCTGGGTACAGCACCCGGGCTTATTTCTGAGGTCCCTCTGGGTACAGTCACCAGGCCTTCCTTCCGAGGTAACTCTAGGTACAATCACCAGGCCTTCCTTCTGAGGTACCTCTGGGTACAGTCACGAGGTCTTTCTTCTGAGTTAGCTCTGGGTACAGTCACCAGGCCTTTCTTCCGAGGTACTTCTGTGTACAGTCACCAGGCCTTCCTTCCGAGGTACCTCTAGGTACAATCACCAGGCCTTCCTTCTGAGGTACCTCTGGGTACAGTCACCAGGGATTCCTCCCGAGGTACCTCTGTTTAGAGTCACCAGGCATTTCTTCCGAGGTCCCTCTGGATACAGTCAACGGCCTTCCTTCTGAGGTACCTCTGGGTAGAGCACCCGGGCTTATTTCTGAGGTCCCTCTGGGTACAGTCACCAGGCCTTCCTTCCGAGGTACCTCTAGGTACAATCACCAGGCCTTCCTTCTGAGGTATCTCTGGGTACAGTCACGAGGTCTTTCTTCTGAGTTAGCTCAGGGTACAGTCGCCAGGCCTTTCTTCCGAGGTACTTCTGTGTACAGTCACCAGGCCTTCCTTTCGGAGATATCTCTAGGAACAATCACCAGGCCTTCCTTCTGAGGTACCTCTGGGTACTCTCACCAGGCCTTCCTTCGGAGGTATCTCTGGCTACAGTCAGCAGGCCTTCCTTCCGAGGTACCTCTGGGTACAGTCACCAGGCCTTCCTCCGAGGTACCTCTAGGTACAATCACCAGACCTTCCTTCTGAGGTACCTCTGTGTACAGTCACCCGGCCTTCCTTCCGAGATACCCCTGGGTACAGTCACCAGGCCTTCCTTCTCAGGTACGTCTGGGTACAGTCACGAGGTATTTCTTCTGAGGTACCTCTGAGGACAGTCACCAGGCCTTCCTTTCCAGGTACCTCTGGGTACAGTCAGCAGGGCTTCCTTCCGAGGTTCCTCTGGGTAGTGTCATCAGGCATTTCTTCCCAGGTATCTCTGGGTACAGTCACCAGGCCTTCCTTCCGAGGTACATCTGGGTACAGTAACCAGGCATTCCTTCTAAGGTATCCCTGGGTAAAGTCCCCAGGCCTTCCTTCCGAGGTACCTCTGAATACAGTCACCAGGACTTTCTTCCGAAGTGCGTCTGGGTACAGTCACCAGGCCTTCCTTCCGAGGTACCTCTGGGTACAATCACCGGGCCTTCCTTTCCAGGTACCTCTGGGTACAGTCACCTGGCCTTCCTTCCGAGGTCCCTCTGGGTAGAGTCAGCAGGCCTTCCTTCCGAGGTACCTCTGAGTACAGTCATCTGGACTTTATTAAGGGGTACGTTTGGGTAGAGTCATCAGGCTTTCCTTCTGAGGAACTTCTCGTTACAGTCACCAGGCCTTCCTCCCGAGGTAACTCTGGTTACAGTCACCAGGCTTTCCGTGGGAATTACCCTGGGTACACTCACCACGCCTTTCCTACGAGTTACCTCTTGGTACAGTCACCAGGCCTTGCTTCTGAGGTACCTCTGGGTACAGTCACCAGGCCTTTCTTACGAGGTACCTCTGGGTACAGTCACCAGGCATTCCTTCAGAATTAGCTCTGGGTACAGTGACCAGGCCTTCCTTCCGAGGTACCTCTGGGTACAGTGACCAGGCCTTCCTTCCGAGGTACCTCTGGGTACAGTCACCAGGACTTCCTTTCCAGGTACCTCTGGGTACAGTCAGCAGGGCTTCTTTCCGAGGTACCTCTGGGTAGTGACATCAGGCATTTCTTCCCAGATACCTCTGGGTACAGTCACCAGGCCTTCCTTCCGAGGTACCTCTGACTACAGTCACCAGGCCTTTCTTCCGAGGTACATCTGGGTACAGTCTCCAGGCCTTCCTTCCGAAGTACCTGTTGGTACTGTCATCAGGACTAGTTTCCGAGGTACCTCTGGGTACACTCACCAGGCCGTTTTGCGAGGTACCTCTGGTTACAGTCTCCAGTCGTTCCTTCTGAGGTACCTATGGGTACAGTCACCAGGCGTTCCTTCAGAGGTACCTCTGGGTACAGTGAATGGCCTTCCTTCTGAGGTACCTCTGGGTACAGTCACCCTGCCTTTTTTCTCAGTTCCCTCTGGGTACAGTCAGCAGGCCTTTCTTCCGAGGTCCCTGTGGGTACAGTCAACGGCCTTCCTTCTGAGGTACCTCTGGGTACAGCACCCGGGCTTATTTCAGAGGTCCCTCTGGGTACAGTCACCAGGCCTTCCTTCCGAGGTACCTCTGAGTGCTGTCACCAATCTTCCTTCCGAGGTACCTCTGGGTAAAGTCACTAGGCCTTTCCTCCGAGATACCTCTTTGTACAGTCACCAGTCCTTACTTCGGAGGTGCCTCCGGGTATAGTCACCAGACCATTCTTCCGAGGTACAGCTGGGTACACTCACCAGACCTTTTTCCGCGGTACCTCTGAGTACAGTCACCAGTCATTCCTTCGGAGGTACCTCTGGGTACAGTCACCAGGCCTTCCTTCCGAGGTACCTCTGGGTACAGTCACCCCGCCTTCCTTCTGAGATACCTCTGGGTACAGTCAACAGGTCTTCCTTCTGCGGTACTTCCGAGTACAGTCACCAGGCCTTCCTTCCCAGGTACTTCTGAGTACCGTCACCAAGCATTTCTTCCGAGGTCCCTCTGGGTACGGTCCCCAGACCTTCCTTCCGACGTACCTCTGGGCGCGGTCACCAGGCCTTCCTTCCGAGGTACATCTGTGTACATTCACCAGGCATTCCTTCTAAGTTATCTCTGGGTAAATTCCCCAGGCCTTCCTTCCGCTGTACCTCTGAGTACAGTCACCAGGACTTTCTTCCGAGGTGCGTCTGTGTACACTCACCAGGCTTTCCTTCCGAGGTACCTCTAGGTACAATCACCAGGCCTTCCTTCTGAGGTACCTCTGGGTACAGTCACGAGGTCTTTCTTCTGAGTTAGCTCTGGGTACAGTCACCAGGCCTTTCTTCCGAGGTACTTCTGTGTACAGTCACCAGGCCTTCCTTTCGGAGGTATCTCTAGGAACAATCACCAGGCCTTCCTTCTGAGGTACCTCTGGGTACAGTCACCAGGGATTCCTCCCGAGGTACCTCTGTTTAGAGTCACCAGGCATTTCTTCCGAGTTACCTCTGGGTACAGTCACCAGGCCTTCCTTCGGAGGTAACTCTGGCTACAGTCAGCAGGCCTTCCTTCCGAGGTACCTCTGGTTACAGTCACCAGGCTTTCCTTGGGAGTTACCCTGGGTACAGTCACCACTCCTTTCTTCCGAGTTATCTCTAGGTACAGTCACCAGGCCTTCCTTCCGACGTACCTCTGGGTACAGTCACCAGGCCTTCCTTCCGAGGTACCTCTGGGTACAATCACCGGGCCTTCCTTTCCAGGTACCTCTGGGTACAGTCACCTGGCCTTCCTTCCGAGGTCCCTCTGGGTAGAGTCAGCAGGCCTTCCTTCCGAGGTACCTCTGAGTACAGTCATCCGGCCTTTATTAAGGGGTACGTTTGGGTAGAGTCATCAGGCTTTCCTTCTGAGGAACTTCTCGTTACAGTCAACAGGCCTTCCTCCCGAGGTAACTCTGGTTACAGTCACCAGGCTTTCCGTGGGAATTACCCTGGGTACACTCACCACGCCTTTCCTACGAGTTACCTCTTGGTACAGTCACCAGGCCTTGCTTCTGAGGTACCTCTGGGTACAGTCACCAGGCCTTTCTTACGAGGTACCTCTGGGTACAGTCACCAGGCATTCCTTCAGAATTAGCTCTGGGTACAGTGACCAGGCCTTCCTTCCGAGGTACCTCTGGGTACACTCACCAGGCCGTTTTGCGAGGTACCTCTGGTTACAGTCTCCAGTCGTTCCTTCTGAGGTACCTATGGGTACAGTCACCAGGCGTTCCTTCAGAGGTACCTCTGGGTACAGTGAAAGGCCTTCCTTCTGAGGTACCTCTGGGTACAGTCACCCTGCCTTTTTTCTCAGTTCCCTCTGGGTACAGTCAGCAGGCCTTTCTTCCGAGGTCCCTCTGGGTACAGTCAACGGCCTTCCTTCTGAGGTACCTCTGGGTACAGCACCCGGGCTTATTTCGGAGGTCCCTCTGGGTACAGTCACCAGGCCTTTCTTAGGAGGTACCTCTGGGTACAGTCACCGCCCTTCCTTCTGAGGTACCTCTGGGTACAGTCACCCGGGATTATTTCTGAGGTCCCTCTAGGTACAGTCACCACGCTTTTCTTCCGATCTACCTCTGGGTACAGTCACCAGACCTTCCCTCTGAGGTACCTTTGGATACAGTCACCAGCCCTTGTTTCCGAGGTAAGTCTGTGTACCCTCACCAGGCCTTTCTTACGAGGTACCTGCGGGTACAGTCACCAGGCTTTCCTTCTCAGGTACCTATGGGTAGAGTCAACAGGCCTTCCTTCAGAGGTATCTCTGGGTACAGTCACACGGCCTTCTTTCTGAGGTCCCTCTAGGAACAGTCTCTAGGCCTTTCTTCTGAGGTCCCTCTGGGTACAGTCACTCTGCCTTCTTTCTCAGTTCCCTCTGGGTACAGTCAGCAGGCCTTTCTTCCGAGGTCCCTCTGGGTACAGTCAACGGCCTTCCTTCTGAGGTACCTCTGGGTACAGCTCCCGGGCTTATTTCTGAGGTCCCTCTGGGTACAGTCACCAGGCCTTCCTTCCGAGGTACCTCTAGGTACAATCACCAGGCCTTCCTTCTGAGGTACCTCTGGGTACAGTCACGAGGTCTTTCTTCTGAGTTAGGTCTGGGTACAGTCACCAGGCCTTTCTTCCGAGGTACTTCTGTGTACAGTCACCAGGCCTTCCTTTCGGAGGTATCTCTAGGAACAATCACCAGGCCTTCCTTCTGAGGTACCTCTGGGTACAGTCACCAGGGATTCCTCCCGAGGTACCTCTGTTTAGAGTCACCAGGCATTTCTTCCGAGTTACCTCTGGGTACAGTCACCAGGCCTTCCTTCGGAGGTAACTCTGGCTACAGTCAGCAGGCCTTCCTTCCGAGGTACCTCTGGTTACAGTCACCAGGCTTTCCTTGGGAGTTACCCTGGGTACAGTCACCACTCCTTTCTTCCGAGTTATCTCTAGGTACAGTCACCAGGCCTTCCTTCCGACGTACCTCTGGGTACAGTCACCAGGCCTTCCTTCCGAGGTACCTCTAGGTACAATCACCAGGCCTTCCTTCCGAGGTCCCTCTGGGTCGAGTCAGCAGGCCTTCCTTCCGAGGTACCTCTGAGTACAGTCATCCGGCCTTTATTAAGGGGTACGTTTGGGTAGAGTCATCAGGCTTTCCTTCTGAGGAACTTCTCGTTACAGTCACCAGGCCTTCCTCCCGAGGTAACTCTGGTTACAGTCACCAGGCTTTCCGTGGGAATTACCCTGGGTACACTCACCACGCCTTTCCTACGAGTTACCTCTTGGTACAGTCACCAGGCCTTGCTTCTGAGGTACCTCTGGGTACAGTCACCAGGCCTTTCTTACGAGGTACCTCTGGGTACAGTCACCAGGCATTCCTTCAGAATTAGCTCTGGGTACAGTGACCAGGCCTTCCTTCCGAGGTACCTCTGGGTACAGTCACCAGGCCTTCCTTCTCAGGTACCTCTGGGTACAGTCACGAGGTATTTCTTCTGAGGTACCTCTGAGTACAGTCACCAGGACTTCCTTTCCAGGTACCTCTGGGTACAGTCAGCAGGGCTTCTTTCCGAGGTACCTCTGGGTAGTGTCATCAGGCATTTCTTCCCAGGTACCTCTGGGTACAGTCACCAGGCCTTCCTTCCGAGGTACCTCTGACTACAGTCACCAGGCCTTTCTTCCGAAGTACCTGTTGGTACTGTCATCAGGACTAGTTTCCGAGGTACCTCTGGGTACACTCACCAGGCCGTTTTGCGAGGTACCTCTGGTTACAGTCTCCAGTCGTTCCTTCTGAGGTACCTATGGGTACAGTCACCAGGCGTTCCTTCAGAGGTACCTCTGGGTACAGTGAAAGGCCTTCCTTCTGAGGTACCTCTGGGTACAGTCACCCTGCCTTTTTTCTCAGTTCCCTCAGGGTACAGTCAGCAGGCCTTTCTTCCGAGGTCCCTCTGGGTACAGTCAACGGCCTTCCTTCTGAGGTACCTCTGGGTACAGCACCCGGGCTTATTTCGGAGGTCCCTCTGGGTACAGTCACCAGGCCTTTCTTAGGAGGTACCTCTGGGTACAGTCACCGCCCTTCCTTCTGAGGTACCTCTGGGTACAGTCACCCGGGATTATTTCTGAGGTCCCTCTAGGTACAGTCACCAGGCTTTTCTTCCGATCTACCTCTGGGTACAGTCACCAGACCTTCCCTCTGAGGTACCTTTGGATACAGTCACCAGCCCTTGTTTCCGAGGTAAGTCTGTGTACCCTCACCAGACCTTTCTTACGAGGTACCTGCGGGTACAGTCACCAGGCTTTCCTTCTGAGGTACCTATGGGTAGAGTCAACAGGCCTTCCTTCAGAGGTATCTCTGGGTACAGTCACACGGCCTTCTTTCTCAGGTCCCTCTAGGAACAGTCTCTAGGCCTTTCTTCTGAGGTCCCTCTGGGTACAGTCACTCTGCCTTCTTTCTCAGTTCCCTCTGGGTACAGTCAACGGCCTTCCTTCTGAGGTACCTCTGGGTACAGCACCCGGGCTTATTTCTGAGGTCCCTCTGGGTACAGTCACCAGGCCTTCCTTCCGAGGTACCTCTAGGTACAATCACCAGGCCTTCCTTCTGAGGTACCTCTGGGTACAGTCCCGAGGTCTTTCTTCTGAGTTAGCTCTGGGTACAGTCACCAGGCCTTTCTTCCGAGGTACTTCTGTGTACAGTCACCAGGCCTTCCTTTCGGAGATATCTCTAGGAACAATCACCAGGCCTTCCTTCTGAGGTACCTCTGGGTACAGTCACCAGGGATTCCTCCCGAGGTACCTCTGTTTAGAGTCACCAGGCATTTCTTCCGAGGTCCCTCTGGATACAGTCAACGGCCTTCCTTCTGAGGTACCTCTGGGTAGAGCACCCGGGCTTATTTCTGAGGTCCCTCTGGGTACAGTCACCAGGCCTTTCTTCCGAGGTACCTCTAGGTACAATCACCAGGCCTTCCTTCTGAGGTACCTCTGGGTACAGCACCCGGGCTTATTTCTGAGGTCCCTCTGGGTACAGTCACCAGGCCTTCCTTCCGAGGTACCTCTAGGTACAATCACCAGGCCTTCCTTCTGAGGTTTCTCTGGGTACAGTCACGAGGTCTTTATTCTGAGTTAGCTCAGGGTACAGTCACCAGGCCTTCCTTTCGGAGATATCTCTAGGAACAATCACCAGGCCTTCCTTCTGAGGTACCTCTGGGTTCACTCACCAGGCCTTCCTTCGGAGGTATCTCTGGCTACAGTCAGCAGGCCTTCCTTCCGAGGTACCTCTGGGTACAGTCACCAGGCCTTCCTTCCGAGGTACCTCTAGGTACAATCACCAGGCCTTCCTTCTGAGGTACCTCTGTGTACAGTCACCCGGCCTTCCTTCCGAGATACCCCTGGGTACAGTCACCAGGCCTTCCTTCTCAGGTACGTCTGGGTACAGTCACGAGGTATTTCTTCTGAGGTACCTCTGAGGACAGTCACCAGGCCTTCCTTTCCAGGTACCTCTGGGTACAGTCAGCAGGGCTTCCTTCCGAGGTTCCTCTGGGTAGTGTCATCAGGCATTTCTTCCCAGGTATCTCTGGGTACAGTCACCAGGCCTTCCTTCCGAGGTACATCTGGGTACAGTAACCAGGCATTCCTTCTAAGGTATCCCTGGGTAAAGTCCCCAGGCCTTCCTTTCGAGGTACCTCTGAATACAGTCACCAGGACTTTCTTCCGAAGTGCGTCTGGGTACAGTCACCAGGCCTTCCTTCCGAGGTACCTCTGGGTACAATCACCGGGCCTTCCTTTCCAGGTACCTCTGGGTAGAGTCAGCAGGCCTTCCTTCCGAGGTACCTCTGAGTACAGTCATCCGGCCTTTATTAAGGGGTACGTTTGGGTAGAGTCATCAGGCTTTCCTTCTGAGGAACTTCTCGTTACAGTCACCAGGCCTTCCTATCGAGGTAACTCTGGTTACAGTCACCAGGCTTTCCGTGGGAATTACCCTGGGTACACTCACCAAGCCTTTCCTACGAGTTACCTCTTGGTACAGTCACCAGGCCTTGCTTCTGAGGTACCTCTGGGTACAGTCACCAGGCCTTTCTTACGAGGTACCTCTGGGTACAGTCAACAGGCATTCCTTCAGAATTAGCTCTGGGTACAGTGACCAGGCCTTCCTTCCGAGGTACCTCTGGGTACAGTGACCAGGCCTTCCTTCCGAGGTACCTCTGGGTACAGTCACCAGGACTTCCTTTCCAGGTACCTCTGGGTACAGTCAGCAGGGCTTCTTTCCGAGGTACCTCTGGGTAGTGACATCAGGCATTTCTTCCCAGATACCTCTGGGTACAGTCACCAGGCCTTCCTTCCGAGGTACCTCTGACTACAGTCACCAGGCCTTTCTTCCGAGGTACATCTGGGTACAGTCTCCAGGCCTTCCTTCCGAAGTACCTGTTGGTACTGTCATCAGGACTAGTTTCCGAGTTACCTCTGGGTACACTCACCAGGCCGTTTTGCGAGGTACCTCTGGTTACAGTCTCCAGTCATTCCTTCTGAGGTACCTATGGGTACAGTCACCACGCGTTCCTTCAGAGGTACCTCTGGGTACAGTGAAAGGCCTTCCTTCTGAGGTACCTCTGGGTACAGTCACCCTGCCTTTTTTCTCAGTTCCCTCTGGGTACAGTCAGCAGGCCTTTCTTCCGAGGTCCCTCTGGGTACAGTCAACGGCCTTCCTTCTGAGGTACCTCTGGGTACAGCACCCGGGCTTATTTCTGAGGTCCCTCTGGGTACAGTCACCAGGCCTTTCTTAGGAGGTACCTCTGGGTACAGTAACCAGTCATTCCTTCTGAGGTACCTCTGGGTACAGTCACCAGGCCTTTCTTAGGAGGTACCTCTGGGTACAGTCACCGCCCTTCCTTCTGAGGTACCTCTGGGTACAGTCACCCGGGATTATTTCTGAGGTCCCTCTAGGTACAGTCACCAGGCTTTTCTTCCGATCTACCTCTGGGTACAGTCACCAGACCTTCCCTCTGAGGTACCTTTGGATACAGTCACCAGCCCTTGTTTCCGAGGTAAGTCTGTGTACCCTCACCAGACCTTTCTTACGAGGTACCTGCGGGTACAGTCACCATGCTTTCCTTCTGAGGTACCTATGGGTAGAGTCAACAGGCCTTCCTTCAGAGGTATCTCTGGGTACAGTCACACGGCCTTCTTTCTGAGGTCCCTCTAGGAACAGTCTCTAGGCCTTCCTTCTGAGGTCCCTCTGGGTACAGTCACCCTGCCTTTTTTCTCCGTTCCCTCAGGGTACAGTCAGCAGGCCTTTCTTCCGAGGTCCCTCTGGGTACAGTCAACGGCCTTCCTTCTGAGGTACTTCTGGGTACAGTCACCAGGCCTTCCTTCGGAGGTATCTCTGGCTACAGTCAGCAGGCCTTCCTTCCGAGGTACCTCTGGGTACAGTCACCATGCCTTCCTTCCGAGGTACCTCTAGGTACAATCACCAGGCCTTCCTTCTGAGGTACCTCTGGGTACAGTCACGAGGTCTTTCTTCTGAGTTAGCTCTGGGTACAGTCACCAGGCCTTTCTTCCGAGGTACTTCTGTGTACGGTCACCAGGCCTTCCTTTCGGAGGTATCTCTAGGAACAATCACCAGGCCTTCCTTCTGAGGTACCTCTGGGTACAGTCACCAGGGATTCCTCCCGAGGTACCTCTGTTTAGAGCCACCAGGCATTTCTTCCGAGTTACCTCTGGGTACAGTCACCAGGCCTTCCTTCCGAGGTAACTCTGGCTACAGTCAGCAGGCCTTTCTTCCGAGGTACCTCTGGTTACAGTCACCAGGCTTTCCTGGGAGTTACCCTGGGTACAGTCACCACCCCTTTCTTCCGAGTTATCTCTAGGTACAGTCACCAGGCCTTCCTTCCGACGTACCTCTGGGTACAGTCACCAGGCCTTTCTTCCGAGGTACCTCTGAGTACAGTCACCCGGCCTTTCTGAAGGGGTACGTCTGGGTAGAGTCATCAGGCCTTCCTTCTGAGGTACTTCTCGGAACAGTCAGCAGGCCTTTCTTCCGAGGTACCTCTGGCTGCAGTCACCTGGCTTTCCTTGGGAGATACCCTGGGTACAGTCACCACGCCTCTTTCGGAGTTACCTCTAGGTACAGTCACCAGGCCTTCGTTCCGAGGTACCCCTGGGTACAGTCACCAGGCCTTCCTTCTCAGGTACGTCTGGGTACAGTCACGAGGTATTTCTTCTAAGGTACCTCTGAGGACAGTCACCAGGCCTTCCTTTCCAGGTACCTCTGGGTACAGTCAGCAGGGCTTCCTTCCGAGGTACCTCTGGGTAGTGTCATCATGCATTTCTTCCCAGGTATCTCTGGGTACAGTCACCAGGCCTTCCTTCCGAGGTACATCTGGGTACAGTAACCAGGCATTCCTTCTAAGGTATCCCTGGGTAAAGTCCCCAGGCCTTCCTTCCGAGGTACCTCTGAATACAGTCACCAGGACTTTCTTCCGAAGTGCGTCTGGGTACAGTCACCAGGCCTTCCTTCCGAGGTACCGCTGGGTACAATCACCGGGCCTTCCTTTCCAGGTACCTCTGGGTACAGTCACCTGGCCTTCCTTCCGAGGTCCCTCTGGGTAGAGTCAGCAGGCCTTCCTTCCGAGGTACCTCTGAGTACAGTCATCCGGCCTTTATTAAGGGGTACGTTTGGGTAGAGTCATCAGGCTTTCCTTCTGAGGAACTTCTCGTTACAGTCACCAGGCCTTCCTATCGAGGTAACTCTGGTTACAGTCACCAGGCTTTCCGTGGGAATTACCCTGGGTACACTCACCACGCCTTTCCTACGACTTACCTCTTGGTACAGTCACCAGGCCTTGCTTCTCAGGTACCTCTGGGTACAGTCACCAGGCCTTTCTTACGAGGTACCTCTGGGTACAGTCACCAGGCATTCCTTCAGAATTAGCTCTGGGTACAGTGACCAGGCCTTCCTTCCGAGGTACCTCTGGGTACAGTCACGAGGTATTTCTTCTGAGGTACCTGTGAGTACAGTCACCAGGACTTCCTTTCGAGGTACCTCTGGGTACAGTCAGCAGGGCTTCTTTCCGAGGTACCTCTGGGTAGTGTCATCAGACATTTCTTCCCAGGTACCTCTGGGTACAGTCACCAGGCCTTTCTTCCGAGGTACGTCTGGGTAGAGTCTCCAGGCCTTCCTTCCGAAGTACCTGTTGGTACTGTCATCAGGACTAGTTTCTGAGGTACCTCTGGATACACTCACCAGGCCGTTTTGCGAGGTACCTCTGGTTACAGTCTCCAGTCGTTCCTTCTGAGGTACCTATGGGTACAGTCACCAGGCGTTCCTTCAGAGGTACCTCTGGGTACAGTGAAAGGCCTTCCTTCTGAGGTACCTCTGGGTACAGTCACCCTGCCTTTTTTCTCAGTTCCCTCTGGGTACAGTCAGCAGGCCTTTCTTCCGAGGTCCCTGTGGGTACAGTCAACGGCCTTCCTTCTGAGGTACCTCTGGGTACAGCACCCGGGCTTATTTCTGAGGTCCCGCTGGGTACAGTCACCAGGCCTTCCTTCCGAGGTACCTCTGAGTGCTGTCACCAAGTCTTCCTTCCGAGGTACCTCTGGGTAAAGTCACTAGGCCTTTCCTCCGAGATACCTCTGGGTACAGTCACCAGTCCTTCCTTCGGAGGTGCCTCCGGGTATAGTCACCAGACTTCCGAGGTACAGCTGGGTACACTCACCAGACCTTTTTCCGCGGTACCTCTGAGTACAGTCACCAGGCATTCCTTCTGAGGTACCTCTGGGTACAGTCACCAGGCCTTCCTTCCGAGGTACCTCTGGGTACAGTCACCCCGCCTTCCTTCTGAGATACCTCTGGGTACAGTCAACAGGGCTTCCTTCTGCGGTACTTCCGAGTACAGTCACCAGGCCTTCCTTCCCAGGTACTTCTGAGTACCGTCACCAAGCATTTCTTCCGAGGTCCCTCTGGGTACGGTCCCCAGATCTTCCTTCCGACGTACCTCTGGGCGCGGTCACCAGGCCTTCCTTCCGAGGTAGATCTGTGTACAGTCACCAGGCATTCCTTCTAAGTTATCTCTGGGTAAAGTCCCCAGGCCTTCCTTCCGCGGTACCTCTGAGTACAGTCACCAGGACTTTCTTCCGAGGTGCGTCTGTGTACACTCACCAGGCTTTCCTTCCGAGGTACCTCTAGGTACAATCACCAGGCCTTCCTTCTGAGGTACCTCTGGGTACAGCACCCGGGCTTGTTTCTGAGGTCCCTCTGGGTACAGTCACCAGGCCTTCCTTCCGAGGTACCTCTAGGTACAATCACCAGGCCTTCCTTCTGAGGTACCTCTGGGTACAGTCACGAGGTCTTTCTTCTGAGTTAGCTCTGGGTACAGTCACCAGGCCTTTCTTCCGAGGTCCCTCTGGGTACAGTCAACGGCCTTCCTTCTGAGGTACCTCTGGGTACAGCACCCGGGCTTATTTCTGAGGTCCCTCTGTGTACAGTCACCAGGCCTTCCTTCCGAGGTACCTCTAGGTACAATCACCAGGCCTTCCTTCTGAGGTACCTCTGGGTACAGTCACGAGGTCTTTCTTCTGAGTTAGCTCTGGGTACAGTCACCAGGCCTTTCTTCCGAGGTACTTCTGTGTACAGTCACCAGGCCTTCCTTTCGGAGGTATCTCTAGGAACAATCACCAGGCCTTCCTTCTGAGGTACCTCTGGGTACAGTCACCAGGGATTCCTCCCGAGGTACCTCTGTTTAGAGTCACCAGGCATTTCTTCCGAGTTACCTCTGGATACAGTCACCAGGCCTTCCTTCGGAGGTAACTCTGGCTACAGTCAGCAGGCCTTCCTTCCGAGGTACCTCTGGTTACAGTCACCAGGCTTTCCTTGGGAGTTACCCTGGGTACAGTCACCACTCCTTTCTTCCGAGTTATCTCTAGGTACAGTCACCAGGCCTTCCTTCCGACGTACCTCTGGGTACAGTCACCAGGCCTTCCTTCTGAGGTCCCTCTGCGTAGAGTCAGCAGGCCTTCCTTCCGAGGTTCCTCTGAGTACAGTCATCCGGCCTTTATTAAGGGGTACGTTTGGGTAGAGTCATCAGGCTTTCCTTCTGAGGAACTTCTCGTTACAGTCACCAGGCCTTCCTCCCGAGGTAACTCTGGCTACAGTCACCAGGCTTTCCGTGGGAATTACCCTGGGTACACTCACCACGCCTTTCCTACGAGTTGCCTCTTGGTACAGTCCCCAGGCCTTGCTTCTGAGGTACTTCTCGGAACAGTCACCAGGCCTTTCTTCCGAGGTACCTCTGGCTGCAGTCACCTGGCTTTCCTTGGGAGATACCCTGGGTACAGTCACCACGCCTCTTTCGGAGTTACCTCTAGGTACAGTCACCAGGCCTTCCTTCCGAGGTACCCCTGGGTACAGTCACCAGGCCTTCCTTCTCAGGTACGTCTGGGTACAGTCACGAGGTATTTCTTCTGAGGTACCTCTGAAGACAGTCACCAGGCCTTCCTTTCCAGGTACCTCTGGGTACAGTCAGCAGGGCTTCCTTCCGAGGTACCTCTGGGTAGTGTCATCAGGCATTTCTTCCCAGGTATCTCTGGGCACAGTCACCAGGCCTTCCTTCCGAGGTACATCTGGGTACAGTAACCAGGCATTCCTTCTAAGGTATCCCTGGGTAAAGTCCCCAGGCCTTCCTTCCGAGGTACCTCTGAATACAGTCACCAGGACTTTCTTCCGAAGTGCGTCTGGGTACAGTCACCAGGCCTTCCTTCCGAGGTACCTCTGGGTACAATCACCGGGCCTTCCTTTCCAGGTACCTCTGGGTACAGTCACCTGGCCTTCCTTCCGAGGTCCCTCTGGGTAGAGTCAGCAGGCCTTCCTTCCGAGGTACCTCTGAGTACAGTCATCCGGCCTTTATTAAGGGGTACGTTTGGGTAGAGTCATCTGGCTTTCCTTCTGAGGAACTTCTCGTTACAGTCACCAGGCCTTCCTCCCGAGGTAACTCTGGTTACAGTCACCAGGCTTTCCGTGGGAATTACCCTGGGTACACTCACCACGCCTTTCCTACGACTTACCTCTTGGTACAGTCACCAGGCCTTGCTTCTGAGGTACCTCTGGGTACAGTCACCAGGCCTTTCTTACGAGGTACCTCTGGGTACAGTCACCAGGCATTCCTTCAGAATTAGCTCTGGGTACAGTGACCAGGCCTTCCTTCCGAGGTACCTCTGGGTACAGTCACGAGGTATTTCTTCTGAGGTACCTGTGAGTACAGTCACCAGGACTTCCTTTCGAGGTACCTCTGGGTACAGTAAGCAGGGCTTCTTTCCGAGGTACCTCTGGGTAGTGTCATCAGACATTTCTTCCCAGGTACCTCTGGGTACAGTCACCAGGCCTTCCTTCCGAGGTACCTCTGACTACAGTCACCAGGCCTTTCTTCCGAGGTACGTCTGGGTAGAGTCTCCAGGCCTTCCTTCCGAAGTACCTGTTGGTACTGTCATCAGGACTAGTTTCCGAGGTACCTCTGGGTACACTCACCAGGCCGTTTTGCGAGGTACCTCTGGTTACAGTCTCCAGTCGTTCCTTCTGAGGTACCTATGGGTACAGTCACCAGGCGTTCCTTCAGAGGTACCTCTGGGTACAGTGAAAGGCCTTCCTTCTGAGGTACCTCTGGGTACAGTCACCCTGCCTTTTTTCTCAGTTCCCTCTGGGTACAGTCAGCAGGCCTTTCTTCCGAGGTCCCTGTGGGTACAGTCAACGGCCTTCCTTCTGAGGTACCTCTGGGTACAGCACCCGGGCTTATTTCTGAGGTCCCTCTGGGTACAGTCACCAGGCCTTCCTTCCGAGGTACCTCTGAGTGCTGTCACCAAGTCTTCCTTCCGAGGTACCTCTGGGTAAAGTCACTAGGCCTTTCCTCCGAGATACCTCTGGGTACAGTCACCAGTCCTTCCTTCGGAGGTGCCTCCGGGTATAGTCACCAGACCATTCTTCCGAGGTACAGCTGGGTACACTCACCAGACCTTTTTCCGCGGTACCTCTGAGTACAGTCACCAGGCATTCCTTCTGAGGTACCTCTGGGTACAGTCACCAGGCCTTCCTTCCGAGGTACCTCTGGGTACAGTCACCCCGCCTTCCTTCTGAGATACCTCTTGGTACAGCACCCGGGCTTGTTTCTGAGGTCCCTCTGGGTACAGTCACCAGGCCTTCCTTCCGAGGTACCTCTAGGTACAATCACCAGGCCTTCCTTCTGAGGTACCTCTGGGTACAGTCACGAGGTCTTTCTTCTGAGTTAGCTCTGGGTACAGTCACCAGGCCTTTCTTCCGAGGTCCCTCTGGGTACAGTCAACGGCCTTCCTTCTGAGGTACCTCTGGGTACAGCACCCGGGCTTATTTCTGAGGTCCCTCTGTGTACAGTCACCAGGCCTTCCTTCCGAGGTACCTCTAGGTACAATCACCAGGCCTTCCTTCTGAGGTACCTCTGGGTACAGTCACGAGGTCTTTCTTCTGAGTTAGCTCTGGGTACAGTCACCAGGCCTTTCTTCCGAGGTACTTCTGTGTACAGTCACCAGGCCTTCCTTTCGGAGGTATCTCTAGGAACAATCACCAGGCCTTCCTTCTGAGGTACCTGTGGGTACAGTCACCAGGGATTCCTCCCGAGGTACCTCTGTTTAGAGTCACCAGGCATTTCTTCCGAGTTACCTCTGGGTACAGTCACCAGGCCTTCCTTCGGAGGTAACTCTGGCTACAGTCAGCAGGCCTTCCTTCCGAGGTACCTCTGGTTACACTCACCAGGCTTTCCTTGGGAGTTACCCTGGGTACAGTCACCACTCCTTTCTTCCGAGTTATCTCTAGGTACAGTCACCAGGCCTTCCTTCCGACGTACCTCTGGGTACAGTCACCAGGCCTTCCTTCCGAGGTACCTCTGGGTACAATCACCGGGCCTTCCTTTCCAGGTACCTCTGGGTACAGTCACCTGGCCTTCCTTCCGAGGTCCCTCTGGGTAGAGTCAGCAGGCCTTCCTTCCGAGGTACCTCTGAGTACAGTCATCCGGCCTTTATTAAGGGGTACGTTTGGGTAGAGTCATCAGGCTTTCCTTCTGAGGAACTTCTCGTTACAGTCAACAGGCCTTCCTCCCGAGGTAACTCTGGTTACAGTCACCAGGCTTTCCGTGGGAATTACCCTGGGTACACTCACCACGCCTTTCCTACGAGTTACCTCTTGGTACAGTCACCAGGCCTTGCTTCTGAGGTACCTCTGGGTACAGTCACCAGGCCTTTCTTACGAGGTACCTCTGGGTACAGTCACCAGGCATTCCTTCAGAATTAGCTCTGGGTACAGTGACCAGGCCTTCCTTCCGAGGTACCTCTGGGTACAGTCACCAGGCCTTCCTTCTCAGGTACCTCTGGGTACACTCACCAGGCCGTTTTGCGAGGTACCTCTGGTTACAGTCTCCAGTCGTTCCTTCTGAGGTACCTATGGGTACAGTCACCAGGCGTTCCTTCAGAGGTACCTCTGGGTACAGTGAAAGGCCTTCCTTCTGAGGTACCTCTGGGTACAGTCACCCTGCCTTTTTTCTCAGTTCCCTCTGGGTACAGTCAGCAGGCCTTTCTTCCGAGGTCCCTCTGGGTACAGTCAACGGCCTTCCTTCTGAGGTACCTCTGGGTACAGCACCCGGGCTTATTTCTGAGGTCCCTCTGGGTACAGTCACCAGGCCTTTCTTAGGAGGTACCTCTGGGTACAGTCACCGCCCTTCCTTCTGAGGTACCTCTGGGTACAGTCACCCGGGATTATTTCTGAGGTCCCTCTAGGTACAGTCACCAGGCTTTTCTTCCGATCTACCTCTGGGTACAGTCACCAGACCTTCCCTCTGAGGTACCTTTGGATACAGTCACCAGCCCTTGTTTCCGAGGTAAGTCTGTGTACCCTCACCAGACCTTTCTTACGACGTACCTGCGGGTACAGTCACCAGGCTTTTCTTCCGATCTACCTCTGGGTACAGTCACCAGACCTTCCCTCTGAGGTACCTTTGGATACAGTCACCAGCCCTTGTTTCCGAGGTAAGTCTGTGTACCCTCACCAGACCTTTCTTACGAGGTACCTGCGGGTACAGTCACCATGCTTTCCTTCTGAGGTACCTATGGGTAGAGTCAACAGGCCTTCCTTCAGAGGTATCTCTGGGTACAGTCACACGGCCTTCTTTCTCAGGTCCCTCTAGGAACAGTCTCTAGGCCTTTCTTCTGAGGTCCCTCTGGGTACAGTCACTCTGCCTTCTTTCTCAGTTCCCTCTGGGTACAGTCAACGGCCTTCCTTCTGAGGTACCTCTGGGTACAGCACCCGGGCTTATTTCTGAGGTCCCTCTGGGTACAGTCACCAGGCCTTCCTTCCGAGGTACCTCTAGGTACAATCACCAGGCCTTCCTTCTGAGGTACCTCTGGGTACAGTCCCGAGGTCTTTCTTCTGAGTTAGCTCTGGGTACAGTCACCAGGCCTTTCTTCCGAGGTACTTCTGTGTACAGTCACCAGGCCTTCCTTTCGGAGATATCTCTAGGAACAATCACCAGGCCTTCCTTCTGAGGTACCTCTGGGTACAGTCACCAGGGATTCCTCCCGAGGTACCTCTGTTTAGAGTCACCAGGCATTTCTTCCGAGGTCCCTCTGGATACAGTCAACGGCCTTCCTTCTGAGGTACCTCTGGGTAGAGCACCCGGGCTTATTTCTGAGGTCCCTCTGGGTACAGTCACCAGGCCTTTCTTCCGAGGTACCTCTAGGTACAATCACCAGGCCTTCCTTCTGAGGTACCTCTGGGTACAGCACCCGGGCTTATTTCTGAGGTCCCTCTGGGTACAGTCACCAGGCCTTCCTTCCGAGGTACCTCTAGGTACAATCACCAGGCCTTCCTTCTGAGGTTTCTCTGGGTACAGTCACGAGGTCTTTCTTCTGAGTTAGCTCAGGGTACAGTCACCAGGCCTTCCTTTCGGAGATATCTCTAGGAACAATCACCAGGCCTTCCTTCTGAGGTACCTCTGGGTACACTCACCAGGCCTTCCTTCGGAGGTATCTCTGGCTACAGTCAGCAGGCCTTCCTTCCGAGGTACCTCTGGGTACAGTCACCAGGCCTTCCTTCCGAGGTACCTCTAGGTACAATCACCAGGCCTTCCTTCTGAGGTACCTCTGTGTACAGTCACCCGGCCTTCCTTCCGAGATACCCCTGGGTACAGTCACCAGGCCTTCCTTCTCAGGTACGTCTGGGTACAGTCACGAGGTATTTCTTCTGAGGTACCTCTGAGGACAGTCACCAGGCCTTCCTTTCCAGGTACCTCTGGGTACAGTCAGCAGGGCTTCCTTCCGAGGTTCCTCTGGGTAGTGTCATCAGGCATTTCTTCCCAGGTATCTCTGGGTACAGTCACCAGGCCTTCCTTCCGAGGTACATCTGGGTACAGTAACCAGGCATTCCTTCTAAGGTATCCCTGGGTAAAGTCCCCAGGCCTTCCTTTCGAGGTACCTCTGAATACAGTCACCAGGACTTTCTTCCGAAGTGCGTCTGGGTACAGTCACCAGGCCTTCCTTCCGAGGTACCTCTGGGTACAATCACCGGGCCTTCCTTTCCAGGTACCTCTGGGTAGAGTCAGCAGGCCTTCCTTCCGAGGTACCTCTGAGTACAGTCATCCGGCCTTTATTAAGGGGTACGTTTGGGTAGAGTCATCAGGCTTTCCTTCTGAGGAACTTCTCGTTACAGTCACCAGGCCTTCCTATCGAGGTAACTCTGGTTACAGTCACCAGGCTTTCCGTGGGAATTACCCTGGGTACACTCACCAAGCCTTTCCTACGAGTTACCTCTTGGTACAGTCACCAGGCCTTGCTTCTGAGGTACCTCTGGGTACAGTCACCAGGCCTTTCTTACGAGGTACCTCTGGGTACAGTCACCAGGCATTCCTTCAGAATTAGCTCTGGGTACAGTGACCAGGCCTTCCTTCCGAGGTACCTCTGGGTACAGTGACCAGGCCTTCCTTCCGAGGTACCTCTGGGTACAGTCACCAGGACTTCCTTTCCAGGTACCTCTGGGTACAGTCAGCAGGGCTTCTTTCCGAGGTACCTCTGGGTAGTGACATCAGGCATTTCTTCCCAGATACCTCTGGGTACAGTCACCAGGCCTTCCTTCCGAGGTACCTCTGACTACAGTCACCAGGCCTTTCTTCCGAGGTACATCTGGGTACAGTCTCCAGGCCTTCCTTCCGAAGTACCTGTTGGTACTGTCATCAGGACTAGTTTCCGAGTTACCTCTGGGTACACTCACCAGGCCGTTTTGCGAGGTACCTCTGGTTACAGTCTCCAGTCATTCCTTCTGAGGTACCTATGGGTACAGTCACCACGCGTTCCTTCAGAGGTACCTCTGGGTACAGTGAAAGGCCTTCCTTCTGAGGTACCTCTGGGTACAGTCACCCTGCCTTTTTTCTCAGTTCCCTCTGGGTACAGTCAGCAGGCCTTTCTTCCGAGGTCCCTCTGGGTACAGTCAACGGCCTTCCTTCTGAGGTACCTCTGGGTACAGCACCCGGGCTTATTTCTGAGGTCCCTCTGGGTACAGTCACCAGGCCTTTCTTAGGAGGTACCTCTGGGTACAGTAA
The DNA here is from genome assembly GCF_030014295.1 of Loxodonta africana. Lineage (NCBI taxonomy): Eukaryota > Metazoa > Chordata > Mammalia > Proboscidea > Elephantidae > Loxodonta > Loxodonta africana. The sequence continues at coordinate 310,929 of NW_026975671.1, read as the reverse complement.
CCAGTCATTCCTTCTGAGGTACCTCTGGGTACAGTCACCAGGCCTTTCTTAGGAGGTACCTCTGGGTACAGTCACCGCCCTTCCTTCTGAGGTACCTCTGGGTACAGTCACCCGGGATTATTTCTGAGGTCCCTCTAGGTACAGTCACCAGGCTTTTCTTCCGATCTACCTCTGGGTACAGTCACCAGACCTTCCCTCTGAGGTACCTTTGGATACAGTCACCAGCCCTTGTTTCCGAGGTAAGTCTGTGTACCCTCACCAGACCTTTCTTACGAGGTACCTGCGGGTACAGTCACCAGGCTTTCCTTCTGAGGTACCTATGGGTAGAGTCAACAGGCCTTCCTTCAGAGGTATCTCTGGGTACAGTCACACGGCCTTCTTTCTGAGGTCCCTCTAGGAACAGTCTCTAGGCCTTCCTTCTGAGGTCCCTCTGGGTACAGTCACCCTGCCTTTTTTCTCCGTTCCCTCAGGGTACAGTCAGCAGGCCTTTCTTCCGAGGTCCCTCTGGGTACAGTCAACGGCCTTCCTTCTGAGGTACTTCTGGGTACAGTCACCAGGCCTTCCTTCGGAGGTATCTCTGGCTACAGTCAGCAGGCCTTCCTTCCGAGGTACCTCTGGGTACAGTCACCATGCCTTCCTTCCGAGGTACCTCTAGGTACAATCACCAGGCCTTCCTTCTGAGGTACCTCTGGGTACAGTCACGAGGTCTTTCTTCTGAGTTAGCTCTGGGTACAGTCACCAGGCCTTTCTTCCGAGGTACTTCTGTGTACGGTCACCAGGCCTTCCTTTCGGAGGTATCTCTAGGAACAATCACCAGGCCTTCCTTCTGAGGTACCTCTGGGTACAGTCACCAGGGATTCCTCCCGAGGTACCTCTGTTTAGAGCCACCAGGCATTTCTTCCGAGTTACCTCTGGGTACAGTCACCAGGCCTTCCTTCCGAGGTAACTCTGGCTACAGTCAGCAGGCCTTTCTTCCGAGGTACCTCTGGTTACAGTCACCAGGCTTTCCTGGGAGTTACCCTGGGTACAGTCACCACCCCTTTCTTCCGAGTTATCTCTAGGTACAGTCACCAGGCCTTCCTTCCGACGTACCTCTGGGTACAGTCACCAGGCCTTTCTTCCGAGGTACCTCTGAGTACAGTCACCCGGCCATTCTGAAGGGGTACGTCTGGGTAGAGTCATCAGGCCTTCCTTCTGAGGTACTTCTCGGAACAGTCAGCAGGCCTTTCTTCCGAGGTACCTCTGGCTGCAGTCACCTGGCTTTCCTTGGGAGATACCCTGGATACAGTCACCACGCCTCTTTCGGAGTTACCTCTAGGTACAGTCACCAGGCCTTCGTTCCGAGGTACCCCTGGGTACAGTCACCAGGCCTTCCTTCTCAGGTACGTCTGGGTACAGTCACGAGGTATTTCTTCTAAGGTACCTCTGAGGACAGTCACCAGGCCTTCCTTTCCAGGTACCTCTGGGTACAGTCAGCAGGGCTTCCTTCCGAGGTACCTCTGGGTAGTGTCATCATGCATTTCTTCCCAGGTATCTCTGGGTACAGTCACCAGGCCTTCCTTCCGAGGTACATCTGGGTACAGTAACCAGGCATTCCTTCTAAGGTATCCCTGGGTAAAGTCCCCAGGCCTTCCTTCCGAGGTACCTCTGAATACAGTCACCAGGACTTTCTTCCGAAGTGCGTCTGGGTACAGTCACCAGGCCTTCCTTCCGAGGTACCGCTGGGTACAATCACCGGGCCTTCCTTTCCAGGTACCTCTGGGTACAGTCACCTGGCCTTCCTTCCGAGGTCCCTCTGGGTAGAGTCAGCAGGCCTTCCTTCCGAGGTACCTCTGAGTACAGTCATCCGGCCTTTATTAAGGGGTACGTTTGGGTAGAGTCATCAGGCTTTCCTTCTGAGGAACTTCTCGTTACAGTCACCAGGCCTTCCTCCCGAGGTAACTCTGGTTACAGTCACCAGGCTTTCCGTGGGAATTACCCTGGGTACACTCACCACGCCTTTCCTACGACTTACCTCTTGGTACAGTCACCAGGCCTTGCTTCTCAGGTACCTCTGGGTACAGTCACCAGGCCTTTCTTACGAGGTACCTCTGGGTACAGTCACCAGGCATTCCTTCAGAATTAGCTCTGGGTACAGTGACCAGGCCTTCCTTCCGAGGTACCTCTGGGTACAGTCACGAGGTATTTCTTCTGAGGTACCTGTGAGTACAGTCACCAGGACTTCCTTTCGAGGTACCTCTGGGTACAGTCAGCAGGGCTTCTTTCCGAGGTACCTCTGGGTAGTGTCATCAGACATTTCTTCCCAGGTACCTCTGGGTACAGTCACCAGGCCTTCCTTCCGAGGTACCTCTGACTACAGTCACCAGGCCTTTCTTCCGAGGTACGTCTGGGTAGAGTCTCCAGGCCTTCCTTCCGAAGTACCTGTTGGTACTGTCATCAGGACTAGTTTCCGAGGTACCTCTGGATACACTCACCAGGCCGTTTTGCGAGGTACCTCTGGTTACAGTCTCCAGTCGTTCCTTCTGAGGTACCTATGGGTACAGTCACCAGGCGTTCCTTCAGAGGTACCTCTGGGTACAGTGAAAGGCCTTCCTTCTGAGGTACCTCTGGGTACAGTCACCCTGCCTTTTTTCTCAGTTCCCTCTGGGTACAGTCAGCAGGCCTTTCTTCCGAGGTCCCTCTGGGTACAGTCAACGGCCTTCCTTCTGAGGTACCTCTGGGTACAGCACCCGGGCTTATTTCTGAGGTCCCGCTGGGTACAGTCACCAGGCCTTCCTTCCGAGGTACCTCTGAGTGCTGTCACCAAGTCTTCCTTCCGAGGTACCTCTGGGTAAAGTCACTAGGCCTTTCCTCCGAGATACCTCTGGGTACAGTCACCAGTCCTTCCTTCGGAGGTGCCTCCGGGTATAGTCACCAGACTTCCGAGGTACAGCTGGGTACACTCACCAGACCTTTTTCCGCGGTACCTCTGAGTACAGTCACCAGGCATTCCTTCTGAGGTACCTCTGGGTACAGTCACCAGGCCTTCCTTCCGAGGTACCTCTGGGTACAGTCACCCCGCCTTCCTTCTGAGATACCTCTGGGTACAGTCAACAGGGCTTCCTTCTGCGGTACTTCCGAGTACAGTCACCAGGCCTTCCTTCCCAGGTACTTCTGAGTACCGTCACCAAGCATTTCTTCCGAGGTCCCTCTGGGTACGGTCCCCAGATCTTCCTTCCGACGTACCTCTGGGCGCGGTCACCAGGCCTTCCTTCCGAGGTAGATCTGTGTACAGTCACCAGGCATTCCTTCTAAGTTATCTCTGGGTAAAGTCCCCAGGCCTTCCTTCCGCGGTACCTCTGAGTACAGTCACCAGGACTTTCTTCCGAGGTGCGTCTGTGTACACTCACCAGGCTTTCCTTCCGAGGTACCTCTAGGTACAATCACCAGGCCTTCCTTCTGAGGTACCTCTGGGTACAGCACCCGGGCTTGTTTCTGAGGTCCCTCTGGGTACAGTCACCAGGCCTTCCTTCCGAGGTACCTCTAGGTACAATCACCAGGCCTTCCTTCTGAGGTACCTCTGGGTACAGTCACGAGGTCTTTCTTCTGAGTTAGCTCTGGGTACAGTCACCAGGCCTTTCTTCCGAGGTCCCTCTGGGTACAGTCAACGGCCTTCCTTCTGAGGTACCTCTGGGTACAGCACCCGGGCTTATTTCTGAGGTCCCTCTGTGTACAGTCACCAGGCCTTCCTTCCGAGGTACCTCTAGGTACAATCACCAGGCCTTCCTTCTGAGGTACCTCTGGGTACAGTCACGAGGTCTTTCTTCTGAGTTAGCTCTGGGTACAGTCACCAGGCCTTTCTTCCGAGGTACTTCTGTGTACAGTCACCAGGCCTTCCTTTCGGAGGTATCTCTAGGAACAATCACCAGGCCTTCCTTCTGAGGTACCTCTGGGTACAGTCACCAGGGATTCCTCCCGAGGTACCTCTGTTTAGAGTCACCAGGCATTTCTTCCGAGTTACCTCTGGATACAGTCACCAGGCCTTCCTTCGGAGGTAACTCTGGCTACAGTCAGCAGGCCTTCCTTCCGAGGTACCTCTGGTTACAGTCACCAGGCTTTCCTTGGGAGTTACCCTGGGTACAGTCACCACTCCTTTCTTCCGAGTTATCTCTAGGTACAGTCACCAGGCCTTCCTTCCGACGTACCTCTGGGTACAGTCACCAGGCCTTCCTTCTGAGGTCCCTCTGCGTAGAGTCAGCAGGCCTTCCTTCCGAGGTTCCTCTGAGTACAGTCATCCGGCCTTTATTAAGGGGTACGTTTGGGTAGAGTCATCAGGCTTTCCTTCTGAGGAACTTCTCGTTACAGTCACCAGGCCTTCCTCCCGAGGTAACTCTGGCTACAGTCACCAGGCTTTCCGTGGGAATTACCCTGGGTACACTCACCACGCCTTTCCTACGAGTTGCCTCTTGGTACAGTCCCCAGGCCTTGCTTCTGAGGTACTTCTCGGAACAGTCACCAGGCCTTTCTTCCGAGGTACCTCTGGCTGCAGTCACCTGGCTTTCCTTGGGAGATACCCTGGGTACAGTCACCACGCCTCTTTCGGAGTTACCTCTAGGTACAGTCACCAGGCCTTCCTTCCGAGGTACCCCTGGGTACAGTCACCAGGCCTTCCTTCTCAGGTACGTCTGGGTACAGTCACGAGGTATTTCTTCTGAGGTACCTCTGAAGACAGTCACCAGGCCTTCCTTTCCAGGTACCTCTGGGTACAGTCAGCAGGGCTTCCTTCCGAGGTACCTCTGGGTAGTGTCATCAGGCATTTCTTCCCAGGTATCTCTGGGCACAGTCACCAGGCCTTCCTTCCGAGGTACCTCTCGGTACAGTAACCAGGCATTCCTTCTAAGGTATCCCTGGGTAAAGTCCCCAGGCCTTCCTTCCGAGGTACCTCTGAATACAGTCACCAGGACTTTCTTCCGAAGTGCGTCTGGGTACAGTCACCAGGCCTTCCTTCCGAGGTACCTCTGGGTACAATCACCGGGCCTTCCTTTCCAGGTACCTCTGGGTACAGTGACCAGGCCTTCCTTCCGAGGTACCTCTGGGTACAGTCACGAGGTATTTCTTCTGAGGTACCTCTGAGTACAGTCACCAGGACTTCCTTTCGAGGTACCTCTGGGTACAGTAAGCAGGGCTTCTTTCCGAGGTACCTCTGGGTAGTGTCATCAGACATTTCTTCCCAGGTACCTCTGGGTACAGTCACCAGGCCTTCCTTCCGAGGTACCTCTGACTACAGTCACCAGGCCTTTCTTCCGAGGTACGTCTGGGTAGAGTCTCCAGGCCTTCCTTCCGAAGTACCTGTTGGTACTGTCATCAGGACTAGTTTCCGAGGTACCTCTGGGTACACTCACCAGGCCGTTTTGCGAGGTACCTCTGGTTACAGTCTCCAGTCGTTCCTTCTGAGGTACCTATGGGTACAGTCACCAGGCGTTCCTTCAGAGGTACCTCTGGGTACAGTGAAAGGCCTTCCTTCTGAGGTACCTCTGGGTACAGTCACCCTGCCTTTTTTCTCAGTTCCCTCTGGGTACAGTCAGCAGGCCTTTCTTCCGAGGTCCCTCTGGGTACAGTCAACGGCCTTCCTTCTGAGGTACCTCTGGGTACAGCACCCGGGCTTATTTCTGAGGTCCCTCTGGGTACAGTCACCAGGCCTTCCTTCCGAGGTACCTCTGAGTGCTGTCACCAAGTCTTCCTTCCGAGGTACCTCTGGGTAAAGTCACTAGGCCTTTCCTCCGAGATACCTCTGGGTACAGTCACCAGTCCTTCCTTCGGAGGTGCCTCCGGGTATAGTCACCAGACCATTCTTCCGAGGTACAGCTGGGTACACTCACCAGACCTTTTTCCGCGGTACCTCTGAGTACAGTCACCAGGCATTCCTTCTGAGGTACCTCTGGGTACAGTCACCAGGCCTTCCTTCCGAGGTACCTCTGGGTACAGTCACCCCGCCTTCCTTCTGAGATACCTCTTGGTACAGCACCCGGGCTTGTTTCTGAGGTCCCTCTGGGTACAGTCACCAGGCCTTCCTTCCGAGGTACCTCTAGGTACAATCACCAGGCCTTCCTTCTGAGGTACCTCTGGGTACAGTCACGAGGTCTTTCTTCTGAGTTAGCTCTGGGTACAGTCACCAGGCCTTTCTTCCGAGGTCCCTCTGGGTACATTCAACGGCCTTCCTTCTGAGGTACCTCTGGGTACAGCACCCGGGCTTATTTCTGAGGTCCCTCTGTGTACAGTCACCAGGCCTTCCTTCCGAGGTACCTCTAGGTACAATCACCAGGCCTTCCTTCTGAGGTACCTCTGGGTACAGTCACGAGGTCTTTCTTCTGAGTTAGCTCTGGGTACAGTCACCAGGCCTTTCTTCCGAGGTACTTCTGTGTACAGTCACCAGGCCTTCCTTTCGGAGGTATCTCTAGGAACAATCACCAGGCCTTCCTTCTGAGGTACCTCTGGGTACAGTCACCAGGGATTCCTCCCGAGGTACCTCTGTTTAGAGTCACCAGGCATTTCTTCCGAGTTACCTCTGGGTACAGTCACCAGGCTTTCCTTGGGAGTTACCCTGGGTACAGTCACCACTCCTTTCTTCCGAGTTATCTCTAGGTACAGTCACCAGGCCTTCCTTCCGACGTACCTCTGGGTACAGTCACCAGGCCTTCCTTCTGAGGTCCCTCTGCGTAGAGTCAGCAGGCCTTCCTTCCGAGGTACCTCTGAGTACAGTCATCCGGCCTTTATTAAGGGGTTCGTTTGGGTAGAGTCATCAGGCTTTCCTTCTGAGGAACTTCTCGTTACAGTCACCAGGCCTTCCTCCCGAGGTAACTCTGGTTACAGTCACCAGGCTTTCCGTGGGAATTACCCTGGGTACACTCACCACGCCTTTCCTACGAGTTGCCTCTTGGTACAGTCCCCAGGCCTTGCTTCTGAGGTACTTCTCGGAACAGTCACCAGGCCTTTCTTCCGAGGTACCTCTGGCTGCAGTCACCTGGCTTTCCTTGGGAGATACCCTGGGTACAGTCACCACGCCTCTTTCGGAGTTACCTCTAGGTACAGTCACCAGGCCTTCCTTCCGAGGTACCCCTGGGTACAGTCACCAGGCCTTCCTTCTCAGGTACGTCTGGGTACAGTCACGAGGTATTTCTTCTGAGGTACCTCTGAGGACAGTCACCAGGCCTTCCTTTCCAGGTACCTCTGGGTACAGTCAGCAGGGCTTCCTTCCGAGGTTCCTCTGGGTAGTGTCATCAGGCATTTCTTCCCAGGTATCTCTGGGTACAGTCACCAGGCCTTCCTTCCGAGGTACATCTGGGTACAGTAACCAGGCATTCCTTCTAAGGTATCCCTGGGTAAAGTCCCCAGGCCTTCCTTTCGAGGTACCTCTGAATACAGTCACCAGGACTTTCTTCCGAAGTGCGTCTGGGTACAGTCACCAGGCCTTCCTTCCGAGGTACCTCTGGGTACAATCACCGGGCCTTCCTTTCCAGGTACCTCTGGGTAGAGTCAGCAGGCCTTCCTTCCGAGGTACCTCTGAGTACAGTCATCCGGCCTTTATTAAGGGGTACGTTTGGGTAGAGTCATCAGGCTTTCCTTCTGAGGAACTTCTCGTTACAGTCAACAGGCCTTCCTCCCGAGGTAACTCTGGTTACAGTCACCAGGCTTTCCGTGGGAATTACCCTGGGTACACTCACCACGCCTTTCCTACGACTTACCTCTTGGTACAGTCACCAGGCCTTGCTTCTGAGGTACCTCTGGGTACAGTCACCAGGCCTTTCTTACGAGGTACCTCTGGGTACAGTCACCAGGCATTCCTTCAGAATTAGCTCTGGGTACAGTGACCAGGCCTTCCTTCCGAGGTACCTCTGGGTACAGTCACCAGGCCTTCCTTCTCAGGTACCTCTGGGTACAGTCACGAGGTATTTCTTCTGAGGTACCTCTGAGTACAGTCACCAGGACTTCCTTTCCAGGTACCTCTGGGTACAGTCAGCAGGGCTTCTTTCCGAGGTACCTCTGGGTAGTGTCATCAGGCATTTCTTCCCAGGTACCTCTGGGTACAGTCACCAGGCCTTCCTTCCGAGGTACCTCTGACTACAGTCACCAGGCCTTTCTTCCGAGGTACGTCTGGGTACAGTCTCCAGGCCTTCCTTCCGAAGTACCTGTTGGTACTGTCATCAGGACTAGTTTCCGAGGTACCTCTGGGTACACTCACCAGGCCGTTTTGCGAGGTACCTCTGGTTACAGTCTCCAGTCGTTCCTTCTGAGGTACCTCTGGGTGCAGTAACCAGGCGTTCCTTCAGAGGTACCTCTGGGTACAGTGAAAGGCCTTCCTTCTGAGGTACCTCTGGGTACAGTCACCCTGCCTTTTTTCTCAGTTCCCTCTGGGTACAGTCAGCAGGCCTTCTTCCGAGGTCCCTCTGGGTACAGTCAACGGCCTTCCTTCTGAGGTACCTCTGGGTACAGTCACCCGGGATTATTTCTGAGGTCCCTCTGGGTATAGTCACCAGGCCTTCCTTCCGAGGTACCTCTGAGTGATGTCACCAAGTCTTCCTTCCGAGGTACCTCTGGGTAAAGTCACTAGGCCTTCCCTCCGATCTACCTCTGGGTACAGTCACCAGTCCTTCCTTCGGAGGTACCTCCGGGTATAGTCACCAGACCATCCTTCCGAGGTACATCTGGGTACACTCACCAGACCTTTTTCCGCGGTACCTCTGAGTACAGTCACCAGGCATTCCTTCTGAGGTACCTCTGGGTACAGTCACCAGGCCTTCCTTCCGAGGTACCTCTGGGTACAGTCACCCCGCCTTCCTTCTGAGATACCTCTGGGTACAGTCAACAGGGCTTGCTTCTGCGGTACTTCCGAGTACCGTCACCAGGCCTTCCTTCCCAGGTACTTCTGAGTACCGTCACCAAGCATTTCTTCCGAGGTCCCTCTGGGTACGGTCCCCAGAGCTTCCTTCCGACGTACCTCTGGGCGCGGTCACCAGGCCTTCCTTCCGAGGTACATCTGTGTACAGTCACCAGGCATTCCTTCTAAGTTATCTCTGGGTAAAGTCCCCAGGCCTTCCTTCTGCGGTACCTCTGAGTACAGTCACCAGGACTTTCTTCCGAGGTGCTTCTGTGTACACTCACCAGGCCTTCCTTCCGAGGAACCTCTCGGTGCAGTCACCAGGCCTTCCTTCTGAGGTAACTCTGGGTACAGTCACAAGACCTTCCCTCCGAGGTACCTCTGAGTACACTCACCAGGACTTTCTTCCGAGGTACGTCTGGGTACTGTCACCAGGCATTCCTTCTGCGGTACCTCGGAGTACAGTCACCAGGCCTTCCTTCCCAGGTACCTCTGAGTGCTGTCACCAAGCCTTCCTTCCGAGGTATCTCTGGGTACGCTCAACAGGCCATCCTTCCGAGGTACCTCTGGGTACAATCCCCAGGCCTTCCTTCCGAGGTACCTGTGGGTACAGTCACCAGGCATTCCTTCCGAAGTACCTCTGGGTATAGTCACCATGCCTTTCTTCTGAGGTGCTTCTTGGTACAGTCACCAGGTCTTTCTTCTGAAATATCGCCCGGTACAGTCACCAGCTCTTCCTTCCGAGGTATCTCTGTGTACAGTCACCAGGCATTTCTTAAGAGGGAACTCTGGGTACAATCACCAGGTTTTCATTCTGAGGTACCGCTGGGTACAGTCACCAGGCCTTCCATCTGAGGTTCCTGTGGGTACACCCACCAGGCCTTCCTTCTCAGGTACCTCTGGGTACAGTAACCAGGCCTTCCTTCCGTGGCCACTCTTAATACAGTCACCAGGCCTTTCTTCAGAGATACGTCTGGGTATAGTTACTAGGCCTTCCTTCTGAGGTACTTCTGGGTACAGTCACCAGGCCTTTCTTCCAAGGTACCTCTGGGAATGGTCACCAGGCCATCCTTCCGATGTACCTCTGGGTATAGTCCCCAGGCCTTCATTCGGAGGTACCTCTGAGTACAGTCATCAGGCTTTGTTTCCGAGGTACCTCTGGGTAGAGTCACCAGGCCTTCCTGCTAAAGTACCTCTGGGTAGACTCACCAGGCCATCCTTCTGAGCTACCTCTGCGTACAGTCACCTGGCTTTCCTTCTGAGGTACCTTTGGGTACAGTCACCAGGCGTTCCTTAAGAGGTACCTCTGGGTACAGTCAAAGGCCTTCTTTCTCAGGTACCTCTGGGTACAGTCACCAGGCCTTTCTTAGGAGGTACCTCTGGGTACAGTTACCGCCCTTCCTTCTGAGGTACCTCTGGGTACAATCACCAGGCGCTCCTTCTGAGTTAGCTCTGGGTACAGTCACTAGGCCTTCCTTCCGAGGTACCTCTGGGTACAGTCACCAGGCCTTTCTTGCGAGGTGCTTCTGTGTAGAGTCGCCAGGCCTTCCTTCCGAGGTACCTCTGACTACAGTCACCAGGCCTTTCTTCAGAGGTACGTCTGGGTACAGTCTCCAGGCCTTCCTTCCGAAGTACCTGTGGGTACAGTCATCAGGACTAGTTTCCGAGGTACCTCTGGGTACACTCACCAGGCCGTTCTTACGAGGTACCTCTGGTTACAGTCTCCAGTCGTTCCTTCTGAGGTACCTATGGGTACAATTACCAGGCGTTCCTTCAGGGGTACCTCTGGGTACAGTCAAAGGCCTTCCTTCTGAGGTCCCTCTGGGTACAGTCACTCTGCCTTCTTTCTCAGTTCTCTCTGGGTACAGTCAGCAGGCCTTTCTTCCGAGGTCCCTCTGGGTACAGTCAACGGCCTTCCTTCTGAGGTACCTCTGGGTACAGCACCCGGGCTTATTTCTGAGGTCCCTCTGGGTACAGTCACCAGGCCTTCCTTCCGAGGTACCTCTAGGTACAATCACCAGGCCTTCCTTCTGAGGTACCTCTGGGTACAGTCCCGAGGTCTTTCTTCTGAGTTA